>NC_140990.1:195447541-195886870 GCF_052327205.1 Somniosus microcephalus | reverse complement strand
AGAGAGGGTGGGGGGAGGGGAGAAAGGGTGGGGGGAGCGAGGGAGGGTGGGGGGAGCGAGGGAGGGTGGGGGAGCGAGGGTGGGGGAGCGAGGGAGGGTGGGGGGAGCGAGGGAGGGTGGGGGGAGCGAGAGGGGGGGGAGCGAGAGGGGGGGGAGCGAGAGGGGGGGGAGCGAGAGGGGGGGGAGCGAGAGGGGGGGGAGCGAGAGGGGGGGGAGCGAGAGGGGGGGGAGCGAGAGGGGGGGGGAGCGAGAGGGGGGGGAGCGAGAGGGGGGCGAGCGAGAGGGGGGGGGGAGCGAGAGGGGGGGGAGCGAGAGGGGGGGGAGCGAGAGGGGGGGGAGCGAGAGGGGGGGGAGCGAGAGGGGGGGGAGCGAGAGGGGGGAGGGCAGGGGAGGGCAGGGAGAGGGGGGGAGGGAGGGAGAGAGTAAAGCAGGGAGAGACGGGGAGGGAGAGAGGGGGGAGGGAGGGAGAGCGTGAGGAGAGGGGGAGGGAGAGTAAAGCAGGGAGAGACGGGGGAGGGAGAGAGAGGGTGGGGGAGGGAAAGAGTGAAGGGGTGGGACAGGGAGGGAAAGAGTGAAGGGGCGGGAGAGCTTACCTTCTTCCTTCCTTCGCAGGGGTCCATCGGGCCACCTTCCCCCCCCCCCCCCCGTCGCGCTCTCTCTCTTCCCCCCCCGTCGCGCTCTCTCTCTTCCCCCCCGTCGCGCTCTCTCTCTTCCCCCCCGTCGCGCGCTTCTCTCTTACCCCCCCGTCGCGCTCTCTCCCCCCGTCGCGCTCTCTCTCTTCCCCCCGTCGCGCTCTCTCTCTTCCCCCCGTCGCGCTCTCTCTCTTCCCCTCGTCGCGCTCTCTCTCTTCCCCCCGTCGCGCTCTCTCTCTTCCCCCCGTCGCGCTCTCTTCCCCCGTCGCGCTCTCTCTCTTCCCCCCGTCGCGCTCTCTCTCTTCCCCCGTCGCGCTCTCTCTTCCCCCGTCGCGCTCTCTCTCTTCCCCCCGTCGCGCTCTCTCTCTTCCCCCCGTCGCGCTCTCTCTCTTCCCCCCGTCGCGCTCTCTCTCTTCCCCCCGTCGCGCTCTCTCTTCCCCCCGTCGCGCTCTCTCTCTTCCCCCCGTCGCGCTCTCTCTCTTCCCCCCGTCGCGCTCTCTCTCTTCCCCCCGTCGCGCTCTCTCTTCCCCCGTCGCGCTCTCTCTTCCCCCCGTCGCGCTCTCTCTTCCCCCCGTCGCGCTCTCTCTTCCCCCCGTCGCGCTCTCTCTTCCCCCCGTCGCGCTCTCTCTTCCCCCCGTCGCGCTCTCTCTTCCCCCCCGTCGCACTCTCTTCCCCCCCGTCGCGCTCTCTCTCTTCCCCCCCGTCGCGCTCTCTCTCTTCCCCCCCGTCGCGCTCTCTCTCTTCCCCCCCGTCGCGCTCTCTCTCTTCCCCCCGTCGCGCTCTCTCTCTTCCCCCCCGTCGCGCTCTCTCTCTTCCCCCCCGTCGCGCTCTCTCTTCCCCCCGTCGCGCTCTCTCTTCCCCCCGTCGCGCTCTCTCTCTTCCCCCCGTCGCGCTCTCTCTCTTCCCCCCCGTCGCGCTCTCTCTCTTCCCCCCGTCGCGCTCTCTCTTCCCCCCCGTCGCGCTCTCTCTTCCCCCCCGTCGCGCTCTCTCTCTTTCCCCCCGTCGCGCTCTCTTCCCCCCCCGTCGCACTCTCTTCCCCCCCGTCGCGCTCTCTCTCTTCCCCCCGTCGCGCTCTCTTCCCCCCCGTCGCGCTCTCTCTCTTCCCCCCCGTCGCGCTCTCTCTCTTCCCCCCCCGTCGCGCTCTCTCTCTTCCCCCCCGTCGCGCTCTCTCTTCCCCCCCGTCGCGCTCTCTCTTCCCCCCCGTCGCGCTCTCTCTTCCCCCCCCCGTCGTCGCTCTCTCTTTCCCCCCCCGTCGCTCTCTCTTCCCCCCCCGTCGCTCTCTCTCTTCCCCCCAGTCGCTCTCTCTCTTCCCCCCCAGTCGCTCTCTCTCTCCCCCCAGTCGCTCTCTCCCCCCAGTCGCGCTCTCGCTTCCCCCCCCACTCGCTCTCTCTCTTCCAACAACATGCCCTCGAAAAAGTCTCTCTCCCCCGTCTCTCTCTCTCCCCCATCTCTCTCTCTCTCTCCCCCAGTCTCCCTCCCTCTCTCCCTCAGTCGCTCTGTCTCTCCCCCCTCAGTCTCTCTCTCTATCTCCCCAGTCTCTCCCTCTCTCTCCACATCTCTCTCACCCCTCAGTCGCTCTCTCTCTCCCCCTCAGTCGTCCTCTCTATCTCCCCATTCTCTCTCTCTCTCTCCCCAGTCTCTCTCTCTCACACTCCCAATCTCTCTCTCTCTCACACTCCCAGTCTCTCCCTCTCACTCCCAATCTCTCTTTCTCTCTATCTCCCCATTCTCTCTCTCTCCCCATTCTCTCTCTCTCACTCCCAATCTCTCTCTCTCTCACACTCCCAATCTCTCTCTCTCTCTCACACTCCCAATCTCTCTCTCTCTCTCACACTCCCAATCTCTCTGACACTCCCAATCTCTCTCTCTCACATTCCCAATCTCTCTCTCTCTCACTCCCAGTCTCTCTCTCTCACACTCCCAGTCTCTCTCACACTCCCAGTCTCTCTCTCTTCACACTCCCAGTCTCTCTCTCTCTCACACTCCCAGTCTCTCTCTCTCTCACACTCCCAATCTCTCTCTCTCACACTCCCAATCTCTCTCGCACACTCCCAATCTCTCTCTCTCGCACACTCCCAATCTCTCTCTCGCACACTCCCAATCTCTCTCGCACACTCCCAATCTCTCTCTCTCGCACACTCCCAATCTCTCTCTCTCGCACACTCCCAATCTCTCTCTCTCTCTCCCAATCTCTCTCTCTCACACACTCCCAATCTCTCTCTCTCACACACTCCCAATCTCTCTCTCACACTCCCAGTCTCTCTCTCTCACACACTCCCAATCTCTCTCTCTCTCACACTCCCAATCTCTCTCTCTCTCACACACTCCCAATCTCTCTCTCTCTCTCTCACACACTCCCAATCTCTCTCTCTCTCTCACACACTCCCAATCTCTCTCTCTCACACTCCCAATCTCTCTCTCTCACACTCCCAGTCTCTCTCTCTCACACACTCCCAATCTCTCTCTCTCACACACTCCCAATCTCTCTCTCACACTCCCAATCTCTCTCTCTCTCACTCCCAGTCTCTCTCTCACACTCCAGTCTCTCTCTCACACTCCCAGTCTCTCTCTCACACTCCCAGTCTCTCTCTCACACTCCCAGTCTCTCTCTCACACTCCCAGTCTCTCTCTCACACTCCCAGTCTCTCTCTCACACTCCCAGTCTCTCTCTCACACTCCCAGTCTCTCTCTCACACTCCCAGTCTCTCTCTCACACTCCCAGTCTCTCTCTCACACTCCCAGTCTCTCTCTCACACTCCCAGTCTCTCTCTCACACTCCCAGTCTCTCTCTCACACTCCCAGTCTCTCTCTCACACTCCCAGTCTCTCTCTCACATTCCCAATCTCTCTCTCTCACACTCCAATCTCTCTCTCACTCCCAATCTCTCTCTCTCACTCCCAATCTCTCTCTCTCACACTCCCAGTCTCTCTCTCACACTCCCAATCTCTCTCTCTCTCACACACCCAATCTCTCTCTCTCGCACGCCCAGTCTCTCTCTCTCTCTCACACTCCCAATCTCTCTCTCTCACACTCCCAATCTCTCTCTCACTCCCAATCTCTCACACTCCCAATCTCTCTCTCTCTCACTCCCAATCTCTCTCACACTCCCAATCTCTCTCTCCTTCTCTCTCTCTCTTCTTCCCTCTCTCTCCTTCCCTCTCTCTCCTTCCATCTCTCTCTCTCCTTCCATCTCTCTCTCTTTCCTTCCATCTCTCTCTCTCTCCTTCCCCCTCTCTCTCTCTCTCTCTCTCCTTCCCCCCCTCTCTCTCTCTCTCTCTCCTTCCCTCTCTCTCTCATTCCCTCTCTCTCTCATTCCCTCTCTCTCTCATTCCCTCTCTCTCATTCCCTCTCTCTCATTCCCTCTCTCTCATTCCCTCTCTCTCATTCCCTCTCTCTCATTCCCTCTCTCTCATTCCCTCTCTCTCTCTCTCCTTCCCTCTCTCTCTTCCCCCCAGTCGCTCCCTCTCTCTCTTCCAACAACAACATGACCTCGAGAAAGCCTCGGCACCGCCGGGCTCCCCCAGCTAGTATACCTATATTTAAGAAGGGAGATAGAGCATGTCCAGGGAACTATAGACCAGTCAGCTTAACTTTGGTGGTAGGAAAAATAATGGAATCCTCACTAAAGGAGAAAATAGAAAAACATCTACAAAATCAAAAATATAACTAGACAGCATGGATTTCAAAAGGGAACATCTTGCTTGACCAACCTCATTGAATTCTTTGAAGAGGTAACAGAGAGAATCGACAAGGTTATACAGATGATGTAATTTATTTAGATTTCCAAAAGGCCTTCGATAAAATGCCACATAATAGACTAATAAGGTCAGAGCATGCAGTCAGGGAACAAGTAGCAGCATGGATAGCTAGCAGCAGCAAGACAGAAAGCAGAGAGTAGGGGTAAAAGGTAGCTATTCAGAGTGGCAAAAGGTGAAAAATGGGGTCTCACAAGGATCAGTGCTGGGCCCACTGTTGTTCACAAATTATATTAATGACTTAGACTTTGGAATCAAAAACACAATTTCTAAATTTGTAGATGACACCAAATTGTGTGTGTGTGGGGGGGATAGTCAATACTGAGGAGGACTGCAACAAACTACAAGACATTATTAAACTTGCAGAATGGGCATATAATGGGTAAATGAATTTCAACACACAGGTGCGAGGTATTAAATTTTGGTAAGATAAATAAGGAGGTCATATATCACTTGGAAAATAAGAATCTAAATGGGGTAGAGGAGCAAAGGGGTCTGGGAGTACAAATACAAAAATCATTAAAGGTAGCCACTCAGGTTAATAAGGCCATAAAAAAAGGAATCACTCCATTAAAAAAAAGCAAGCCAAGCACTAGGGTTTATTTCCAGAGGGTTAGAATTGAAAAGTAGAGAAGTTATGCTCAACTTATATTGAATCTTGGTTAGACCACACTTGGAGTACGGTGTACAGTTCTGGCTGCCAAAAAGGATATGGAGGCACTGGAGAGGGTGCGAAAATTTTTTACAAGGATGATACCAGAAATGTGAGGTTATACCCATCAGGAAAGGATGAAAAGGCTGGGTCTCTTTTCTCTGAGAAGGCTGAGGAGTGATAGAGGTCTTTAAAATTCTGAAAGGTTTTGATAGAGTTGACACAGCGAGAGTGTTTCCACTTGTGGGGAAGAGCAAAACTAGAGGCCATCAATATAAGATAGTCACCAAGAAATCAAATAGGGAATTCAGAAGACACTTCTTTACCTAGAGAGTGGTGAGAATGTGGAACTCGCTACCACAGGGAGTAGTTGAGGCAAATAGTATAAATGCATTTAAGGGGAAGCTAGATAAGCATATGAGGGAGAAGGGAATAGAGGGTTATGCTGATAGGGTTAGATGAGGAAGGATGGGAGGAGGCTCAATTGGAGCATAAATGCCGGCATGGACTGGGTCAGCCAAATGGCCTGGTCTGTGCTGTATATTCTATGTGATTCTATGAACCAGCTGGAGAAATGATGTTTTCCCACATGCCAAGCCAACTAAAGACAATGAAGACATTCTAGAACCATTCACTCATAATTTGTTGGAATGGCTTCATTCATGTAAGGCAAGTAGGGAAGCTCAGCTGCCAGTGTAGCCTCCACATAGGTGGTTGGTAGCCAATTTAATTAACAGCTCAACTGTCCAATACCTAGATGCAGAAAGCTGCAGGAGGCTCAGCGATCAAGGCCTCAATTTTCATAGGGGGTGGGGGGGTTGGTGGGGAAGGGTGCTTGGTAGCGGACGACGAACCGGGGATGTGGAGGCCCTGCCAATCTTAATGGCAGAGCCTCATATGAATAAATCTCTTCAGAGTCCCACCTGACACCTCGCCAGATTGACTGTCTGGTGGTGGGAGTGTGCCACTTGTGGCAGCGAGGCTGCAGCCAGGGAGCCATGTGAACGGTCCATGGCAATCAAAGGAGGGAGGATGGAGAAGGCTCTGGACAGGATTGAGGGAGCGGTAAAGGATCTGTCAATGTTCGGGAGTGGGGTCGCCCGATGCAAGAGAGGCTCAAGACTTCCTTTGAGGCTCGGAGGAGTGCTTATTATTTTCTATGTTACGAGGAGTGTTACAAAAGTCACTGTAAACATCTGTCTGTTCATGTATTATGTGTACAATAAATCAGCTTGCTGGTTTACAATGTTAAAACTTATGAACCATGTTCATCAGTCTGCCTTCGCAAGATAGGTGAAATATACGAGGCCATGTGCAAGATTACAGTATTCAGTTCAAACAAGTGGTGTCATTATTACTATTGTATGACCAAATATTGGGCAGTAAAGATAGACCCCTCATAAGGAACACAAAGTCCACTTACAGGAGAGACCAGCGACACTGAACCCAAGGAAGTATCTAGTGCAGGCTCAACATTTGTAACAATGACAAATTCACATGACTTAAGCACCAGGGTGTCAAAAATGGATGATGTATTTTATGGCTCAAATGAAATATTGATGTAGCACATACAATATATATTTGTTTGTTAGCAAAGTATCTTATAGGGGAGAGAAGACAAAAATGGGAGGAATAAAAACAAAAAGCTGTACTGGTGGAGAACCAAATTGTTCTTGATCTCCTTTTACCACTAAACAGCAACAATCCTAAAAAAACATTGGGAAGCCAGCCAACAATTACATTTCTGAGCCTGAAAAAAAATGGTTTCTCATTTTTAACTATTTTATAATATAAAATGTGTTGCACCAAATTGGGAATTAGTTAAATATTTAGGATTGTTGTGTATGTACCTTTAAGCGAGAACTGCTTTTATACTGTAGTACCGGCAGTGACCACACCTGTATATAAAGCCGTAAAAGGCTTCTGTACTTTCAGTTCCAGCATACCCTCTGTTCAGTAAACACCTGTTGTTACCGTTCTCCTGCAGTCCGTGTGTTATTGATACGCGGACACTACAGTGGCGACGAGCAGGTTCAAACTCACCTGCAGTACTGCATCACCTCACGGGGATCCATCCCTGAAAAGAAGCTTCTTGGAGGTCGAAGCCAGAGCAACGGGCGTCGACCGTGGGCAACCGCCCAGTGATCCATCGGAGTTCAGAGAATCGCAGGGGAAGCTGTGGAGAGCTGGGCTTGGTTCTCCAGTCAAGGTGTCCCAGCAAATCGGGCTGGTAGCAGGTAGTGCGCTGACCCTTCCCGGACTGCGGCGGGCTTGAGCTCGATCAAGCGGCTCTGCAAGGGGGCCGAGCAGCGTCGTCGGGAAGAAAAAGAGAGAGTGAAGCGCACAGGGCGCGGCCGGTACTCAAGAGTCGGGCAGCGTTCAAGAAAATAAAAAAGGGGAAGGAAAAGAGACGCGCAGTGGACAGCGTCGAAGAAGAATAAAACTAAGAAAATTAATTAACAAAAGAGACGCACAGAAAGCCGCGGGGCGCCGCCATTACTAGTTAGAACGCTAGGAGCAGCATTGGCAGCAGGGGGAAGAAGGAAAAGGGCGGGAGGCGCCATTTTAATCCATTGGGGAAGGAAAAGCGCGGGAGGCGCCATTTTAAACCATCCAAGATGCCGAAGAGTGGCAGCATCACTGCTTTCGACAACGAAATAGAAGACTGGACCACATATGTGGAAAGAATTGAAGTGTACTGCAAGGCAAAGGAGGTGGCCGATGAAAAGAAGGTGTCGGTATTATTTAATTTGATGGGCGCGAGAACGTACGGCCTATTGCGGAATTTAATTACCCCAGCTAAACCAATGGAGAAAAGCTTTGAAGAGATTGTCAATATCTTACAGGAACATCTAAGCCCTACACCGCTGCTGATAGCAGAAAGATTCAAGTTCCATAAAAGAAACCAGCACAAAGACGAGAGTAATGCTGACTATCTTATGGAACTACGCAAGTTATCGAAACACTGCCAGTTCGGAGCAGGACTGGAAGATACCTTAAGGGATAAGTTTGTCTGTGGGCTCCAGAGTGAAGGAACCCAAAAACGACTACTTTCGGAAAAGGACCTTACGCTAGAACAGGCTTTCAGCGTTGCAGTATCCTACAAAGCAGCAGCACGGGGAGCTGCGGAAATACAACAGAAACCGCAAGAATATAGCACCAATGAAATGGCATATGGAGCAGAAAAGTGCTATCACTGCGGCAGAACAACCCATGACCAGAAGGATTGCTGGTTTAAGGACAAAGTATGCAGGCAATGTGGAAAAGTGGGACACATAGCACGAGTCTGCAGGTCGGGAAAGAAAACCAACACTAAAAGAACTACTAAGGAAAAGTACAAGAAAGTATAAAAGATGATGGACAGTAGTTCAGAAGATCAGAAGAGTGATAATGACTCCGGGAGCAGGAGACTAAGTTGTCTAAAGTTACACAACGTGATCGCAAAGGAGGATCACCGAACCATTTGGGTCACCCTCATGATAGCAGGGTCCCAAGTAAAGATGGAATTCGACACAGGATCAGCCCTAACGGTCATGAATCAACGAGACTACGAGCGGCTATTCTCACACATACCCTTGAAGGACACGTCCATTGTCTTGAAGACATATACGGGGCAAAAAGTCTACCCCAGAGGAAAAATAAGGGTGCCCGTTAAATACAACGGCAAGGAAACACAGAAACTGTATCTATATATACTACAAGATGGAGGACCACCATTATTGGGACGTGAATGGATCCGAAAAATACAATTGGATTGGCATTCCATTCAGGCGCTAACTGTGGCTGACAAAAAGGATGACGACGTCACACCTGGACTGTCAAAAATTCTAACTGATGCAAAAGAGGTGTTCCAGCAAGGACTTGGGATTCTAAAAGACGTAACGGCAACAATAAAAATTGAAGATAACGCAAACCCAATATTTTTTAAGGCCATACCGGAACCGTATGCGATCCGCCCAGCCGTCGAAGCAGAGCTGGAGAGTCTGGAGCGTTCGGGTGTGCTGTCCAAGGTGGACTGGAGCGAGTGGGCCACACCCATCGTTCCTGTAATGAAGAAATCATTGAGCAGCACGCCTGGGGAACCAAAGAAGGTTCGCATCTGTGGGGACTTCAAGGTAACTGTGAACCCAGTCCTGCACACAGTACAATATCCCCTTCCGCGGATAGAAGATATTTTCGCCTCACTATCTGGAGGGAAACGCTTTACGAAGATTGATCTGGCCCAAGCGTATCTACAAATGGAGGTAGAAGAAGCATCTAGAAAATACCTCACGATAAACACTCACAAAGGTCTTTACCAGTACAACCGACTGGTATTCGGGGTAGCATCAGTTCCGGCTATTTGGCAGAGGGCGATGGAACAAGTCCTGCAAGGGATCCCGGGGACCCAGTGTTATTTGGACGATATCCTGGTTACGGGCGAAAATGACAGTGAACACCATGCCAACCTGGAGCAGGTGCTCACCAGATTACAAGAATATGGGGTACGAGCCAACCGCCCCAAATGCGAGTTTTTCAGGAAACAAATCTCGTATTGTGGCCACGTGTTTGATGAAGAGGGGTTACATAAGTCCCCAGACAAGATTGAGGCAGTAGTCAAGGCTCCAGCACCGGAAAATGTGTCGCAACTGAGGTCGTTCCTCGGGTTGGTGAACTATTACCATAAGTTCTTGCCAAATTTGGCTACAATTCTGCACCCACTGAACGCCCTGCTGCAAACTGGAGTAGCATGGAAATGGAGTGATGAGTGTAAGCGTGCCTTTCAGAAATGTAAATGCCTAATCACTTCAAAAGAAGTATTGGCCCACTACAATCCAACACTACCGATTCGGTTGGCATCTGATGCATCTCCCTACGGCATTGGAGCGGTGCTGTCGCACAAATTCCTTGACAGTTCAGAAAGGCCAATAGCCTTTGCGTCATGCTCGTTAACCTCGGCCGAGCGTAACTACGCCCAGATTGACAGGGAGGCCCTCAGCCTGGTGTGGGGGGTGAAGAAGTTCAATCACTATCTGCACGGGCAGAAATTCACCTTACTGACTGATCACCAGCCTCTTGTCTCCATTTTTAACCCAAAGAAGGGCGTTCCGGTGATGACGGCGCAACGGCTGCAAAGATGGTCCCTTTTTCTAGGGGCACATCAATACGACATAGAGTATAAGGGCATGAAACAGCATGGAAACGCTGATGGGCTGTCGCGCCTGCCGCTGCCTACGGTGGAGGAAGCACCTGCAGTGGACCCTGTTGAGATATTCCATTCGACCATAGTCGAATATCTACCTGTTACAAACTCAAGTATAGAGAAGGAAACCCGAAATGACCCGGCACTCTCTCGGGTCTATGATTTGACGGTGAAGGGATGGCCAGCACATGGCGACTCACTGTTGCCAGCATTCTCATCAAGGAGAGAACAGCTGTCAGTGTGCCAGGGGACCTTGATGTGTGGATCCCGAGTGGTAATTCCACCCAAGTTGAGAAATAGAGTGCTCAATGAGCTTCATCTGGGATGCCAGAAAGTCCAAAACGCTCCACCACAGGCCCCGCTACACCCATGGGAGTGGCCCTCATCTCCATGGCAATGGGTACACATTGATTTTGCTGGTCCATTTATGGACTCAATGTTTTTAATCGCCGTGGATGCACATTCAAAATGGCCAGAGGTCATCAAAATGTCCTCCACCACCACGGAGAAAACTATTGCAGTCCTACGGACCATCTTCGCCAGGAATGGCTTGCCAGAACAGATTTGCTCCGACAATGGACCACAGTTTGTGTCCGAGGATTTCCGGAGGTTTTTGAGGAATAATGGGGTAAAGCATTACACATCCGCCCCATATCATCCAGCCACAAATGGATTGGCTGAGAGGTTTGTACAAACCTTTAAAAAAGCAATAAAGGCGATGTATAACGACAACATACCACTGCAACACAAGGTGGATAATTTCTTGTACGATAGCAAAATACTGCAGATGTTGGAAATCCGAAATAACAACAGAAAATGCTGGAAAAACTCAGCAAGTCAGGCAACATCCGTGGAGAGAAATTTGAGTTGACGTTTCGGGTTTGACCCTTCTTCAAAACTGGAGAGAAAAGGAACTAGATCGAAGGCAGGGCTGCGATCGGACAAAAGAATAAAAGAACCAAAAGAAGTAAAAGAGATTAGAAGCTAGACGAGATGGTAATAGGCTGTGATTAGGTGTAAAGTGTACTGGCAGGGCAAAAGATAGCTGCCAGGTGTGAGAGAGAAACAAAAGGAAAGGGGGGGGGGGGGGGAAAAGGAAAGGAGTGGAAAAATATAAGTGAAAATGAAATAGGGGCCGAGGTTATGATCTGAAATTGTTGAACTCGATATTGAGACCGGAAGGCTGCAGAGTGCCTAATCGGAAGATGAGGTGCTGTTCCTCGAGTTTACGTTGAGCTTCCGTGGAACAGTACAAGAGGCCAAGGACGGTGAGGTCCGAGTGGGAATGGAGCGGTGAATTGAAATGACAGGCGACCGGAAGCTCGGGGTCACCCTTGTTTGCTTACCGGAATGCGACACATGCAGTCACCAACCAAGCTCCAGCCATGATGTTCTTTAACCGAAGGTTAAGATGTCACCTGGATTTGCTCAAACCAAACATAAGACGAGATGTTGAGAATAAGCAATTCCAGCACATCAATGAGAAGCCAACCAGGAGCTTCAAGATAGGGCAACCAGTCTTGGCCCGCGACTACCGAACAGAAAAATGGCAGCCAGGAACGATATGCACACGGCAGGGACCGCTAATGTACACAGTGGACGTTGGAGAGAGCATCGTGAGACGCCATGCTGGCCAGATTCTAGAGTCACAGGAACAAGTCAAACCCATACCACGAGCATGCGCACCTGGTGATGAACCCGAAGTACAGATTGCGTCTACCTCAGAATCAGTGGTATTGGAAGCTGACGAACCAACCAATGACAATGAGCCAGAATCGACTCCGCCGCAAGAACAGGATACTCGAGAAAGGCGCTATCCAGACAGGATCAGGAAGCCTCCTCAAAGACTGAATTTATAAATGATTACTTTCAGCTGATGTATATAGTACAAAGAAAATTGTAATTGTAATTAGTTATTATTTAATTGTTAAATGAATGTTATGTACTGGTTATCTAAAAGGGGAGGAATTGTTGTGTATGTACTTTTAAGAGAGAACTGCTTTTATACTGTAGTACCGGCAGTGACCACACTTGTATATAAAGCCGTAGCAGGCTTCTGTACTTTCAGTTCCAGCATACCCTCTGTTCAGTAAACACCTGTTATTACCGTTCTCCTGCAGTCCGTGTGTTATTGATACGTGGACACTACAAGGATGGTCTCAGACGAGTAGATAACAGAAAGATGTTCTAGAGTTGTGTTAAATTAGAATATTTTTGACTAGAGTTAAGGAATAGGAATGGAAATGGTACAATTTTCTATACATTACAGGTGTGAGAGGTAGAGGAGGAAATCAAAAGACAGTTTGGCGAGATATATAACAGAATAATAATGGGTGATTTTAATTATCCAAAGATAGACTGACAAATGCAATGGTGCACGCAAGACTACTTCCTGGATCAGTATGTTTTTAGTCCAGCAAGAAACAAAGCACTACTTTAGTTCCTGAAAATGACGTAGGCAAATAACGATGCAAGAGCAGGATAAGTGTTAGAAAATAGCACCAACAGCATATCTAGGTTCAATGCAAAAACATAAAATGATAATTAAGAGACAAGATAACTGTGCTAATCTGGAAAAAGGCAAAGTTCGGTGAGACAAGAAGGAATGTCACCAAATTAACAGGCCAGCTGCTCAGCAGTGGCAAATCTTGAAATCTGAGTAGGAAAGTGTACAAAACAGATACATTACTGTACAGCAAAAAGGGATGCATCAAAGAATAGAGTCCCATGCATAAATAAGGAGATTAAAACTACACTCAAACATAAGAGAGAGGCATATGATACAACTAAGACTAACAAGAAAATCATGAAGAATATATAAAGTGTAGTAGGGAGGTGAAAATGGAATGTGAAAAATCTTATCAAATAAACAAAAGGAAATTATGAGTGCTTTTATAAGCATATGTAAAGTTCATAAAAGAATATTTAAACATGGGATAAGATCACCCCGTAATGAAGGGGGGAATTTAGTTGTGGAGGATGAATACATGCAGAGATATTAAGTAAATATTTAGTGCTAGTTTTTACAAATGATGGTGGAGGTGCAATGTAGGTGTATAAGAGGAGGATATGAACAACTGCTAGAGATAACTGTAGAAAAGGAATTGATTCTGGAAAATGAGCAGAAGTCACAGAGGCTTGATTGCACCCTGAGCTGTTGAAGGAAGTCAGACAGGAAATAGCACAGGCTTTCACTGTAATGTTTCAGGCCTAGAAATTCGGGTGTTTAGCGCTGGCCGTTAAGGCCCATTTTGAAGAAAAAATGGCAGCCGACTCGCTTCTGCCCGCCTCTGGTGGTTCTCGCAGCAGCCATCATTTTCGGTAGTATGGCAGAAATGGAAATGAGGCAGATCGTGACATCAGAGTGTGCAACGCTCATTTGATGCATGATCTGCCATTTTGGATGTCGCTGCTCCATTGACCACCCTCTCTTAATCACGACCAGCTGACTAAGCGTTCAGCAGCAGGAAGGAGACCCCCCCCCCACCCCCCAGCAACGCTATTTCATCATCAACAGCTTGCAAATAAAATGGTTTCTCAGGTTGACTGGCTGTGTCTAGGTTTCTGCAACTCTTGCAGCTTTCTAAACATGGTTAAACAGGGAGTGTTGCTGCAAGTGGAGAACACCTTCATTCTTATTTAAAGGCATGTGCTCACACCACTTGCTCACAGTTATGGGGGCTCTACTTGCAGTCCCCCCTTGCGCTCAAGTATCTTCAGGAGAGCGAGAGGAAGCAGCATAGAAGAGAAGATGCGTGCAGAGAAAGGCGGAGAAGGGGCAGGAGGGCTCGCAACAGGAGGCCCTACCCACCTAGGGTCTTCAGAGAGCACTTCTACATTCACTTAAGTGATGAGCCGTGTATTAGGAGGCTTTGCTTCACCGAGGAGGAGGTCACAGAACTCTGCCATCTCCTGTATCCAGACCTGCAGCCTCAGAGCAGGGCAACCACGGCTCTCCCAGTGGCCCTCAAGGTCACCATGGCCTTCAATTTCTTTGCAAGCGGATCCTTCAAGTCTGCAGCAGGAGACATAGCAAACATCTCCCGATTCATCGTCCATCGCTGTATCCGGAAGGCTCTCTTCTCCAGGAGAAGGGACTACATCGTCTTCTTTCTGAACAGAGATAAGCAGGACAAATGCACATATGGCTTTACCAGGATAACGGGCTTCCCCATGTTGCAGGGCACCATCGACTGCGCACACGTGGCTTTGCAGGCACTGTATACTAATCCTGAGATGTTCAGTAACTGCAAAGGTTACCACTCACTTAATGTGCAGTTGTTGTGCGACATGCCCAGCGCATCATGATGGTGAATGCCTGCTATCCTGGCAGCAGTCATGATGCCTTCATCCTGCACCGCCTCTGCATGGGCAGCAGCAGTCTGGGCTGGCTGGCTGATGGGCAGCGGCAAGGACAATGACAGAGTGGCAATGATGGGAGTAGGAATACTGTCATCCTGAGAGAGGACAGCATGTTCTTGCTCCACAGACCCACTACCACTCCCCTGGGGCGGCACCTCAGCATTCCTAGCAATCTGTTGGAGGACAGACTGCTGACCTGCTACGACACCCTGCAAGTCCCTTTTGACACTCGTAAACCCAGTGACGATGGCAGCAGTCTGAGCGTCTACTACAACAGTGAGACGTTGGGTTGCTTCTGCCTGTGTTGCAATGGAAGCCGCAACATCGCCCATCACAAGCAGCATCAAGGCTGGGTCCACAAGGTCTTGCCTGGAGTTGTTCATCATTTCCATCCTGGAAATAATGGGCTCCAAGCTCTGTGCAAAGTCCCGTCCAAAGTTGGAGCCGGACTCCTCCATACTCCTTGACACTGACAAGAGGCTCTCTGACAGTCTTGCCATTGCACCTAGCATTTCCGTGTGCATTCCCATCACCCTTCTTCTGAAGGCCTCCCCATCGAGGTCATCATCTGAGTCATGTGCAGCAGAGCTCGTGCATTAACTCGCCCTCCAGGAAGCTGGCACCCGAGTTACCCTTTCCCCCTGGCCTGGCTGCAACCCACTCATGCCCGGTGCCTCACCCTGTGCAGATCTCACCTCTATAATATTCTCTAAATTCCATGCAGTGCCATTTTCTAAGCTGGAGTCTGCGAGTGTCAGGTGCAGTGCCGATGTGTCGTCTTCTTCCCCTCCACAAGTTCAGGGACAGGCTGGGCTGCTGGCAGTTCTTGTGTCTTTCTGCTTTCAGATACCCAAGCATCGAGTTGTGGCGAGGGGAGGGGGGAAAGCATAATATCCACGCATGCACCATCAGCAGCTTGTAAGTGAGAAGAGATTGTGTGATGAGGGTGAAGTGGGATGCGAGGAGGAGGGTCAGGAATGACCATACCATCATTATCAGCAAAGGCTTCAACTTCTCCGCTGGCCACGGACTCTGTCACAGCCCCTCCAATAATGTCAAGCACCGACTCCTCCAGGTCGGTGAGGTTCTGTATTGCGGCTTGACCACCTCCCATCTGCCGCTGCTCCCTCCTGTTATGAGCCACCTTTGCCTGCAAGAGAAAGGGAAGTGCGTCAGTGACGTGTGTTAGTGCAATGTGTTTGGATGACGTGCCTGCCATAGTTGAATAGCTGTCAGTATGTGCAAGGTGTGAGATGTGGGTATGAGTGTTACAGCAGTGATAAGGTTGTGAGGGTGAAGTGTAGCCATGATTGTGAGGTATGAGTGGTGATAGGTAGAGATTGTTGGTAGGTGAGTGATGGCGGTGTGGTGCATTGAGCAGTGTGCGAGTCTAGTGGTGCAGAAGGTGGGATATGGCATTTGCTGAAGCCTTCACTCACTTTGACCTGCCATGTGAGATCATTAAACTCTTTTCGGCACTGGATTCAGGTCCTTGGGACCACACTGGTGGTGGTGACGGAGTCAGCAATCTCCTCCCACAGTCTTCTGCAAGTGGCCTTGGATGGCCTTCTGCAGGAACAGGACAGCCCGCCTTCGTTGCACGGCCACGACCAAGGCCTCCAGTGCAGCATCCGAAAACCTTCGTGCTCGCTCCCTTGTTTACTGAGCCATGTCAGACTGACAATAAGGTGTCTCTGCAACAAAGCACCTCCCCTTTTAAGTAGTGCAGAGAGCCTGGGCCAAACATTACTGCCCATTGGACTGCACCTGATATTGCCCCCATCCACCCCCGGTTAAGCGCTAAGCCAATCAGCAGTGCGTTTAGCGCGGAGATCAGCGCTCCAATCATTATAATGGAGCAGGTAGCATGAATCACCAAGATGATGCCAGGGAGGGAAAACAATAATTATGAGAACAGACTTGAGATACTTGGATTATTTCCACTGGAGCAGAAAAGGCCAAGAGGAGACAATAGAGGTTTTAAAATTATTAAGGGTTGGGGAATCAGTGACAAGAGTCACCAATTTAAAAATGTCAGGAGAGAGAACAAGAGGTTAGCAGAGAGCAGGCAGTGGGCTTATGTTGGACTGCTCTAGCAAACAGCTCGCACAGACACGATGGGCCGAATGGTCTCTGACGTAAGAAAACTACTAGGCACTTGGTCTAAGCTTTAAACAAAGCTTTAATCAACTGTTTTACAACATGGAGGTCTAGTTGTGTCCTTCACTAGTTCCTGTTAAGAATGTCCTGCGCAAGCTGGGCCCGTGCCAGAGTATTTATACTCTCCCTGGACAGCGCCACCCGTAGGCCGCTCAGTATTATTTCATGAGTCTTTCTTTCATGAATGACTGATTCATGTCAGTCTCCTTTGACGGTCATTGAGTTTTGTCCATGCCTTAAGCAGTTGTCTCTAAGAGAACTAGAATATAAATTTTATTAATACGGCCCAATGAAATGATGGCCAGATTTGTTCTGTTTGTAAGCAGAATGGTATAGAAACTTTGTTTGCAATATTTACTCACAGAATTCTGTTTAGTTTTA
This sequence comes from Somniosus microcephalus, assembly GCF_052327205.1. Classification (NCBI taxonomy): domain Eukaryota; kingdom Metazoa; phylum Chordata; class Chondrichthyes; order Squaliformes; family Somniosidae; genus Somniosus; species Somniosus microcephalus. Next base: position 195,869,746 of record NC_140990.1, on the reverse strand, counting down.
CCTATGCACTTAAAACACATAAGGGGTAGTTCTACTATCCCATTTTTAATGGATGCTGTGTGCCTGCAATTTCCTAAAATGCCAGTGACACCGCTCCCCACTGGGAGTGCTGGGTCAAGGAATGGCCTCTACAATTTCAACACAACATTGTCAACATAGCTGGTATTTGGTAAACACACAGGCAGGTAGAATAAACTACACTTATTCAAAGAACTAGGAGTATGTGAATAGTCCCAAATTGAATTTGGTCCCATCATGAATAATGCTTCACATCTGTAATTCACCTTCCCACAGTTACTCAAAGACCCTTTTTACTACTCTAATCTTCCCTAATGAAGAACAGCCATTATTACATCAAGTTAAACTGGATGAACAGGCAAGAAGGTCATAAGGATGCCTTTGGCAATGAACAATAGACAAGAGACAACAAATGTGAAGCACTGCACTTGACAGCTGGCAAGAAAGACATAAAATTACAGGAAAACCATTAGTCATGTGCTGACAAAAGGAAGTTAACATTACAAACATAAAACATGCTGAGCAGCACAATTTGTAGGCAGTACACTGGAAGGTTAAATTCTGCAATGATTACGTTACAGATTTTAGTGAAATAACCACACATGAAATAATTGCAGAGTCTACGAGGGAGGGTATGATAACGAACACAGCTGGAGGACTATGCACAGTCTGTCACCAAATCACAGGAAGGTTAAATTCTGCAATGGTTATGTTACAGAGGGCATGGCTGAGGTATTAAATGAGCAGAGGGCATGGCTGGGGGACTAAATGAGTACTTTGCATCTGTCTTTACCAAGGATGAAGACGCTACCAAAGTCATAGTGAAAGAGGAGATAGTTGAGATACTGGATGGGATAAAAATTGATGAAGAGGAGGTACTAGAAAGGCTGGCTGTACTTAAAGTAGATAAGTCACCAGGACCGGAGGGGATGCATCCTAGGATGCTGAGGAAAGTAAAGGTGTAACTTGCGGAGGTACTGGCCATAATCTTCCAATCCTCCTTGGATATGGGGGTGGTGCCAGAGGACTGGAGAATTACAAATGTTACAACCTTGTTCAAAAAAGGGTGTAAGGATAAACCCAGCAGCTACAGGCCAGTCAGTTTAACCTCAGTAGTGGGGAAGCTTTTAGAAACAATAATCCGTATCAGGTATTATATTTTGGTAGGAAGAATAGGGAGGTTGTTAGATCCGTGGTTCAGTAGATAAAGAATTACACGGATGCTGTACATAAACAAACAACAGGTCTTTACTGGAGGAGGGTCATCTCTAGACTGGAGTACAGAGGCATGCGCACAGCTTATATACCGGTGTGGTTACTGCCGGTACTACAGTATACAGGAGCTGTAAAAAGTAGTTCTGACTTAAAGCACATACACTACAATTCCTCCCTTTTTAGATTAATACCCTTAATATTCAAATAACAATTACATTTTTACATGTACATTCAATAACAAAATGTCCATTTATAGATTCAGTCTTTGGGGCGGCTTCCTGACCCTTTCGGGATAGCGCCTTTCCGGAGGTTCTTGTTCTTGGTGCAGAGGCGATTCTGACCCCTTTTCATCGGGTAGTTCATCGGGTTCCACTGCTACTCGGTCTGAAGTAGATGTTACCGGTATGTCGGGTTCATCCCCAGGTACTCGAGACATGGGGTTGACGCCTTCCTGTGATGCTAAGATCTGATCGACGTGGCATCTCACAATGTTCTCCCCGACATCCACTGTGTACATTAATGGCCCCTGCCTTGTACATATCGTTCCGGGTTGCCATTTCTCTGTTCGATAGTCACGGGCCAAGACCGGTTGCCCTACATTGAAGCTCCTTGTCGGCTTCTCGTTGATGTGCTGGAAATGTTTGTCCTCAACATTTCTTCGCACATTTGGTCTGAGCAAGTCCAGACGAGATCTCAACCTTCGGTTAAAGAACATCATGGCCGGGGTCTGGTTGGTAACTGCATGTGTCACGTTTCGGTAGGCTAATAAGAAATTGTCCATCTTATGCTGTAGTGGAATTTCCTCGTCGCACATGGCCTTTATCGCCTTCTTAAAGGTTTGTACGAACCTCTCAGCCAATCCATTGGTGGCTGGATGATACGGGGCGGATGTGTAATGCCTTACCCCATTCCTTTTCATGAATTTTTGGAACTCGTCGGCCACAAACTGTGGTCCATTATCAGAGCAGATCTGCTCTGGCAAACCGTTTCTGGCAAATATGGTCCGTAGGACTGCAATCGTTTTCTCTGTAGTGGTTGAAGGCATCTTTATCACCTCAGGCCACTTTGAATGAGCATCCACTGCTATGAAGAACATTGAGTCCATGAATGGACCAGCGAAATCAATGTGCACCCATTGCCATGGAGAGGAGGGCCACTCCCATGGGTGTAGAGGGGCATGTGGTGGTGCATTTTGGACCTTCTGGCATCCTAAGCAGCTCTTAGTTAGGTCTTCGATTTGTTGATCGATTCACGGCCACCACACATAAGCCCTAGCAAGGATTTTCATTTTCACTCCCCCCAGATGACCTTCATGTAGCTCCTTTAGCACTCTCTCCCTTAACTTGGGTGGAATCACCACTCTGGATCCACACATCACTGTCCCCTGGCATACTGACAGCTGCTCTCTTCTGGATGAGAACGCTGGCAACAGTGAGTCGCCATGTGTCGGCCATCCCCTCACTGTCAATTCATATACCCGTGACAGCGTCGGATCATTGCGGGTCTCCTTCTCTATATCCGCGTTTGTTACTGGCAATCGTTCAATTATCGACGAATAAAATATCTCGATAGGGTCCACTGCTGGTGCTTCCTCCACCGTAGGCAGTGGCAGGCGCGATAGCCCATCAGCGTTCCCATGCTGTTTCGTGCCTTTATATTCTATTTCATAATGATTCGCCCCTAGAAACAGGGATCATCTTTGTAACCGCTGTGCAGTCATTACTGGCACGCCCTTCTTAGGATTAAAGATGGAGACAAGTGGTTGGTGGTCAGTCAGCAAGGTGAACTTCTGCCCATGCAGATAATGGTTGAATTTTTTTACTCCCCATGCTAGGCTGAGGGCCTCCCTGTCAATCTGGGCGTAGTTGCGCTCGGCTGAGGTTAGTGACCGAGACGCAAAGGCCACTGGCCTCTCCAACCTGTCTGGGAATTTGTGCGACAGCACCGCTCCAATGCCGTAGGGTGATGCATCACATGCCAAACGAATTGGTAGTGCTGGGTTGAAATGGGCCAACACCTCTTTTGATGTGATCAATTCTTTACACTTCTGGAAAGCTTGTCTACGTTCGTCATCCCACTTCCATGGTACCCCTGTTTGCAGTAGGGTGTTCAGTGGGTGTAGTACCGTAGACAAATTTGGTAAGAACTTGTGGTAATAGTTTACCAGCCCGAGGAACAACCTCAGCTGTGACACATTTTCCGGTGCTGGAGCCTTGACTACTGCCTCAATCTTGTCAGGGGACTTATGTAACCCCTCTTCATCGATGATGTGGCCGCAATACGAGATCTGTTTCTGGAAAAACTCGCACTTGTGGCGATTAGCTCGTAGCCCATATTCCTTTAATCTGGCGAGCGCCTTCTCCAAGTTAGCGAGGTGATCACCGTCATTTTCGCCCGTGACCAAGATGTCGTCCAAATAACACTGGGTCCCTGGAATCCCTTGCAGGACCTGATCCATCGCCCTTTGCCAGATAGCGGGAGCCGAGGCTACTCCAAACACCAGCCGGTTGTATTGATAGAGACCTTTATGGGTGTTGATCGTAAGGTAATGTTTCGAAGCTTCTTCTACCTCCATTTGCAAGTACACCTGGGCTAGATCAATTTTGGTGAAGCGTTTACCACCAGATAGCGAGGCGAAAATATCCTCAATTCGTGGAAGCGGATATTGCACCGTGAAGGACTGGGTTCACTGTCACCTTAAAATCCCCACAGATGCGGATCTTCTTTGGTTCCCCAGGCGTATTACTCAATGACCTCTTCATTACAGGGACGATGGGTGTAGCCCACTCGCTCCAGTCCACTTTGGACAGTACTCCTGAACGTTCCAACCCTTTCAGCTCTGCTTCAACCGCTGGTCTGATCGCATAAGGCACTGGTCTGGCCTTCAGAAACTTTGGGCTTGCATTTTCCTCTATTTTAATTGTTGCTGTTATTCCTTTTAGTGTTCCTAGTCCCTCCTGGAACACTTCTGTTGTGTCAGTTAGCATTTTTGACAGTCGTCCAGGTGTGACGTCGTCATCCTTTTTGGCCTCCACCTTCAGTGCCTGTATGGAATGCCAATCTAAATGTATCTTCCGGATCCACTCACGTCCTAGCAGTGGTGGTCCTCCATTTGGCAATACATATATATCCATTTTAGGTATTTCCTGACCTTTATATGTCACTTTCACCCTTATTTTTCCTTTGGGGTAGACTTTTTGCCCCGTATACGTCTTCAAGACAATCTCTGTAGCTTTCAAGGGTATGTGTGAAAATAGCCGCTTGTAGTCTCTTTGATTTATGACTGTTAGAGCTGACCCTGTGTCCAATTCCATTTCCACTTGGACTCCGTCTATCTTGAGTGTAACCCAGATAGTCTAGTGATCCTCTATTTCGGTTACATTATGTAGTTTCAGACAACCCAGCTCCTTGCTTCCGGAGTCTGTGTCACTTTTCTGTTCGTCTGAACCACTGTCCATCACCTGGTGTACCTTTTTGTACTTCTCCTGTGGAGATTTCTTACTGTTGGTTTTCTTCCCAGACATGCAGACTCTTGCTATGTGTGCTGCTTTCCCACACTGTCTGCACACTTGGTCCTTGAACCAACAATCTTTCTGGTCATGTGTTGTTCTGCCGCAGCGATAGCACTTCCCTGTTCCATAGGTCATTTCGTTGGTGCCGTATTCTTGCGGTCTCCGTTGTATCTCTGCAGCGCCCCTTGCAGCTGCTTCGTGTGATACTGCCATATTGAAAGCTTTGTGCAGCGTAAGGTCCTTTTCTGATAGAAGCCGTTTCTGGGTTCCTTCACTTTGTAGCCCACACACAAACTTGTCCCTTAACGTGTCTGCTAGTCCCGCTCCAAACTGGCAGTATTTCGATAGCTTGCGCAGTTCCGTTAGGTACTCAGCATTGCTTTCATCTTTGTGTTGGTTCCTTTTATGGAACTTAAATCGTTCTGCTATCAGCAGCAGTGTGGAGCTTAAGTGGTCCTGTAGGATTTCTACTATGCTTCCAAAATCCTTGTTTACCGGCTTCTCTGGGGTTATTAGATTTTGCAGTAACCCATAAGTTTTTGCACCCATGGAGTTTAACAGAACCAGTGCTTTATTAGCATCTGGAACTTCATTCACCCTGCAGTACACCTCAATACGTTCCACATATGTCGCCCAATCTTCGACTTCATTGTCGAACGTAGAGATACTGCCACTCTTCGGCATCCTTGGTTGTGCGTTAACTATCCCCAATGGCGCCTCCCGCGCTTCCCCTTCTTCTCCGCTGGCACAAAATGGTGTCTCCCGCGCTTTCCTTCCTTCCCGCGCTCGCCCGTCTTCTCTGCTGCGGCTTCACAAAATGGCGTCTCCCGCGCTCTTCCTTCTTCTCCGCGGCTCAATGGCGCCTCCCGCTCTCTCCCTGCTTCTCTGCGGCTCAATGGCGCCTCCCGCGCTCTCCCTGCTTCTCTGCGGCTCAATGGCGTCTCCCCTTGCTTCGCCCCGCGGACCCTGATCAGCCCGTGATCCCTGGCTGTGCTCTGCGCATTCTTCTCTTGATATTTGTCGACGCCGCTCAGTCCAGAACCCGGCTGTTTCTTACCCTCTCTCTCTCCGGTTTGCAGTATTTTTCCTCGACGCCGCTCGGTGATCAATCCCCGGCTGCGCCCTGCTCTCTTCACCCTCTTTCTTACCCCGTCGATGCTGCCCGGCTCTCTCTCTCTGCCGTCGGTCGGCTCCAGCCGCCGCTGCTCGGGAAGGGTCTGCTCAGGACCTGTCGTCGGTCTCTTACTGCTCGTTGTGGCTGGGGAACCAAGCCCGGCTCTCCACAGCCTCCCCAGCGAAGTTGGATCTCTGCCTGACTGCTGGGCAGTTGCTCGCGGTCGAGGCCGGTGTTCCTGGACTCGACTATTTTTTTTTGTTTTTTTTGTTTAATGTTGCAGGTAGATTCGCATCAACACTCGTCGCCACTGTTAGATCCGTGGTTCAGTGGATAAAGAATTACACGGATGCTGTACATAAACAAACAACAGGTCTTTACTGGAGGAGGGTCATCTCTAGACTGGGGTACAGAGGCATGCGCACAGCTTATATACCGGTGTGGTTACTGCCGGTACTACAGTATACAGGAGCTGTAAAAAGTAGTTCTGACTTAAAGCACACGCACTACAGAGGTCACTTATTACTTGGAGGGTGCGAGTCTGAGTGGGGTAGAGGAGCAAAGGGATCTCAGAGTACAAATACACAAATCACTAAAAGTAGGTTAACCCAACAGGTTAACAAGGCCATTGAAAAAAGTAAACCAGGCACTAGGGTTTACTTCGAGAGGGACAGAATTGAAAAGTAGTGAAATTATGCTAAACTCGTATCGAACCTTGGTTAGACCACACTTAGTGTACTGCGTACAATTCTGGTCGCCATATTATAAAAAGGATATAGAGGCACTGGAGAGGGTGCAAAAAAGATTTACAAGGATGATACCAGAAATGCGAGGGTATACCAATATGGAAAGGATGAACAGGCTGGGTCACTTTTCGCTTGAAAAAAGGCTGAGGGGGTGACCTAATTGAGGTCTTTAAAATTATGGAAGGTTTTGATAGAGTAGAAACAGAGAGTGTGTTTCCACTCGAGGGGAAGAGCATAACTAGAGGCCATCAATATAAGATTGTCACCAAGAAATCCAATAGGGAATTCAGAAGAAACTTCTTTACCCAGAGAGTGGTGAGAATGTGGAACTCGCTACAACAGGGAGTAGTTGAAGCAAATAGCATTGATGCATTTAAGGGGAGGCTAGATGAGAGAGAAGGGAATAGAGGGTTATGCTGACAGAGTTAGATGAGGAAAGACGGGAGGAGGGTCAAGTGGAGCATAAACACCGGCATAGACTGGTTGGGCTGAATGGCCGGTTTCTGTGCCATATATCCTATGTAATCCGGGACAAAATTAACAGTCACTTGGACAAGTGTGGATTAATTAAGGAAAGCCAGCACGGATTTGTTAAACGCAAATTGTGTTTAGCTAACTTGATCGAGTTTCTTGATGAGGTAACAGAGAGGGTTGATGAGGGCAATGCGGTTGATGTGGTGTACATGGACTTACAAAAGGCATTTGATAAAGTGCCACATAATAGACTTGCCAGCAAAGTTGAAGCCCATGGAATAAAAGGGACAATACCAGCATGAATATGAATTTGGCTAAGTGACAGGAAACAGAGAGTAGTGGTGAACGGGTGTTATCGGACTGGAGGACAGTACACAGTGGGGTTCCCCAGGGGTCAGTACTAGGACCACTGTTTCTCTTGATATATATTAATGACTTAGACTTGGGTGTACAGGGCACAATTTCAAAATTTGCAGATGACACAAAACTTGGAAGTATAGTGATCAGTGAGGAGAGTAGTGATAGACTTCAAGAGGATATAGACTGGCTGGTGGAATGAGCAGACAAGTGGCAGATGAAATTTAATGCAGAAAAGTGCAAAGTGATATATTTTGGTAGGAAGAACGAGGAGAGGCACATAAACTAAAGGGTACAATCCTAAAGTGGGTGCATGAACAGAGACATCTGGGGTATATATGCACAAATCATTGAAGGTGGCAGGGTAGGTTGAGAAAGTGGTTAAAAAAGCATACGGGATCCTGAGCTTCATAAATAGAGGCATAGAGTATAAAAACAAAGAAGTTATGATGAGCCTTTATAAAACACTGGTTCAGCCTCAACTGGAGTGTATTGTGTCCAATTCTGGGGACCGCACTTTAAGAAGGATGTGAAGGCCTTAGAGAGGCTGCAGAAAAGATTTACAAGAATGGTTCCAGGAATGAGGGACTTCAGTTACATTGACAGACTGAAGAAGCTGGGGTTTTTCTCCTTAGAGCAGAGAAGGCCGAGAGGAGATTTCATAGAGGTATTCAAAATCATGAGGGTCTGGACAGAGTAGATAGAGAGAAACTGTTCCCATTGGATAAAGGGTCGAGAACCAGAGGACACAGATTGTCAGAAGAACCAAAGGCGACATGAGGAAAACCTTTTTTACGCAGCGAGTGGTTAGGATCTGGAATGCACTGCCTGAAAGGGTGGTGGAGGCAGATTCAATCATGACTTTCAAAAGGGAATTGGAGAAGTATCTGAAGGAAAAAAAATTGCAGGCTACAGGGAAAGGGCGGGGGTGTGGGACTAGCTGAAGGGCTCTTGCAGAGAGCCGGCCCAGGCTCGACGTGCCAAATGGCCCCCTTCTGTGCTGTAACCATTTTATGATTCTATGTTGTTGCCCTACATAGAGTACAGAGGCAAGCAATGGCAATGAAACTGGGTATAGTGGAATACAGTTATACTGAAAAATTTTACCCACCGCCTAAGTGAGCACAACGATTGAATGATAAGTATATCAAAAAGTAGGGATCTCTTGGGTGTACTATTGGAGCATACTGATTGTCAGCATCCACAGAGCAAATGTCGGCACATAAATAGATCCCATTCAGTTCAAAGGAAATAACTGTAATTAAAAAAACTCCTTAAGCAGATTGCCTTCTCATCAGTCCTAGCTAGCCACTAATCTCTAAAATTGGGATGAAATATTGGCAAAACAGATTATGATTGTTAAAATAGCAGATAATGGAATTTCATACAAATGTTACATTGCTCAGTGCGGTTTCATCCTAAGAGTGTGTGTGTTTGGTCTTGTTGGAAATACAAGTTAATAAATATATTTCTATATATTCTCTGAAATGGTAAAATGGAATCCCCTGGAAATCAAAGAGTTAGGTTTATGATTCATTGGTTGGGAAACTGAAGCCTTGAAGATAATATTAGTACCAACTGAAAACATGATTGCCTCCCACAGTCATGGACAATTTACTGAATTGACCGCAAAACAGTCTAATACAATCCCTAGAGCAAATTATTCTTCTGTACATAGTCGAAACAAGTAAGCCCATATTGATCTCTTGACAAATCTCCTTTTCCTTGTGTGTTAATGAAGAGTATGAGTGTAGTGCATAATACAATCAACCAAATTGGGCATTCCAATCACACAAAGAATGCACAATCCACTCAGATAAATACTTGAAAGATTAATCCCATATTAAATTAGTTCCAAAAGTGTCTCAATTGTTTATTCTTGGCTCAAATCATCTGGCCAGCAAAGGTAACACCTAATCCAGGTGCACATTATTTGAATATACTCCCTTCTTAATGTGCCTCTTGCCTCAATTATTTTGACTCTTAAAAGATGAAAAGGTTACTATTTTTGTGATGTGAAATGATAACATGCGACTGGAAGTGTGTGAAGAGAACATCGGCAATGTTGCTTACATAGAAAGCCGATATTAATTAAGAAATGAGCATTACTCTAGTGAAAGAATGAGTAATTTCTAATTATCTTCCTGAAAACAAAAATAAGTGATAATGACTTAATCTGTCCCAATACTACCAGTAGAATTCAGTATATATGCCACAAAAATAAACGCAAAAAACCCCTTCACCAAAACATGCACAAGCGAATGACGTCAACACGTAGAAATACTTCAACATCATGGGGTTAATTTCACTGAACCCACACTCCCTGAAGGGAGCCACACTCACTGTTGGAGAATTGGCACTACAGTGCTGCAGTCCCATCTCCATTCCACAATCCCTTCGAGCGTAGTTCCTCTTTGGAGTGGCAAATCTACCCTTATAAGTTTTACTTAATGTAAGTAATATTAAAGGATTATTTTGATGGGAACATAAGTGATGATTTGGAGGTACAAACATTGAAGGCAGTTAGAGTGCATTTGTGACTACAACTAGCAGCTGAATCCAAGTCAAGGGAGATCGCGATCAAATCGTACAGCGTTCTGTTCAGATAAAACCCTGAATACCATGTCCATTTCTGGACTCAGAGACACAAGAGTGACATTGACACAATGAAAGCAGTGCAAAGAGCAGAGCCACGAGGCTGATACCCACTTTTAGAGGCCTCAGTTAGGAGGAAAGACTAGAGAGATTTGGGCTCCTCAGCCTGGAAAGGAGGCACCTTGACAGGTAATCATATCGAGGTATACAAATATAGTTAAGGATATCGAAAGAGAAATCCAGAATTTACTTTAAAATAAATTGAGAGTAGAACAGGTTCAAACCATTAAAGGAAATTAAGACTGATATTAGGAAGTTCTTCACAGTGATAATCACATGGAATGGACTCCCAGGTAGTGCAGTGGAGGCCAAAACCCTTGAATCATTCAAGAGACAATTCGATGCTGCAATGGGGGACTGTAGGGTGCTTCTGGATGGATGATTTAAAATGGGCCAAATGCCCTCTCTTATCCCTAATTATCTTCTGACAGGAGCGAGAAATGCCCTGTCACCCTACCTAGGTTGCCTTGAAGTTTAGACCGATGTGAAGGATCTGCTCAGACCATTTTCAACTCCCTCTTGCCTTGCTGTCCAGTCAGTAATCCTCTACCCCTTGCTGAAGGGAGAATCAGTTAATTTATTGTTTCAATACTCCATCTGAATCTGAATTTGTTGACCTAGTTAGCAGTCTATTCCACAAAGTGTGAAGTTATACTCAGCTCCAGGATGTGTTCACCCCCAATCTCAACACTCCCCCTTGCCTAGTGGACAGTAAGAAACCTTGAAATACCAGCACTTGGCAACACTGAAGAGTGGAAGACAGGTTTAATTCCCCAATCCACTGAATTGCTCTTCTCAGTCATACTGTGAGTGGATGATTTCACCAGAGGTCATTTGCAGCTGCACAGGGCATGACTAAAACTAGTTTCACACTGCTGTCATGTGACCTTCTTTCAGGCATCTCCAATTAATTTCCTGTCCGAAGAGAATATATTAGAGCTTCCCTCACTGCTCTTCATTGAATTAGGATGCACTATATTGTAGCTGATCTCTGAAGCCTTTTCAACAGTTCTATGCTCCTATAACGTATAAACACAAATGAATACACATTGCCTGCTCTAAACAACATAATGTGGCATTTCAGCCTTAAATTCAAATACACATTAACGGTCCGCAGCTAGTACAGGAAACTTTGGTTTATCCGGAGGTTGTATGTCTGGAAACCTCGATCTAACGGCAGAAATCAGCAGCCGTTTTGGTTAGGTTTTTTTTCTTCTCCGAGCATTTTTTTTTTATTTTTTATAAAACAGTCAGGCTCTGGAAAGCGTCTCTGTAGCTTAGCAACAGCTTCAGAGACGCTTCCAAGGTACGGGCCGAGTGTTTACAAGCTGTTGCTAAGCAACAGTGTTTGTTGTCAGATACGGAGATGAAAACCTCCATATCCTTCAACATTAGCGCTGGTCTATCCGGGAGTTTTGATAGATCGGCAGCAGCTCGGTCCCGTCGGTGCCGGATATCGCGAAGTTTCCTGTATATGAAATTTTGACAAAGTGTGGGTATATCGCATGACATTTTTGGATAATTTAGACAAGTTAATGCTACAGGGATTTGCAGTCCAGACTCGGGTGCAATTGGAATAATTAAGCAGATATGTCATTACTAAATAACAATTATTATTACTTCCTCCCTTTCTTGAAATACATACCTTCCTAATTGGGTCATTCAGGTAACAGCAGATGATCTTATCATACAGTTGCTTCTTCTCGTACATGAATTCACAGACTTGGTAGCTGGAAAGAAAGAGTTTTGTTTACAAAATAGTATCTAAATAAAAAATAACACTTACAAAAACGCCTTGCCCTCCTCCCCCAGAAAAACAGAGGAAGGTGCAGAGCTATGGGGAGAGAGTCGAACAATCTCATTACTTTTGGATTGCTCTAGCAAAGACCCAACAAAGACACAATAGGTGGGATTTTAACCCCAAAAAACGGTTGGGTTGGGATCGGGTGGGAGGTTAAAGAGTTAAAAATTGGAATTCCGACACCAACCCGCCTACATCCAGTTTTAATGTTGGCAGGACATGGGGCTGGGCAACCAACCCACTTGCAAGAGGTGGGCTGGCCCTTTAAATATTATAATGAGGCTGTGTACCTCACATTGAAGCTCCATTTTTAATTTAACTGTCGGCAGCTGGGTTTCTCAGGCCATGGGGAACCTGACAGCTGAAGGCGAGGACTGCTGGATCCAGGAGGTAAGTGCCTTTCCACTTACCTCCTGGATCCAGCGTTCCTGCCTAGTCAAACCCACCCCCACCCCCCGACCCTTCCAATCTCCCCCACCCCCCCAGGCTTCTGATACCCCTCCCCCCTCACCATGGCCTCCAATCTCTTCCCCTCAGCATACAATCTCCCTATCAATGACCACCCCCCCTCCATGAGGCCGATCTCCACCCCCCCGACCCCCATCCAGCCTTCCGACCCCCATCCCGGCCTTCCGACACACCCCACAACGATCCCTGGCACCTGACCCCAGGTTTGTCCAATTAGATGAAATGGACAAACTATGTATGCCTCAAGTGAATACATTAAAAGTAACATTCGTATCATTGGGTTTTGCAGAAGTATGAGCATTACTTCCTCAACTTGCAGCAATGTTCCCCTCCTTGACTTTCAGATCCCAATTTCCCTGGCCCTTCATCCACCAACGATCTTTCCAGATTTGCAGTTCCCCAATCTTCTTTGATTCTCCCGGACTTTCAGCTCTCTAACTTTCCAGAATCCATACTCAGAAATTAGCATTTTGATTTTTTGGCTCCCCAACCCTCCCTCTTTCCACATCCACCAATGATCCTTCCTAACTCTACAGAGGGTAATGTTACTCCCTAGCTCTCAGCTCCCCAGCTCCAATTTGATTTGCTGATTTGAACAAGAAGGAATGAATTTCCACCTCTGAAAAGATTCCAGCTATTATTGTTGATTATGGGTTTCGACACCAGAAATAGCACAGTAATAACAGCTGCCCCTGATCTGTCTGATTCACACTAGGCGAATCTGGTGTGCACAACATAGTCTGCTATAAACAGCTCACACTAAATTTTAATAACTGAAAAAAATTATATATGTTTGAAATCTCATGAAGTTTGCTTTTTTGGTAAAGAAAATGAGGGAGTGTAAAGAAATTACTTTCCTTCTTTGGATGTCCTATACCAAATACTATCCATGTCTGAGAAACTTGACAACCAGCTCCCGGGCCTCTATCAAAGCTGCTCTGTCAACGGCCTCCAGGAAGTGCACAAATACAGTCCGGGGTAACTCCCCCTTTTCCATGGAATCTAATCACTTTTCATCATTTTTTTCCATCCCAACCAAATATCCCTCTTCTCTTTGGTAGATCAATTCTAGTTTTTACAAGGATGATACCAGAACTGAGAGGTTATAACTATCAGGAAAGACTGGACTGGCTGGGGCTCTTTTCTCTGGAAAAGAGAAGGCTGAAGGGCGACCTAATAAAGGTGTTTAAAATTATGAAGGGATTTGATAGTGTAGAAGTAGATAAAATGTTTCCACTTGTGGGGGGGGGGGGGGGGGTAGATAAAATGTTTCCACTTGTGGGGGGGGGGGGGTAGATAAAATGTTTCCACTTGTGGGGGGGGGGGGTAGATAAAATGTTTCCACTTGTGGGGGGGGGGGGGGGGGTCCAAAACTAGGGGATACAAATTTAAGATAGTCACTAATGAATCCAATAAAGAATTCAAGAGGAACTTCTTTACCTAGAGAGTGGCTAGAGTACATGAGGGAGAAACAAATAGGATATGCTAATAGGGTTAGATGAAGTAGGGTTGGAGGAGGCTCGTGTGGAGCAAAACACTGGCATACAGCAGTTGGGCTGAATGGCCTGTTACTGTGCTGTATGTTCTATGTAATTTGTTACAATGTGCTCAATCAATTCCTTTTAGATTGTTGCAATTCAATAAAATTAGATTGTTCAGAATTCTTCAAACAGTGAGACCCTCTGCATACTGTGAGTTTACTTTCATAGCCAGCATTCCAACTAGCAATTTACTGTATACCTTCTACTGAAAAAAAGGATTGGAACACTCATATGCTGTCCTTGCAAGTCTACATGTAACTATATATAGATGCTACTTAGCACCATACCTACTTATACTAATGCTGAAGAACATTTTAATCTCATTTTACTCTCACCTAACTGTTGTGGTCATAGCTACATCTGTTGCGAGACACTAACTCTGGCAAAGGAAGGAAGGATGGCAACAAAGAGAAAAAAAGAAATAATTTGCATTTACATTGCACCTTTCACATCCTCAGAACATTTCAAAGCACTTCACAGCCAATGAAATGTTTTTGAAGTGTTGTTTGTCATTGTTGTAATATCAGGAAACACAGCAGCCAATTTGGGCACAGTAATGTCCTGCAAATAGCAATGAGATAAATGTAGCACTTCCTCAGTATTGCACTGAAATGTCAGCCTAGATTATATGCTCTAGTGCCTGGTGTGGGGTATAAACCTTCAACCTTTTGACTCAAAGACAAGAGTGTTACCACTGAATCAAGGGTGACATCTTATGTAATTGTGACAGCAGTAATCTATCCCTCTTCGTCCTTCTCAACCTGTCTGCAGCCTTTGACATATTGGACCACACCAATCCTCCTCCAACGCCTCTCCACTGTCGTCTAGCTGGGTGAGACTGCACTCACCTGGTTCCATTCTTATCTATCCAGTCGTAGCCAGAGAATCACCTGCAACAACTTCTTTTCCCGCTCCTGCACCGTTACCTCTGATGTCACCCAAGGATCTATCCTTAGCCCCCTCCTATTTCTCATCTACATGCTGAGCCTCAGCGACATCATCTGAAAACAGTGTCAGTTTCCTCATGTACACAGACGACACCCAGCTCTACCTCACCACCTCCCTCAACTCCGTCACTGTCTCTAAATTATCAGACTGCTTGTCTGACACCCAGTGCTGGATGAGAAGAAATTACCTCCAACTAAATATTAAGACCAAAGCCATTGTCTTTGGTCCCCACCACAAACTCCATTCCCTAGCCACTGACTCCATCTCTCTCCGTGGCAACTGTCTGAGCCTGAACCAGACTGTTCGCAACTTTGGTGTCATATTTGACCCCAAGATGAGCTTTCGACCACATATCACTAAGACTGTCTATTTCTACCTCCATAACATCCCCTGCCTCAGCTCATCTGCTGCTGAAACCCTCATCCATGCCTTGGTTACCGGCAAACATAACTACTCCAACGCACTCCTGCCCAGCCCACTTTCCACCCTCCGTACTTGAGCACAAAAATCTAGGCCGACACTCCAGTGCAGTACTGAGGGACTGCTGCACTGTCAGAGGTGCCATCTTTCGGATGAGAGGCCGAGGCCGAGGCCGAGGCTGCTCTCTCAGGTGGATGTAAAAAAAACAGCATGCCATTATTTCGAAGAAGAGCAGAGGAGTTGTCCCTGGTGACCTGGCCAATACTTATCTCTCAATCAGCATCACCAAAACAGATTGTATGGTCATCATCACGTTGCTGTGTGTGGGAGCAAACTGGCTGTCGCATTTCCTGCACTGTGCATGTGTTTGTATGTGTATGTGCGCATGTGTTTGCGCATGTATTTGTATGCACGTGCATGTGTTTGTATGTGTATGTGCGCATGTATTTGTATGTGCGTGCACGTGTTTGTATGTGTATGTGCACGTGTGTGCATTTGTGGCAGTGTGTATTGCGTGCGTGTGCGTACTTTTTTATGGGATATTTTACTACGTTAAAGACGACTTATAAATGCAAGTTGTTATTATTGTTGACACTCAAGTGTTGCAAAAAAACAAATTCTAAACTCTAACCCAGATAATTAAATCATATAAAATATGGATTGAAATTGAATACTTTTTTTTGTATATGGTTAACCATTTTTCTAACAGAAACGCCTTTCATTTACACACATGACTAACGATTGATCCTCAGTGAGGTAAATCAAACAGGCAGACAAAGCCTCAGATTAACATCTCATCTGAAAGAACAACAACTTCCATTTATATAGGGCCTTTATCGTAGTAAAACGTCCCAAGGTGCTTCACAGGAGAATTAAAAGACTAAAAAAATTGACACCGAGCCACATAAGGATAAATTAGGGCAGGTGACCAAAAGCTTGGTCAAAGAGCTAAGTTTTAAGGAGCGTCTTAAAGGAGGAAAGAAAGGTAGAGAGGCGGAGAGGTTTAGGCAGGGAATTCCAGAGCTTAGGGCCTAGGCAACAGAAGGCACGGCCACCAATGGTTGAGCAATTATAATCAGGGATGCTCAAGAGGGCAGAATTAGAGGAGCGCAGCTATCTCGAAGGGTTGTGGGGCTGAAGGAGATTACAGAGATAGGGAGGGGCGAGGCCATGGAGGGATTTGAAAACAAGGATGAGAATTTTGAAATCAAGGAATTACTAATGAGGAGCCAATGTAGGTCAGCGAGCACAGGGGTGATGGGTGCATGGGACTTGGTGCGAGTTAGGACACGGGCAGCCAAATTTTGGATGACCTCAAGTTTATGTAGGGTAGAATGTGGGAGGGCAGCCAGGAGTGCGTTGGAATAATCAAGTCTGGAGGTAACAAAGGCATGGATGGGGGTTTCAGCAGCGGATGAGCTGAGGCAATGGCGGAGACAGGCGATGTTACAGAGGTGGAAATAGGCGGTCTTAGTTATGCTGTGAATGTGTGGTCGGAAGCTCATTTCAGGGTCAAATATGACACCAAGGTTGCGAACAGTGTGGTTTAGCCTCAGACAGTTGCCAGGGAGAGGGATGGAGTCAGTGGCTAGGACCAAAAACAATGGCTTCGGTCTTCCCGATATTTAATTGGAGAAAATTTCTGCTCATCCAGAACTGGATGTCAGGCAAGCAGTCAGGCAATTTAGAGACTGTGACGGCGTCGAGAGAAGTGGTAGTGAGGTAGAGCTGGGTGTCGTCAGCGTACATGTGGAAACTGACGCTGTGTTTTCGGATGAGGTTGCCCAGAGGCTACATGTAGATGAGAAATAGGAGGGAGCCAAGGATAGATCCTTGGGGGACACCAGTGGTAACGATGTAGGAGCGGGAAGAGAAGACGTTGCAGGTGATTCACTGGCTACAATTAGATATATAAGGATGGAACCAGGCGAGTGCAGTCTCACCCAGCTGGTCGACGGTGGAGAAGGATGGAGTGGTCAACCATGTCAAAGGCTGCAGACAAGTCAAGAAGGATGAGGAGGGATAGATTACCTTTGTCACAGTCACAAAGGATGTCATTTGTGACTTTGATGAGGGCCGTTTTGGTATTGTGGCAAGAGCGGAAACCTGATTGGAAGGATTCAAACATGGAATTGTGGGTAAGATGGGCACGGATTTGGGAGACGACAACAGGTTCAAGGACTTTGGAGAGGAAAGGGAGGTTGGAGATGGGGTGGTAGTTTGCAAGGACGGAGGGGTCAAGGGTTGTTTTTTTGAGGAGAGGGGTGAAGACAGCAGATTTGAGGGAGAGGGGGACAGTACCTGACGAGAGAGAACCGTTAACAATGTCAGCTAACCTGTGAGCCAGAAAAGGAAGTTGGGTGGTTAGCAGGTTGGTGGGAATAGAGTCGAGGGAGCAGGAAGTGGATCTCATGGACAAGATGAGCGTGGAGAGGTCATGAGGGGCGATCGGAGAGAAAGTGGAGAAAGATGCTAGTTCAGAGCTAGAGCAGCGGGGAACCTTAGAGGAAGTTTGGCCAGGTGAGCTAGGGGAAGGAAGGGAAGTGGCAGAGGCAGCTGAACGGATGGTCTCAATCTTAGAGACAAAGAAGTCCATGAGCTCCTCACACTTGTTGTCGGAGGTGAGGATGGAGGAGACAGGGGAGAGGGGTTTAAGAAGACAGTTAGCAGTAGAGAATAGGAGCCATGGTTTATCTTTGCATTCCAGAATGATTCTGGAATAGTGAGCAATTTTGGCAGACGAGAGCAGGACCCAATAATGCTTTATGTGGTCTAGCCAGATCTGGCGGTGAATGGCTAAACCAGTTTTCTGCTATATCCGTTCAAAGCTGCATCCCTTGGACTTAAGGGAGCGAAGATGAGGGCCATACCAGGAGGAACGGCCAGGGTGAGAGGGAGGGTAATTGTTTTAATTGGGACTAGGGCATCAAAGGTGGTGGTGAGGGTGTGGTTGAGCAGATCGGTAGCTACAGGAATGTCATGGTGAATGGATGGCCAAAGGCTGGACAGTTGGGATTTCATAAGTGCAGTTGTAAAAGAGTTGAGAGAGAGTTTTTTTCCAAGAGGTGGACACAGAAGGAAGTAGGGTTGAGGGAGGGTGGAAGGGGGTTGTGGGTGGAGAGCGATACGAGAAAGTGGTCAGAGATGGCCTTAATCGGTGATTGACACAATGGGAGTAGCGAGGCCACAAGAGATGGCAAGGTCGAGGGGGTGGCTGTGAATATGGGTTGGAAAGATAGCATCTTTGATAATATGGCACTCCCTTAGTGCCATTTAAGTGCCAACCTAGGTGCTCAAGTCCTGGAGTGGAATCTGAACCCACAATCTACTGATTCAGTGGTGGCAGTACTATCCCTGAGCTAAATTGACACTTATTCTGAACTAGTCTAGGTACTATTAAAATAAGACAAGAATCTTTGTAGAACCACAGAATATTACTGTCATTTGCCCCATTAATTCTGCACCAATTGTTTTTCTCTACATGAGCCACTTTGTCTAACTCTAGTCTCCTGCTCACTCCACAGTAAGTTGTGGACTCTGCTTTAACAATAGTTAAAAACAGAGAATTCCATTAACTAACCACAATCTGTAAAGGTTTTTGGCCTAAAAATTCGGTTGCTTTGTGCCTCCCGTTAGCGGCCTAAGAGGGCGCTAACGGGGTGAAAGGCAACTAGCGCCAGGCACGGCACCGCCAACGCCTCCCGCGAAATTCAGCAGGAGGTTAGCGGCCCACGACGCGGTGCCGCCAGCGATGACATCATCGCCATGCGCAGCGCCCCACTCGCAAGCTTCGGTAGCGCCCCCTGACTTACCGTCGGACGCTATGTCCGATGGGGTCAGGGAGCCTACCTACGCCTACCTGCCCCCGTTGCCGTCCCCGGCCTCCTGACCAGCCCCCCCCACGGAGAGGGAAGAGAGGCAAGCAGGGGAATCACATCATTATTACTTATATGTAATTGCATCTTTATGACGATTATGACTTAAATGATCTAATGTGCTACCAATAATTTATATTGGGGCAGTAATTCCTCCCCAAACACGTGAGTACGGAAGGGGTACTCACACGTCTGGCCGGAGGAAATGCCGGTTTTCAGCATGCACAGCGCATGCGCTGAAAACCGGCATTTCCTCTCCTCTAACCCAAGAGGTGAAGAGACTAGCGCGTGCGCTGTAGGGGGCAGCGCGTGCGTCTTGGATTTCCTCTGTTTTGGGGGATTTGCGCATGTGTAAAGACCTCTGGTCTTTACGCTTGTAAAAAGCACATGTAAGTATTTATTTTTACAGGTAAGTGGTGTTTTAGTGCAATTTAGAAAAAAAATTTCCACAGGTTTATTATTTTAAAGAATCTACAATAAGGTAAGTTTAGTTTTAGACCCTTTTTATTAAAAATTTATTTTTTTCAAAAAAAAAATTGTTTAAATTATTTTTTTTAAACTTATTTATACTTAATTTAATGATTGGGATGTTTTTTAAATTTTTATTTAAAGTTTAAATAGTGTTTTGGGCCCCCGTAGTTTTCATGAGTTTGACAGCTATTACTCTCAAACTCATGAATGAACCTTCCCCTCCCCCGATTGGTTGTACAGTGCTCACCTGACCCCAGCTGGCACATCGCACTAACTACGCCGCTGGATCAGGTAAGCACTGCGCGCTGACATCTGAACCGGGCCAGGGACAGGAAATGCAAGCAGGCCCGGGCTTCAGATGTCAGCGCACCGGGTGAGTGCAGATCGGGGGCTTGCACGCGCGGCAAGCCCCCGATCCTAATTTCAGGGCCAATGTTAGTTTGTGAAACCCATGTCTGAGATTTCACACATGCACTTTTGATGCCTCTACACTGTTATGCTAAATTATGAGCCCATTATCAGCTCAGGGATAAACTCAAAAGCATAGAATGCTAAAACACAAAAACTTGCATTTGATGCAGACAGTAAAAGCTGAGAGATTGGAGGGTAGGGGTACAGATCTGGCTTAAGAACTAGCTCAGTGGTTCATGGTCCTTAATAAATCAATCCATTCATTCATTACTTTCTGGGCAAATATTGCTAGCCCAGCAGCATCCTGCTGTGATTTACAGCATAACAAATGATGAAAACAATTGTATCTATTATTTAAATTAAACTTTACTGCAGAGATCCCAACTGATAAAGATAAACCTACACAGTAGTGACTGAGAAGGAATTCTATCATTGGTCCCAAACATGTGTCGCACTTTAAATTTCTAAACTTGCTCATTCAATTTTCAAAACAGAAAAGTTTTGACAGTGATACAGATTGAATTTAAAACCGCAACTTAGCGCAAAAATGCATCAGGCTATGGGCATGTGAAGAAGAATTAGTCCAGGAGGGGGGCACGGGCACCAACGGCCCAAGAATAAGCAGTAGTACTATAAATGTGGTAAGCACTAGAACTGAATTCTGGCCCACTTTAACCACTAATTTGTTATTTTGATGGCCTACCAGTTGTGGAGAACAAAATGGAGAAGTATGGTGACTAAATGTCACCCGAGTACCAATTACTAAAAAAACACATGTATTTTGTAGGTACTTACTATTACAGTCATAAATTAAATTGAAAAATCTACCTACTAATTTAATACTGCCCTAAAGGGGGCATAAGCGACATCTCAGTTGAGCCAGTAAGATACAGCACTTAGTTCAGAAGTCTAAAAGACTCATAACTCAGAAGTGTTGCAGGTGAGAATAAGTAATGGCAGCTTTCATCATTGATCGAAAAGTAACTTGGTATTCTCTGGGGAGCTGTCTTGTTTATTCAGTATACATGTGCCTCATCAGAGAACCTAAAGCACATTTTCAAAAGACTTCCAAGAAACTACTGCCAATGTAATTATTTCATATGCAAATTATCTTTTGATTTTCAAATGGGTAAAAATATCAAACCCATTAGCAATCACAGCCACAAAATAAATCTTTAAAACTTTTCTCACTTAAGAAACAGGTCTATAATTGAGTTGAACTATTTCAACATAACTCACAATGCAGCTTTCTCAGCCATAGTGATCAGTCTGTTCTCATCAAACTGTACAATTCCCCCAGCCTGAAGCAGCTCCAGAAGGACCTACAAAGGAAGCAAAACAGAAAAGCCTTTATTAGTGAAATAAATAATACCACTACAGGCTATATCTTTGAAACATTAATATGTTCCTTTATTTATCATCTGCCTTCTCTGGCTTTGTCTATTTTCAATATAAGGCGCTGTATTGATTGTTCAATCTCTCCAAAGGTACACTGCACTCATTTTTAGTGTATAATTCTGGAGATCCCCAAGGAACTATCCTTAGCCCCCTGCTCTTCCTCAGCTACATGCTGCCCCAAGTGAAGCATCTTGAGACATTTTTCTATATTAAAGGCGCTCGATAAATGCAAGTTGTTGTCGTTCCTGATATAATTAAGGAACATTTTGTTGTCCTTTATATTTCCACTGCATTCCTCTCATGTTCCCTTTTTTCACCTCTGATTAATTTCTTCGAATTCCTCTGCTTGATTTTCTCCCTACCCTGTTCCTGTCCATTTCAGAATTTTAAATACTCTTTTTTGAGATTGGATGGAGCTTTCTTAGATACCCATTTCATATCTGGTACAGCTGTCCAGGTGGTTGCAATGATTGGTGCTGACAGTTCACAGCTGATGGTGTCTCAACCAAATGGAACATTAAGAAATCCAAATCCAACCTTGGGATTCAGAAATCGGAAAATTGGGTTCTTACAATTGGGATTCTACAAGTGCACTTAATCCAATTACACATCCTAATACATCAATGCTATTTTCACCTGTTGCCTCTCAGCATGTCGAGACTCGTCATCAGGACTGCACAGGAATTCAAGAACCTAAAAGACACAAAAACATGCATTTTTATAAGCTGGTTAAATTTGTAAATGGAATGGCTAAAAAGGTTATTTAAACTTTTCTTCTTTTCATTTTCTTGTACAAAGCATTGTCTCTAGCCAAGGAGGGAGGCAGAGTGAAGTAATTTGCTTCCACTCCTTTGTCAGTGCCAACTCTCCCATACCCAAAGCCAGTTGTCTACAACGGGACAGCAAAGCTCTAGGTTGAACTACAGGATTGAAAGTGGGAGCCACAGACTATGGCACAGAAGTATTTCTGGCTATTTACCTTTTTCCATGAAAGCACAGGAATACCAGGGTGAATCAAATGTTGAACTACATTTAGATCCTAGATAGGATAAGAGTTCAGGAGAAACCAACATTGCATCCAATACAGAATCTTACATGTGCTCTGAAAAACTTACCTGGTCAAAAAGCATCCTGTTAACAAAAAGTGTGTTGTCTGGTTTTGCCAGCTGTCGTGCCAGAAAGGTGAAGAGACATCCAACCTGTGATGGAGTGAAGTCTGAATTTTCCACCATTACCTGAAGGAAGTCATCAAAAATGTAAATCACTTACAACAAAAAAGCAGCAAATAAATAAGTCATTTGCAGAACTGTCACTTACTTTGAACAACTGTTTTTCAGTCCAACCAGTAAATGACATTCTCATGGTGACATATTACTCCACCTTTTTTAGGATAAGGGGAGGGGGGCATTATAAAAGGCTAAAATGAAACCTCTAAATATTAGTAGAGAAATGTAGCTTCATAACTGTAATATTCACCATGACAAATAGTTAACTACTCTTGAAAATTAATTTCAGAGATAAAACATTGCCAAAAATTTCAGTCTGAATCACAATAAAATTCCAATCATTATTATTGTGATTTTAATCAAATTTGCCAGTAGGTTTTAAGTTGATATTAAAAATAATTTTTGCCTGACAGCCTTAGGCAGAACTGGTGAATGTAAATCATTTTAATGGTAGTTTGAACAAGACTATAGTCTATCTTTTCTCAATACACATTAATTTCCATGATGAAGATGGTAGCTCAGGATAGAAGCGCAGGATGAAAGATGGAAAAAAGGCTACTAGTTGTATGCGTACCAGGAGTGTATAAGAAGCACCCACCGGGACATGTTACCACCAAGAAAATATTCTATACACATGGGCACAAAAGCTGTTAGCAAAGAACTCTTGGGCACAATGAGGTTAAGGAACAAAACCCTAAAAAAACATACAACTCGTAGTTATCACATCACAGAATCACAGAAACCCCACAGTGCAGATAGAGGCCATTCCAGCCCATCGAGCCTGCACCGACACATATCCCACCCGATCCCCGTAACCCCGACACCAACACATATCCCACCCTATCCCCGTAACCCCACGTATTTAATCCCCCTAACACTAAGGGTCAATTTATCAGAGCCAATCAACCTAACCCGCACACCTTTGGACTGTGGGAGGAAACCGGAGCACCCGGAGGAAACCCACGCAAACACGGGGAGAATGTGCAAACTCCACACAGACAGTCGCCCGAGGCCGGATTCGAACCCGGGTCCCTGGCGCTGTGAGGCAACAGTGCTAACCACTATGCCACCGTGCTGCTGAGAGTTTTTTGTTCCTCAATATGCCTAAACCGATCAATATTTCCAGGGTGAAAAATGGGGCTGTCACATGATAAATGTGGTTAGCTTTCCAAAAATACCAATACTTTATTTCAGTAAAGAGAATCCACTACAGGTAAAATGGAAAGTTCATTACAGGAAACTCTTTTTTATCCGGCACCGACGGGACCGGCGTGGTGCCGTTTGATCAAAAAGTCCAGATTACAGAGAGGTATACTTACCAAGGTACGAGAGCCCCGTACATGGCCACAGGTGCAGGAGCCCCGGTTACACGGCACTTGTGCAGGAGTCCCGGTTACACGGCCACAGATCCAGGAGTCCCTGTTGCACAGCCACAGGTGCAGGAACCCCGGTTACACGGCCACAGATCCAGGAACCCTGGTTAAATGGCCACTAATATATAGTAAAACTTACCTGAACCTACTCCTGAATTTTGCCGGTTAAAAGAGAGCTTCCTGTACTTTGAGAAATTTTTTTTTTTTTTTTTTTTGAATGAGTGGGAAATGAGATTTGAGGAGTTCAGAGTACCTGTAAAGGTCAGGATCCATTGGCTATTCGAGATACAATTTCAAAATTTTACTTCAGAATCATTGCCCTAGCAAAGCCAACATGAGGACCAGTGGAGAGTCAGTATTTTATTATATAAACAGAAAATCAGGACCAAAGATTGTAAACCCATTCAAATGAAATGGAACTATTATCACATCATTCAAACAGTGAGATAATGTAAAGCAATGACTGTCAGTATAAACAAATGAGAATTGGCAGGGTCACTTTCCAACACATCACCTTTCCAGGAGGGGAAAAAATGACTCTCCAAATCCACTCACCGACTGAATAATTCAAGTTTGCTACAATTATTAAAGTGCTGACTTGGCCAATGGGTGTGCCTAGGCTCATAACTCAGCACCCTTTGCTTCCAGTCACAAGGGTTATTTTAGGATGCAACTCAGAACTAATGGTGACTATAGAGTTAGCAAACTTTAAAGGGCTTGATGGCACTGCACCTTCAAATACTGAGAACTGATTAACTTATTTATTCTTACCAAAATGCTTTGCTTTTAATTATTGAAATTTCATTAAGCTTTCTATAAAGGGGAGAATTTTTTTTTATTGAGCTATGTATGTCCATGATAAATTCAAGAGGGACCTCAAGAGAAGAAGTTTATCACAACTGTCCGATGTACACCAACCTCCCCCTGGAAAGGGGATGTGTTGGGAATTAAACCTGCCAATTCTCACTTGTTTATATTGACAGTATTTAAAGAAATATTCCAAAATTCTCAACTAACATACATTCCATTGAGAAATAAAAACTCCATGGGAAAAGTGATTCATCCATGGCTAACTAAAGAAGTTAAGGATAATATTAGATTAAAAGCAGCTTATGATGTTGCAAATAATAGTAGCAAGCCTGATGATTAGGCGAGCTTTAGAAGCCAGCAAAGGATGACCAAAAAATTGATAAAAGAGGAGAAAATAGAATGAGAGTAAATTAGCAAGAAATATACAAACAGATTGTAAGAGCTTCCACAAGTAGGTAAAAAGGAAGAGAGTAGCAAAAGTAAGCATTGGTCCCTTAGAGTCTGAGACAGGAGGAATTATATTGGGAACAAGGAAATGGCAGAGGCTTTAAACAAATATTTTGTATCTGTCTTCATAGTAGAAGACACAAAAAGCATACCAAAAATAGTGGGGAACCAAGGGGCTAATAAGAGCGAGGAACTTAAAATAATTAGTATCAGAAGAGAAAAAGTACTTGAGAAACTAATGGGACGAAGTGCCAGCAAATCCCCAGGACCTGATGGCCTACATCCTAGGGTTCTAAAGAGGTGGCTGCAAAAAGAGTGGATGCATTGGTTGTAATCTTCTAAAATTCCCTTGATTCTGGAATGCTCCCAACAAATTGGAAGGTAGCAAATGTAACCCCGCTATTCAAGAAAGGAGGAAGAGAGAAAACAGGGAACTACAGGCCAGTTAGCCTGACATCAGTTTTCAGGAAATGCTGGAGTCCATTATTCGGGAAGTAGTAACAGGGCACTTAGAAAATCATAATATGATTAGGCAGAGTCAACAAGTCAACATGGTTTTATGAACGGAAAATTGTGTTTGACAAATTTATTAGAGTTTTTTGAGGATATAGCTAGCAGGGTAGATAAAGAGGAACCAGTGGATGCAGTATATTTGGATTTCCAAACAGCATCCCATAAAAGGTTGCTATGCAAGATAAGGGCTCATGGGGTTGGGGGGGGGGGGTGGGTAACACATTAGCATGGATAGAGGATTGGTTAACGGACAGAAAACAGCAGGTAGGGATAAACAGGTCATTTTCAGGTTGGCAGGCTGTAACTAGTGGGGTGCTGCAAAGATCAGTGCTTGGGCCTCAGCTATTTACAATCTATATTAATGACTTAGATGAAGGGGCCGAGTGTACTGTATCCAAGTTTGCTAATCAAGTTACTAAATACCATCAGAAATGGTTGCTGTCCTAAAGTTTAATGCTATAACAGACACAAGAAAAAGCACATTTTACTAATAGTATTATAAACAACTTGCATTGAAATAGCACTTTTAATGTAGAAAACTATCTCCATGCACTCAGAAGAGCTATTAAGAGAGATGGCCAAACGCTTGGGTCAGTGAGGTGGGTTTTAAGGAGACTCTTTCAGGAAGAGAGGGAAGTGCAGAGGCAGAGGGGAATTCCAGAGCAAGGGGTCTAAGCAGCTGAAAGCACAGATGCCAATGGTGGGTGAAGGGAGTGGTGATTGACAGGGGGCCAGAGTTAAAGGAGCGGAGAGTTCCGGAGATGGTGGGGGAGGGGAAGGAACGGGTTGTAGGGCTGGATAGTGGCCTAGATAGATGGGTGTTCAAATACTCCCCGAAATTTCTATGACTTTTTTTTTTAATATCGGACCACTCATTTTATTTCCAAAAGAACGTCCTTAGATCACTTGATAAAACACAAACAATAGAAGTTCTTCCAGAGATAGTCAGTTCCAAAGTTCAACTAGTGAAAACCATTTGCGCTTGTGCTTCTAAATGTTCACCGGGTTAGTGTAGTGAATGGCAGTGAGATTGATTATCAATAGACGAGCGGTACATAACCATCACTTGAACTTTGTGCTTTAGAATTTTCATCCCACAAGACTGTTTTTACTTTTCATTTGCATTATTTGAATGGCTAGAAAAATGGAAGCAATAATGTTTCCATTTGAACCTTATTGTGAAATTCCTATTTGAAAAATAGAGCATTTGAAGTAGTTTTGTTTGGTCTCACATACTCATATCCAAACTCCCCCCGAAGAAAAATCCTGCCAGGTTTCATCAGTGCCAGTCAGCTGTATTGATGAAATACTTTTTTTCCAACTTCTAGAACTTTCCAGTCAACAGCTTTTTTCAAATAATTTTGCAAAACATGAGGGCAAATTTCAAAAGCATAATTGAGATAAAATTTATGTTGAGTTGTTTTTTTTAAATCAGGGAGAGTGAGGAAAAAAATGACAGTATGCTAATTATACACCTGTTGTAGTTTTTGTTCTGTATCTAAAAACTTCAAAAAGGGGTGGGGAGAAAGGGCATTAGCGAGTGAGAGACAAGATTGGAAAGAGAAAAAGGCAGAAGAGGGAAGAGGGGAGAAGACGGAGGAGAGGGTGAGAGCAAAGAGGCGGCCTCCCACTACCGACTCATGGGGGTAGCAAATGGGAGCGGGTGGAGGGTTAAAGGTAATGCAGGTGACAACAGAACAAGGGACAGGAGAGGATTTGGGTGTTGATCAGGTACTTCAAGATCGATGAGGTAGGAAGGGAAGGGAGGGGCTGTAGGAAAGTGAAGGTGTACATGGGAATGGGAAAGGATAGTAGACGTGATGGGAACAAAGAGGTGCGGAGAGTTGTGAATGATTGGAGTAGGGGATGCGAATGGAGCGGCTGAGGGCAACATTTTCCCTGAAACCCCCAAATATAGTCTGCAGCTGTAGGTGGTTCCTTTTCCCACCACACCCGGTCATACCACCCATCACCACTCACTAAAACAAGGAAAGAAGGGGGAGAAGCATAAGAGGATAGGGAGAGAAACAGAGTTAAACAGAGAAAAAAAAACAAGAAACAAAAGGAATAAAGACAGAAACATAGAAGATGGGAGCAGGAGTAGGCCATTCGGCCCCTCGAGCCTGCTCCACCATTCAATGCGATCATGGCTGATCATCCAAATTCAGTACCCTGTCCCTGCTTTCTCCCCATATCCCTTGATCCCTTTAGCCTTAAGAAATATATCTAATCCTTCTTGAATATATTTAATGAATTGGCCTCAACTGTCTTCTGTGGTAGAGAATTCCACAGGTTCACCACTCTCTGGGTGAAGAAATTCCTCCTCATCTCAGTCCTAAATGGCTTACCCCTTATCCTTAGACTGTGACCCCTGGTTCTGGACTCCCCCGCCATCGGGAACAGCCTTCCTGCATCTAGTCTGTCTAGTCCTGTTAGAATTTTATACGGTTCAATGAGATCCCCTCTCATTCTTCTAAACTCTAGCGAATATAAGCCTAATCGATCCAATCTCTCTTCATACGTCATTCCTGCCATCCCAGGTATCAGTCTGGTGAATCTTCACTGCACTCCCTCCATGGCAAGAACATCCTTCCTCAGATAAGGAAGAGCAACAACAACACAAACCCGAGACAACTTACCATATGCAACGCCACAGTAGACTGGCTAGTAATATATTAAAAATCTTATATTTGTGTACACTTTGTCAACTTTACAATTATAAACTCCAAAGTCTCCATTTATAATGAAAATTGCCCATTGTAAACTCATCAGGTTGAAACTTAAAAAGGAGAAAATGTGTGACTTGAAACTTGGGGCTTAATTACATCTGTGTACCCTAGTCCAATGATTGCCTGCGCCCTATATTACCGAAAGGCTGTGTGAGTAAGAGAGAGAGAGATATAAGTTACACTGTACTAATGCCATAAGCTGAGAGAGCGAGAGCGAGAGCATGCATACGTAGGAGTTAGCAGGAAGGTGAGGGGATAGGGGAAAGAATGGGTACCATGACTGAGCAGAAGCACAAGTGCTGGGGTAGGGGATGAGAATGCAGCCACGTAGGGACACATTATACAGCATCACCCAACCCAAATACAGCCTGCAACCACTGATGGCTCCTTTCGCCATCACACCAACCAACAAGACAAACAGAGATAAGCAAAAAGTTGAGAGAGAGATAGAAGCAGAAGAGGAATAACAGAGAGAAACAGCAAAATGAAGACATCAGAGAGAGACATATGCCTAGAAATTTGGGTACTTACCACATATTTCTTGAAAAAAAATGGCTGCCACCTCACTTCTGCCTGCCATTTTGGTGAGGGCCATAGCGCTGGCGTTAGCAGATTGGCCCTACAAATGCAAAACAGCAGAGCGTGACGCCAGTCGTCGTTGTGTTAAGTCCGCGTTGCACACTCTGCAAACTTGGACCTTTGTGCTGATTTTAACACTGAGTCATAAGATCGGTCAGAAAAGCGAGCGTGGAGCAGGAAGAGAGATTCAAGCTGTTCCAGTATGGCTACAACACTGGCATCAACCTGATAATGTGGAAAACTGCCCAAGTATGTCCTGTCCACAAAAAGGACAAATCCAATCCGGCTCCATCAGTTTACTCTCAAACATCAGCAAAGTGATGGAAGGTGTCGTTGACAGTGCTATCAAGCGACACTTAATCACCAATAACCTGCTCACCGATGCTCAGTTCGGATTCCAGCAGGACCACTTGGCTCCAAACCTCATTACAGCCATAGTCCAAACATGGACAAAAGAGCTGAATTCCAGAGGTGAGGCGAGACTGACTGCCCTCGACATCAAGGCAGCATTTGACCGAGTGTGGCATCAAGGAGCCCTCGTAAAATTGAAGTCAATGGGAATCAAGGGGAACATTCTTCACTGGCTGGAGTCCTACCTAGCACAAAGGAAGATGGTTGCGGTTGTTGGAGGTCAATCATCTCAGCCCCAGGACATCGCAGCAGGAGTTCCTCAGGACAGTATCCTAGGCCCAACCACTTTCAGCTGCATCATCAATGACCTTCCCTCCATCATAAGTTCAGAAATGGGGATGTTCATTGATGGTTGCACAGTGTTGAGTTCCATTTCGCAACTCCTCATATAATGAAGCAGTCCATGCTCGCTTGCAACAAGACCTGGACGACATTCAGGCTTGGGCTGATAAGTGACAAGTAACATTCGCGCCACACAAGTGTCAAGCAATGGCTATCTCCAACAAGCGAGTGTCTAGCCTTCACCCCATGACATTCAACGGCATTACCATCACCAAATCTCCACCATCAACATTCTGGGGGTCACCATTGACCAGAAACTTAACCTGACCAGCCACATAAATACTGTGGCTACAAGAGCAGGTCAGAGGCTGGGAATTCTGTAACGAGTGTCTCACTTCCTGACTCCCCAAAGCTTTTACACCCTCTACAGGGCACAAATCAGGAGTGTGATGGAATACTCTCCACTTGCCTGGATGATTGCAACTCCAACCATATCTAGAAACTTGACTCCATCCAGGACAAAGCAGCCCGCTTGATTGGCACCCCATCCACCAAATTAAACAGTCACTCCCTCCACCACTGGCGCACCGTGCTGCAGTGTGTACCATCTACAAGAGACACTGCAGCAATTTGCCAAGGCTTCTTCAACCAAGGCACCTCCCAAACCTGCGACCTCTACCACCTAGAAGGAAAAGCGCAGCAGGCACATGACGTATGAAGAGAGATTGGGTCGATTGGGCTTGTATTCGCTAGAGTTTAGAGGGGATCTCATTGAAACTTATAAAATTCTAACAGGACTAGACAGGCTAGATGCAGGAAGGATGTTCCCGATGGCGGGGGAGTCCAGAACCAGGGGTCACAGTCTAAGGATAAGGGGCAAGCCATTTAGGACTGCGTTGAGGAGGAATTTCTTCACCCAGAGAGTGGTGAACCTGTGGAATTCTCTACCACAGAAGGCAGTTGAAGCCAATTCATTAAATATATTCAAGAAGGAGTTAGATATATTTCTTAAGGCTAAAGGGATCAAGGGATATAGGGAGAAAGCAGGGACAGGGTACTGAATTTGGATGATCAGCCATGATCTCATTAAATGGGGGAACAGGCTCGAGGGGCCGAATGGCCTACTCCTATCTTCTATGTTTCTATGGAACACCATCACCTGCAAGTTCCCCTCCAAGTCACACACCATCGCCGTTCCTTCATCGTCAATGGGTCAAAATCCTGGAACTCGCTCTCTTAACAGCACTATCGGAGTACCTTCACCACACGGACTGCAGCCATTCAAGAAGGCAGCTCACCACCACCTTCTCAAGGGCAATTAGGGATGGGCAATAAATGCTAGCTTTGCCAGCGATGCCCACATCCCAGGAACGAATAAAGAAAGATGCTGTCAGCGCTACTTAAAGGGACACACGCATCTTTCAGCCAAGTTTGTATTTAAGCTTTTGGAATGGATTTATTATATTTATTGAAGTAGTGGCTTGGTGCAATAGAAGTTAAAAGTTTTTAAAGTGTGCAGGGAGTGCTGCTGGATGCTTGCAAGGCCTTGGATGGTAAAGGAAGGCCTCAGAAATGAGGAAGAAAATGCTGGAAATACTCAGCAGGTCAGGCAGCATCCGTGGAGAGAGAAACAGTTCACATCTCAGGTCAAGATGCTGCCTGAGCGCCTGAGTATTTCCAGCATTTTCTGCTTTTATTTCAGATTTCCAGCATCCGCTCACAGAGGAAAGAGGAAGACGTGGAAGAGGAAGGAAGGATGCAACCCAGATAGCCCCTTTCTGGCCGCGATATCCAGGATGGAATCATCCACCTGCGTACCAGTAACCACAACCCCAATTGCCCTTTCAACATTTGTCCTTTTGGCCACGATGCTGAAATAAAAGCCATCACAAAGGCAAACTTTCCAATCCAACTTATACATCGATCCTTCCAATATGACAACAAGAAATCAACTAATCATCCTTGTGTATGCCCTTAGTGACCGTCTTATATGTGCCTTTGCCTATTCTACTGACGTCACAGTGTGCTACCTCAGTGGTTGCAGCATGGCTGGTGGAAGGCTGATGACTTTCAGTAGGGGACGCTGCAGATGGCCTTGCCAGACGACCTCGAGGAGCTTCTGGCTGGGAGTGTCCAATCACGTGACGCTGTTTCTTCTTCTTAGTATTCTTCTTCACTCTCCTCTCCCTCTTCTTGGTCAACCACTGGCTGGACAGGCTGCATTTCGAGGGTGTGTTAAATGAGGAAGGTACAAAGGTAGATTTGTGCTGAGGGGAAGACGGGAAAGCAAGAGGTGCATGCCAGAAGGAGGATAACGTATGCGGGTACCAACATCTTGTATCCTTTCAGCCCCGCCGCTGGCCAAGGGCTCAGCCATGCCCCTGCCAAGAATGGCCAGCACCGCCTCCCCAAGAGGGTGAGGTGAAGCTAGGAATGGGAGGTGTGCCTCAGATTTGGTACAGATTGTTGGTAGGTGAGTGATATGGGGTGGGGAGAGAATCGTGCAATGAGCAGTACGTGAGGCTAGTGGTGCAGTTGGTAGGAGAAGGCTTTTAACGATCCATTCACCAACCTTGGCCACTGGACTGAGGTCATGAAGCTTCTTTGGACACTGGAACCAGGTGATGGGGCGGCACTCCTGGCAGTGACAACCTCAGTGATCTGGTGCCACATTGTTCTTTCTAGAGGGCCTCCTGGCCCCTGTGGGTAGAGGACCTCTCTTGCAGTGTTGACCCTCTGCACAAAGTTGGAGTGCTGTGTGCAAGACCTTTCCCTGGCTTGTTGAGCCATTTGTGTTAGTTGTGAAGCACTTTAACCATTTTTTTTTTTTTAGGTGTGGAAGACAATTCAACTTTTAAGAACTGAAGACTGTCATTTGGGAATTATTTTTAATGGTTTTTCTTCAGAAGGCAGTTGAGCTCCAAGGGCTAAAAACTGCCTATTTTTAACTTTTTTTTCATTTTAGAAAGCAGTTCCCCTTTAAGGGACTAACACTGCTTTCTAAAATGGCAAGCTAGCTTTACGATAACGCTGTTCTTGCTCCAAGGATGCCAGGGCCACGTTACATTGGGCCGCCTGCTGAGAGTAGCGCCCAAAAACCAGCCTTACACGGTAAGTTTAGCACTGTGCTAATGTTAAACAGCAGGTAGCCCCAAAATACCAGGGCTGCCTGCATGATAAATTCGGGTGGTCATTAACTGCGGCCCGCGGTGGCACCAGCAGCTTTTCAGCGCTCTGGAATTTTTAACCCTATATTATCTGACTTGCCATGTGTAATGCCACTGGAGATCAACTAATAATACATATCATTTAATTGATCGCGTATGGCTTTATTTATGGGAAGTCAGTAGATATGTTGCTTTCAAAGGAGGTGCAGGATTTGTAAACATGTGGTGGGGTGCAGGAGCATTTAACGGCACAGGAGAAGTAAGCAGTTGTGGGAGGGCAAGTAGTGAGTAGCTTTGAGAGAGCTGCAAGTAGCTGAGGAGGAAAGCAGGGTGGGTAGTATGAACCTGGTGTAGAGAAGTGAAGAGTGAAATGGCAGGGAAGGGTAATCAGTACTTAGGGAGAAGGAGATCAAATACTAAGGGTTTATGTATGATTTTATCAGTTGAATTTCAGGTCTGGTAGAATATGAGTGTTTGCATAATTACCAGTCAATTGGAATAGTTATAGATTGCGTGATCTTTTTATATTTCAGCATATCAAAAAGTGAGATACTAGAGTGATTGACATTAAGTGCATGTAAACGCATTGTTTTAATTCATTATAAAGCTCTAGTTAGACCGCATCTGGAGTACTGCATTCAGTCCTGGGCAGCCTTCAGGAAAGATATATTGGCCTTGAAGCGGGTGTAGAGCAGATTCGTCAGATTGATGCCAGGGCTTAGAGGATTAAATTATGAGGATAGGTTGTGACGTAATAAAACTCACTATGCACTTGGTTCGAGTATAAAGCAAGGCTTTAAGCAACTTGTTTCAAAACATGGAGGTCTTGTTATCTTTCACTAGTTCCTGTTTACACAATGTCCTGGGCAAGCTGGGCCCACGCCCGAGTATTTATACTCCTTGGACAGCACCACCAGCTGGCCGTCCAGTGTTATTTCATGAGTCTTTCTTCATGGATCATAAGATTCATAACAGGTTGCATAGAAGGTATCCCCTTCGAGTATGGAAGATTAAGGGGTGATCGAAGTGAGGTATTTAAGATGATTAAAAGATTGATAGGGTCGATCGAGAGAAACTATTTCCTCTGGTGGGAAGAGTCTAGAACCAGAGCATAATCTTAAAATTAAAGTTAGGCCGTACAGGGATAATGTCAGGAAGCACTTCTTCAGGCAAAGAGTAATGGAAATCTGGAACTCACTCCCCCAAAAACCTGTTGAGGCTGGGGGGTCAACTGAAAATTTAAAAACTGAGATCCACAGAATTTTGTTAGACAAGGGTATTAAGGAATATGGAACCAAGGCGAGTAGAAAGAGTTAAGCTGCAGATCAATCATGATCTAAGTGAATGGTGGAATAGGGTAGAGGGGTTGAATGGCCTCCTCCTGTTGCTATAAGTAATTTCTCATCCATGGCATTACTCGTATGCAGTTTGAGGAGACAATGCTTTTTAAGGAATTGGATCTTCCGTGGCAATCCACTCGGTAAGTGAAAAGCTATGTTGGTTGAGACAGGCTTATGATTTAGGAAGGTGCGTGGGAGAAATTAATGTGAATCAAATAGTAATGGGGAGAGTAGTGAGTAGATGAAAAGGAATAAGGATTTGGGAGTAATGGGTATTTTCTAACCAATAAAACACAGGTGACTGTGATCTAAAGCTTTTGTACAACCCGAATTTAATTCAGTTGCTTTTTGTTTGGATCAACAAAATAACCTTGAATTATTTGACAGCATGAAAAAGATGTGAGGAAAGACACTTTTTCCTGTATCTTTTTCTATGTGAGAGAAATATCTTTCCCTGAAGTAAAAATCAAGTATTTATTATTTAAATCTGAAGATTTTAAAATTTATTTTGCATCTTTTCTGGCAGCTCTAACTATCCAGTCCATGAATCATGCACATTCCTCAGATAACAGTACGAAACTTATACATATGTATGTTCCCAACTTTTTAAACATAAAATTACCTCTGGCACAGAGGGTTGGAAGTAAAAATTAAGGGCTTAGTTTGAATGTGAATCTATCCTTAGAATAAAACTGTTGAAATTCATTCTCCAGCTGGTTTTCAAATTATTTGGAGAAACAAAGACCCCACTCAGACATTCTATTACAGTTTAATGAAAGAATCTTCAAGTTTTACAGAGAATTGTCCTGATGTGCACTGGGAAATTCTGCAGTCTCGACATGTTCAGACTGCAACATCCAGGGAGTTGCATGCTCAGAGTAAAAGCTGTCAGGAAAAGCATCACGTGCGAGCCCAAGTTTTTGTGAGAAGGCCATGCCTTCAAATAAAACCATTAATAAAAAAAAGGTACTCAGACACAAAAATAATTTTAAGTTTAATCATGTTATTGTGAAATACAAATGTTTTTATCCTTATTGCATTATAAACCTCATTTTACACGTTAGAAATTTTAGTCAGAGGGAAAAATGACAGCTTAAAGGATTCAACTGGTCAAGGAGAACTGGTGTGATGAGATACAAGATCACCTTTCAATTTTTTGGTGCTTTGTGCGTACCCTCCCAACTATTGGGTTAGAAACAAAATAATCTAGCTGCAATTTCTGAGGCAAAAACCACAGTTTACAGCAGCAATGAAAGTTAAGATGCATTTTATTTGACAGAAACAGCATGATACTGTTATAATGAAATGATAATTTACACCATAGTTGATTATTAAAGGACCAAACAATTGAGGAAGCTGTTGTTGAGATTTTGTCAAAGAATTCTTACCGTGAGTAAGATGTCCACAATCCTCTGCTGATGTTCCACTGCTTGTTTATCATTTCTAAAGTCTTCAAATGTCTAATTAAAACAAGACACATCATTCAAATTTCATTGAAATGTATCTGTTACATACAAACTTGAATTTATGGAGATTTTTGGAAGAAGAAATAAGGGAAAAGTAAACTTTCCTTCTTTATGATTTTTATACTACACCCCTTTAAGGGTTTCTCATTGCATCTTAATCTCCTCTAGCCAGGAGAAAAATGGTCTCAGTGGCAGATATCTCCACAACTATCAACATTGCTCCATAATTGACAGAAGTAACACTATAAAATGGCAGAGATAGGCTTTGCCAGCCTTTCAAATTAGATGAAACCCAACCATTATTATTCACAAATTTGGGGAAAAAATAAACTGACATCAGAAATAGACGTTATTTTCAAATAAAAATTGTAAGGAAGTTAACCTGCACTAGAATACCATACATATTATAATTTAAGGTATTACATCATGGGACCCAAGGGTAGCCCTTTCATCTGAGCCTCCTGTGGTTTTTCTTTACTGGCTCTTAATACTAATTAAAAAAATTCTAGATACTGAATGCATATTTGAACTCATTTTAATATGTAACGAGCAATTGCTTGTGATGGGAAAGCAATCTGCAATGGCTACACAATTCAGATCGTTTAAACCTAAATATACTGTTTCTAAATAGATTTTTCTACCGGCTGTTAGTATTTAATCCATTTCTTGTAATCTACCATTAAAAACAACGGGGTAGAGTTTCTGCTTTGGATGCAATCGGGAAATTGCTCCCAAAGTGCATTTAAAATTGCACTGGTTAGGTTACAGTTCAGGTTTCCACTAAAATTCATTTGTATAATGACAAACGTAAAATCTTCCATGAACCAGCGCAATTGGCAGCATAAGAGAACGTAATTATTTCTTTTTTACTTTCCATTAAAAACATTTGAGCGGTAACTGGGTGCAGTTTTAGTCATACAGCTGAAAATGCGTTCATCGCCAAAAATAATCATTCCTACGAAGGGTGTCCAGTCCTCCACCTGCGAGTAACCTGATTTAAAATTACTGAAAATTACTTTTAAAAATATACTGAACCGTTTAATAGGTGTACACTACTAGTCAGTTCCAAATATTTTTTGTATGAAAAAACTTTCAAAACATGCCTACAAGTGCCTGTGTGTCTAAGAAAATGACCACAATTTCAAGAGCCTTCCCAAACCAGTGGAATCTTGCACTTTCGGCTGTGGGCAGGGCCTGATCCAGACGTATTGAGTCTTGCACCAGCATAAAAGATCACAGAAAAAAAAACTTAAGGTGTTTCGGGCATAACCCATTTCCGATTAAAATTCCCTGACTTTCTGCACTGGATCGGCTGACTGCTGGAATCTGGGCACAAAACTGGAGGAAATAAGCGGAAACTCTACCCCAATGAGCTTGTAACATGACTGTAAAATGTAAATCAGTATAAATGTCAACAAATCACATTTTGTTGAATTTACCAGTCTCATACTTTGCAAGTTTAGAGGGGTGTTTCTTTAATTAAAAACTTAACATTTAAAAATAAATCCTGAATTGGCACTGAAAATATCATCAGGTTTAACCTGTACTATTTATAACAAGGTGAATAAATTCAGCCTTGCTCTTTACATCCACTGTTCAAGTTGAGGCATCATTCAGGGGAAAGCACATTGGAAAAGAGAAAATCATTACAATCTTGGCCAAGTTCCAAGCTGTCTGTAAACTAAAGCAGCTTAACAATTCATACCTGGCCATCTTTGGAAAGATTTCAGAAACACATAAGTGCATGGCAAAAAAACTGAAAAGTCAATGGAAAAAAAATCAGAAGAGTAAAGGGTGGTTGGTCGGACATTGGCCGTTATACACAATCACCAAAGGTTAAAATAACTCCCATAGTGTTCAGTTAAGATTACAAGGGAACCATATAGTTACGCCTGTGGGTTATGCTATCGAGTTAGATATTGGAGAGTATGGATACACTCCTAAATGCAAGATATGCAGAGCGCTTACAGGACTGACCAGCATCACTGAAGTCGAGCAAATATCTAAGACAGACCTGAAATTTGCAACAAACACTATCACATCCTAAAGGGCATCCCAAAGCACCTCACAGCCATCAATTTCATGTTCTGTTGTCAGCAGTGGTTGTCAATGCAGACACCAAGGGCTGGATTTTCCCTGCGGAGGTGGGATGGCGGCGGGAGAGCTGGTTGGCGGTTTCCGGTCCCGCTCCCATCTGCAGCAGCTTCCTTCTAAAATATTTCCGTAGATTGGCCTTGTTAAGCCCGCCCTGCGGGGTTCCTGGCCAATTAACAGAAAATGGGTCTGATGACGTCATTTGATGTCACGTCATCAGCCGGTTTCCTTAAAGGGACAAAGGCCACATTGATTTTGAAAGTTCTGCTATCAGTGTTCTACAGCATTGAGGTGCTGCAAACACCGATAAGCACTGCACAAAGGTGCACGTCTACACCCAGGCTCACGCATGACTCCCTCCATATGCTTATGGAGGGAGCCACAGCACACGGAGATTCTCTTTCCTTCCAATGGATGGAAGAGACCTCCCCAGGAGATCAACGCAGTCTGGTTGCACATTGCACAGGAGGACATAAGCAGGGATATCGTCAGGAGTGCCCGACTGCAGTGGCACCAGCCTTTCAATGATCTCAGTAGATCACAAAATGTTACTGCAAACCACACTCAAACTCACCCTGCTGTGCCATTCATCGCATCCCCATCACTCTGCCTTCCATACCTTACTCCTGCACATTCTTACTCACACCAACTTACCTTACACCTCCACACATCCCTCTCTATCCACATTATCACTTCCCCATTTCACTAGCCACCCCTCACACTCACCCTCATTCTACTGCAAGCATACCAACTAACAACACACAAGGGTAGGCACTTGAGAGGTTTAGACAATGTTCAGTTGAAGTTTCTGGTAATGTGTTGTCAAACAGTGAAATCTATATTTTCCAATGGAATTTGAATGGAATGGTTTGGACATTATAGGGATGCTTCACGGTGCTGGTATGGGATGGTGTCAACCTAGCGCATCATGTGGCAGCCAGCGTGTACAGCGTCAAGTGAAGAAAATCTGGCCATGGTGATGCCATTGCTGGCCTCCCGGGCAACAATGTTGTCAGGGGCTGATGCCCTGTGTCCTGTGCAGCATCAGGTTGGTGATGTTGGTGTGCCTGGTGATGTTGGTGTAGGGGCTGATCGTGGAAGGATTCAGAGGTCCAAGGTGTGATTTTTTCCAAAGGCACCGATGTTGCTGGAATAGATGGGAGCTACAGGCGAGAGGACAGAAGCGATCTGTCAATGGTGAGAGGTTGTTCCAATGAGGTGGCACTGGATATACATTTGGCTCTAAACACTTGCAAGCTAAAGGAATCTCTACATGTCTTACAAATGCAGTAACTAACAGTTTCTGAGCTCTGAAACATGGCATCCTTTATACCACTTCTGCAGTTGTCAGGTTATCAGATAAATCAAAGCAGACTCAACTCACGACAGGGTGGGCTGGCATGTTACCCGATCAGCGGGTAACCCCTGGGGAAGCATGTAAAATTACAAGGTAGGCTCAAAATAGCATTAAATTGGCTGTTCACAAGCCATTTAATTATAGAAATTGTCTCCCCCCGCCACTTGATGTCGGGTCAGTTTTGCGCAGAGACCCGACGCCTGAGAGACTCGCTTGGAGACGGGTTGACAGCAGGTTTCCTACCCGCTGTCAATCTTTGCTATTTTGTCAGCGGACCTGCCTCCAAACCCGGACAACATCCAGCCCCAAGTATCAGTGCATTGTATGGTTTAGATGCTTGACAATGTTTACAAGTTGATTGATAGTTATGATGGTATAATTTATTATTGGGAAGCAATCATCACTTTTGTACGCTAATAAGCACACAGCAGAATTTCAAGTATGTACGTTTAATAAAGCAGTGGAGCATGAAATTATTTTAACCCATTTTAGCTTCCTTGTAACATTTTAATTCACTATACCATTTTTCTGAATTAGTATTCTGTCACACTAGCATCACTACACAACAATATGTACTTAGGCATAATTACAGTGGTACAATTAGCAAGATGTTTGGCATTTAGCAAATGTG
Organism: Somniosus microcephalus; assembly: GCF_052327205.1. Lineage (NCBI taxonomy): Eukaryota > Metazoa > Chordata > Chondrichthyes > Squaliformes > Somniosidae > Somniosus > Somniosus microcephalus. Next base: position 195,829,897 of record NC_140990.1, on the reverse strand, counting down.
GGAGCACAGACTACAGTCAAAGTAAAACTAATCTCTGATTTCTGTTCAAATCAAGGGCTATGTATATCTTCATGTTTCAGCCTTTGCATGAAAATTATTTACTTTGTAACTGTTAAGGGAAAGGATTTCTATATTAAAAAAACCAATCAATTTGGAAACCTAAATGGTGAATTACAATAAAATTGAGACATACAAAACTATTGTTAAACTCGAAAAAACTTAAAATACTGCAAGGAGAATGAACGAGACTAGGTACAGCTATTTTACTTTAACAGCTAAATAATCCTATCCTACCAGCAGCAAGCAAACATTAAAATAACCAAACTTAGATTTCATGCACTCCAACTAGCAGAGGAAATTAGAATCTGCTTAATTTAATGTGCATAATGCTGCTGATACTCTTTTCCACTGCTACCTATGATTTGAAAACAAAAAATGAACATAAAATGTTTATTCTGGCAATGCCTCAATTTTAAAATTCTCATCCTGGTTTTCAAATCCCTCCATGGCTTCAGCCCTCCCCACCTCTGCGATCTCCTCCAGCCCTACAACCCTCTGAGATCTCTGCACCCCTCCAATTCTGGCCCCTTGAGCATCTCTGATTATAATCGCTCCACCACTGCCGGCCGTGCCTTCAGATGCCGAGGCCCTAAGCTCTGGAATTCCCTCCCTAAACCTCTCTGCATCTCTCCCCCTCCTTTAAGACACTACTTAAAACCTACCTCTCTGACCAAGCTTTTGGTCATCTGTCCTAATATCTCATGTGGCTTGGTGTTAAATATTATTTGATAATGCTCCCGTGAAGTACTTTGGGACGTTTTACTACACTAAAGGTGCTATATAAATGCAAGTTGTTGTTATACACAGTTAACTCTGACTGAAAGTAAAACTGTAGGCATTAAAAAGGCAATGCCATCAATTATCTACCTGACAGAGCCTGAATGATATCAGGGGCCCAATACACATCACCCCCCAGCCACTCAAGACCTACTTAATTCCCACCCAAATGTGTCTGGGTCCAAATGACATGGGTAGGACGCAGTCCTACTGTATTTCACAGATTACAAAATAGACCTAAAAACTAAAGAAAGATTGGCTTATCAGCCACTGCAATAATGATTTCAAAACAATTTAAGGGATCCAGTGGGGTTAAGCTTAGAAGAACAGATCTTTTTAAACTTGTGGCTTAAGTTTTATCATTTATTTTAAGCACCAAGTGGCACTGTTAGATTGATATCCTGTCATTTTTGTTTCATGCCATTAGAGGCCTAGGATAAATATAATGGATCTTAAGCAACTTGTAAGTTTTAGGTGCAAGTTGAATCCTGTGATTAAACAAGTAGGCTAGAGTCCCCAAGAGTAGATATTTGACAGGATCTGTCGAAGGAATGGATTACAATCTTGTCCATACTTTATATTTTCCATCATATTTCATACCTCTCATGGGGGCCTGGTATTGTCAGTTAAATGCAAGGAAATACATCGGAGAAGAACATGCTTCAGAGCTAACACGGTCTTTAGATTTAGGGTAGTGATAATACAGTTCACTCACAATAGTCTGTGAACTATTTTCAACCTACTTCCCTTCACTTGTGGCCATCAGCAGATTTACTGTTCTGGGTCTCTGAACCTCCGTTTGCAGCCTGCCAGACTGTAAACATGTTGGGCTCGAATTTCCAAGCCCCGTGGGGCAGGTTTGGAGGCGGGAGTGGTGGGAAAATTGCAGAATCGGGGGGCACGAACCCATCCCGTCCCCAACCCGCCTCCATGCCCATGTCCCAGGAGGCGGGTATCCGACCTGTGCTGGGAGCCATCACCCCGAGGCGGGAAGGGGATTAGTGTCAATTAACTGCCTGTTAACAGGCAGTTTTTTGCCTAATCCCTATTTTTAGCCCTGAAGTGTGGGCTTCCTGACGGTTCCGAACCACGCCAAGTTAGCGAGGCGGACCGTCGGTCTGAAGGGGTCGAGATGTCCGTTGTGCAGGTGAGTGATGGGTGCATGTGTGCAGAGGTAAGTTTGAGGGGTAAGTGTAAAGTGTTTTAATAAGTTTTACTTACCTTTACTTTCTCCTGCAAGCTTCCTCCCTTCAGTTCTCGGGAGTCCCTCAGTTCACCGGCACAGAAAGCAGAATGGCCGCTGAAATGTCAAAATCTGCAGCATTCTGCTTTCTGGTCTGGAGAGATCTCTAACTGAGTCTGAGTAGAAGGACTCAAGTTAGAAGACAGATTGTCAGTGTTTGACAGCTTCACAGAGCTGTCAAACGCTGATTTTTCATCTGTCAAAAGCTCTTGACAGAAGAAATGTCAATCACTGACGTCACCAGTAACCAGGTGTCCCTTAATTGGCCTGCTGAACCCACTGGGCGGGATTAACAAGGTCAATCAAGGGAAAATAGCGTAGGTTGGCCACAAGTCGATGGAGGCGGGACTATAACCAAAAAAGTGGGAGTCCCGCCTCCATTGACAAAATCCAGCCCATTGAGTAAATTGGAATTAGTATTACCACTCCTCCTCTCATGGCTGAGCAAAGGTGAAGGCGCGGCAATTAGGAGGCAAGATTATCCCAACTTCCAAAACACCTGGTTAAAGTCAAACTGTTAGTCTTATTCTTTTCTTCCTCCTCTTCCTGTGGGGAAATGCCTGGCATCCAGTTGGCATAGGCCTCTGTCAGTTGTTCCATATTGCAGTATTCAGAGAGTGGTCCTCAAACAAGACAAGGATTAACACTGGCCTAGAAATTAGATCATACTGCACCCATTTGACAGGCGTTCATTCTGTACTGGAAATGCGCTGCCCACCATATTGGTTAGGGCTCCTCTGTTGGCATCAGGGCAGCATGTGAAGCAGGCATTAGGCCTTTGCATATTCAAATAGGGGGTCTAACGCCTATTTCAGGCTCCCTTTGCAAAATTCGATTGAGACTGATCGCAACATGCACCGTGCATACCAAGGTCAATTTCTTCAGGAGCTTAGCAGCCAAACCAGCGGTCCTTTAGGGGCCTCTGGAGGCTGGCACTGAAAGATAGGTTTCAATTTGTTTTACTTACCTTATTGTGGAGCTGGAGGGAACAGGAGTGCTCTTCCTGGCTCCATGGCTGCCGGCCTCGTCTCGCTCTCTGACTCCCCTGGTGTCTGAGCCAGCCGATCTTGCTGCCCCTGGGGCTGGTAAACTGCCTCTGGGGCTGCGACTATAAGCAAATGAGGCCAGCAGACCGATTTGCCACAGTCCTGCCGCCGGCCTCACTAAGCAATTGTCTGACATCACATATTGTTGACTGAGAACTGAACTAAAGCCAATATAAACTTCTGCTTTTATTAGTCTGTAATCTTATTTGTCTACTCTCTCCCTGTTGCTTCAATTTAAAGCTCAGAATCTGCTTAACCAGTAGGGTGGGATGGCTCAGCTAGTAGATTTTTCCAAAGAGGCCTTCAATTTACCCCTTACCCTCGCATTAGAAAACCCATCAGGAACTGCATGTCTGAGGTATCTGGAAGGGAACAAGATCAGTGGTTCCTCTCTCTCCTTCCCTCACACATCCGGAGAGAGACTAGTAAAATTCCTCTCTCCCGGAGAGTTAAGTTATCTGCGTGTTTTGAGACTGGAACTTGAAATTGTTTCCTCATTGGTGGCTCGGATACTGCAGGTTACTCCCAAAAAGAACACTTAAAGAAAGACTTGCATTTATATAGTGCCTATCACAACCTCAGGATGTCCCAAAGCACATTACAGTCAATGAAGTACTTTTGAAGTGGAGTCACTGTTGTAATGTAGGAAACACGGCAGCCAATTTGCACACAGCAAGCTCCCACAAACAGCAAAGTGATAACAACCAGATAATCTGTTTTTTAGTAATGTTGAGCGAGGGTAAATATTAGCTAAGACCCTGGGGATAACTCCCCTGCTCTTCTTCGAAATAGTGCCATGGGATCGTTTCAAGTCCACCTAAGAGACCAGACATGGCCTGGTTTAACATCTCATCCGAAAGACTTACCTTCCCATAAGAACAAAACCCTGAAATCTGATGGCAAACAGAAGCTCAATTATGTGTGGTTTAGTCAACAAGCATTTAATACCGATGTGCATGGGCTCCCCATATCATTTAGATGGTGCCATAAGCTACAGAGGGTTAAGTCAAAAAGGTCTACCCTCCCGATCACTATTTAGCAGGGTTAGCACCATGTTGAAAAAGTCTGTCCTGGGCTAGGGGAGGTTAAATCAGACAGTCTACCCTTCAGTATGAGGACAGGATTTGGCATGGCTGTGATGGCCTCCAGCATGAAATATCCTACTGACACTCATTGCCTAGACTCTCAAAGAATGGCCACTTTTGCCAACTAATGGAGAACTGCTAGCACCCATAGCAACATAAGCTATCAAGAATCAGAGGGGACAAAGTTGTGTAAAAAAACTGGTGTGAACAGCTCACTTTGTTCATACCTATTCATCCGTTATCAATCTCTACAAATCAGCAGCTCAATTTAATTAAGGACACCTAATTTAATTTCCTCACACTTGTATGCCTAGTGAATTACCAGAAAAGACCATGTATAAAATGTGAACACACTTTTAATGAGACTTTGACTGAAACTGACAAAAGTAAAATTATCTTACCAGTGCCAATACATTAAGGAACTCTCGAGTATCAAAGTGAAGCAGTGTTCTAATCTGAGGGTACAACTCTTCTTCAGAGGCTACTTCAGTCGAGTGTAACCGGATCAGAAATTCAAAGACCTGAATCCACCCCAAAACATAAAAGAAAACACACATATCAAAGAGATGTGAATTAGCATCATCATTCAGGTGTACTTTCACACAGATGCTACATAAAAAGGCTTTTTATTCTCAACAAAGCTTTCAGGACACAATCCATTCAAACATGGCAACTGGGCATTTGTAATGAGCTGCTGTGCATAAAATTGAAGCTCAAAAACCATTAAAAAAAATTCAAACTGACACATTATAGGAAAGATGTGATTGCACTAGAGAGGGTACAGAGATTATTTACGAGGAAGTTGCCAGGACTGGAGAATTTTAGCTATGAGGAAAGGCTGAGTTTGTTTTCTTTGAAGTAGAGGAGGCCGAGGGGAGACTTAATTGAGGTGTATAAAATTATGAGGGGCCTGGATAGAGCAGCTAGGATGGACCTATTTCCCTCAGCAGAGAACTCAATAACCAGGGGGCATAGATTTAAAGTAATTGGTAGAAAGATTAGAGGAGTTGAGGAGAACTTTTTCACCCAGAAGGTAGTTGGGGGGGGGGGGGGGGGGGGGGGTCTCGAACTCACTGCCTGAAAGGGTGGTAGAGGCAGAAACCCTCAACAAATTTAAAAAGTACTTGGATATGCACTTGAAGTACCGTAACCTGCAGGGCTACAGGCCAAGAGCTGAAAGGTGGGATTAGGCTCGATAGCTCTTTTTCAGCTGGCAATGACACGATGGGCCAAATGGCCTCCTTCTGTGGCGTAAATTTCTGTAATAAAAGGGAGGTACACTGTCCTGCATTGCTTGATGATCTTAACTGTGATTAAGAGAGGTATGTTGTTGTTTTGTTCTATATCCTTGATTTACAAATACCAGTGAGATGCAATGGAGGAGCAGACATTTTGTGTAGAACCAATCCTGTAACATCTTTAAGTTCTGTCCACAACATCTACCCATAATCTACTAGTTCACCTAGTGATGACAGTGATGTATAGGCTCCCATGGTCTTGTGGCCCTCCTCCCTGCCCCTGCTTAAAAATCTCTCCTCCCTAACCTTTTCCAGTTCTGACGAAGGGTTCAACCTGAAACGTTGACTCGGTTTCTCCTCTCCTCGATGCTGCCTGACCTGCTGAGTGTTTCCAGCACTTTCTGCTGTTATTTCAGATTTCCAGCATCCGCAGTATTTTGCTGTTGTCTTCTGGAACTTGTTTGTGTTACAGAATCAGGGCAGATTTTCTAGATTTTTTCCCCCTGAAATTAGCCACAGGATTTTGCCTCTCTCAAGTTAGTATTGCTAGCAATTTAGGAAGGTGGTGCATCAGCTTACATCATCTAGTAGATGGTCAAGCATTAATGGGCCTTTCTTGCACTTCTGTTTGCATTATACCAATGTCCAGAACTTCACAAAAATCAAAATACTGCAGATGTAGCAAATCTGAAATAAAAACAAAACATGCTGGAAATACTCTGCTGAAACATCTTCTGATGAGGGGTCATGACCTGAAACACTAACCCCACCTTCCTCTCTCCACAGATGTTACCTGACCTGCTGAGGGCTTTGAACATTTTCTGTTGTTATTCCAGAACTTCACAATTTTGCAAGACACACCTCTACACATTTCTGTCACTAACAAACAGTTCTAAAGTAAACATAAAACAAAGTAACAAGAAGGAATTGAATAGATGCGGATAAGTGTTGATATCGTTCTTTGTTGCTTTTAGGACTATAGAACATTGGGTGGAATGCATTTCCCAATGAACACTTCAGCATATCATCATCATCAACAACTTGTATGTATATTCTTATAAACATCCCAAGGTGCTTCACAAGAGCATTATAAAACAAAATTTGACACCGAGCCACATAAGGCGGTATTAGGGCAGCTTGGTTAATGAGATACGTTTTAAGGAGCGTCTTAAAGGAGGAAAGAGAGGTAGAGAGGTTGTCGTCTTCTTCTTTCGTATGGTAGTAGCAAAGCAAATCAAATGCTAGTATCGAAGTTGGATATCCAGGCCAAAAGCTTCCGGTGTAACGGTGTGGATATCTTGTAGGCTGCCTGCAAATTTCCTCTGAGGGCAGTGCTCAATGATGTGCCCCAGTGTCTGATTAGGAGCTCCACAGTCACATGATGGGAATGCTTTAATCTTCCATCTATGGAGAAGGTGGCAGCATCTACCATGACCAGTTCTGAGACAGTTGTCCACTGTTTGCGAGGAAGGTTTGATCCTTCAGGTTGTACTGTGGGGTCCTCTATAAAGGAATCCATTCCATATGTTGCAGTTTTTCCAAGGTAGAGAGGTGGAGAGGTTTAGGGAGGGAATTCCAGAGCTTAGGGCCTTGGCAGCTGAAGGCACGGCCGCCAAAGATGGAGCGATTAAAATCGGGGATGTTCAAGAGGCCAGAATTGGAGGAACGCAGATATCTCAGGGCTGGAGGAGATTACAAGAATAGGGAGGGGTGAGGCAATGGAGGGATTTGAAAACAAGCCCCTCACTTTCTCCAATTACACCCCCTCATCAAATGAAATGGTAGAGATCAACAATGTACTGCATCATGAATCATTGAAAAGGGAGTGGTGGCTAGAGTAGACATCGGATGTTCAAATGTTATGAGAATATTGAGAAACCAGCATTCAGATAGCTTATTTTCCTGCTCAGTACATCAAACTGTGGATTAGTTTCAGTAGTAGTGAGTGAAATGGGGTGGTCCCAAATAGTCTTGGGTAAAAAATGTGCAGCTGCTATGTGTGTTGCCAAATAGCCATCACATTCATAGGACAGTATTTGCTAGTGTAATCATTTTTGTGTTCTATAACCTGAAATTAGAATTTAATCACTTTAGTTTGCAGGCAGAAGTTCCAACATTTCTTTTCCAGCATTTCTTCTAACTGATCGCATGTGAAAGCACCCAGGAAAGAAATTACGTATACTGCCTGCGAAACCAGTCCAATCCCAAAACAGGCTGAAGTGCCACAATTACTGTGCAGCAGTGGAATCTAGCTCCTGAAGCTTCCAGCTAATGAGTGTTTTTTTGTCAGCTAGCTGATTTCACCCGTTAACCTGTAACACTAAATAAAACATGCGAAATAAAGGAATGCAAAAAATAGCAGAGGAGGAGCAGAGACAGGGTTTTTTCTCTGAGTCATATTGCAGTGGATTTTGAAAATACAAACCAGTTAACAAGTCTGACTTCTGTAACACTTCGAATATTAATAAAAAGCACAGGCTTCTCGAGCCAAACTATTGTTACTGCACACAGCATGAAGCATTGGGGAGGGATCTTGGAAACCAGTTATCACAGTAACCCTGGGGGAGGCTAAAAAAATATGGTTAAGTGGGGCGTGAGAAACAACTGGGTTAAGTCTTTAGAATGGAGGGAAAAACCAAGAAAACAACAAGTGAAAAAGAAAAGAGACATTTTTCCTGTGCACGGAATATTTGACCTTAAAAAAATAAGAATTACTTTCCATAGTGACTAAAATAACACAAAACGGCTTGGATGCAACTCTAAAAAGATCAAACCATCCCCAGCAAATAATTTTAAAAACTTATAGAAAAGACATATAGTTAGAATATAAATCACCGTGTAGACAGAAGGACATTAAAAGGTAGAAATAAGATTATACTATAACATAGGCTTCATATAATATTCAGCATTCACTACAATCATGCAAACAGAAGATATAGGAGCTTCTGTTTTGAGATTTATAAATCACACATTGAAGCTCCTGCTGAGAATCTGGCTCTGGAGGTGCATGTAGGATATGCACTCAGCAAATCAATTCTTTGCTCGAGAATAGTCTTCCAGCATTTCATTTCTCCATGCTATGCCCTTTTTGAATAGGTTGAGGCAATTTTTATTAAATATGCCAGGTCACACACCCATTTTCTCTACCCCTGCGTAATGGTGCGATTCTAATATCACCAGTGCCACATCTGCATAGCACTGAGACATGGGAGTCAGGAATAAGATTTATCCCCAATTATTTATATATACCTCAGTATATTATTTTCAATACATTCCTTCACTGACTTGTGAATGTCAGAACAGCAAAGCTAGCCACACCGATTCAACTTGCAGCCTCTTTATGTGGCTGCTCCATTCATTTCATGTCCATGCTCCACAAGATAAACAACTATACCTTGCTAGGAAGTACTGATCACCACTGAGAAACAGCAGCATAAATTACAATCCAATCCTCAGTCTAGCTACTGAAATCACCAACTTAAGGGATGGTTATCTCCTGACTGTCTCAAAACACCAAGACAATGGTTTGTCCACAGTGACCACTGTGCAAGCAGATGTCCACAGTGACTGCATTGCAAGAATGTTTACTTAGTCACAACAACCTTATTAAGTTTGGAGTCTATGGCCTCAAAAATTGTTGCTGCCTCAGTCTCAGGAGGCACAATTAATGTTGAGTGTGAATCCTACTTTCTACAAGTATATAGCCGGCACAGGCACGATGGGCCAAATTGTCTCCTTCTGTGCTCTACCATTCTATGATTCCAGATAAAAGAATGACTCTTCCTAAATTGGCCAGCCAACAAACATTGGTGTCTCAGCAACCTCTTCAGTTAATGACCAATTTCTGCTTGTAAGTGATCAAAACCACCAATGCAGGCAGGATCATCCAACGTATAAATTTACGTACCTCCCCAAATGGAGGCAAAAAGAGGGTGAGTGCATCTTCTGAAATTAACCAATAAAACAGCATCAGCAGAGGCCAGGAAGCAGGCCATTTCCCAACCCTCTAAACTACAGATGTTACAAGAACATCAGGAAAGGGTAGAAAAATAACTGGGGGCGGGGGGAAACTTAAATTAAGTGATTGTAATACTGAAGAACAAGTGCCTGAAATGATATGAAGCCTCTGTACATGATCTAAACAATAGGATAACCCTCCTAATATGAGAATAACTTTTTGCTGAAATGTTTACTCACCTGATGTTTCACCAACGGGACAAGGTCCTCTGGAATATTGCCAAGAGGGTAGGCTCGTCCAGCCAGGCAACAGCTGAAAAAGGAAAAGAAGACCAATGATCCTAGGACTCATACTGTTTATGGAGCTTAGCAAGACAGTATTTTTTTTAATATAGAGCAATTATACATCACTGGTTAATAGCAACAACTTTACAAATTTCTTAACACTAGCAAAACACCAGACTCAGATCACCAGCAGTGCATCAATAAAACATAATTAGCTCTTGAGAGTCAGTCATTCGAAATCATTCCCTGTTCTGGCTAGGGTTTCCAATCCTCTAACATTGGCCTGGATTCTCAAGCAATTGAAGATTAATCTCACAGCAAGCAACCCTGAAGAAAAATCATAGGGGCATTAAAAACCAAGTGTGATTTTTTATTGTTTATTAGATATAAAAATATTGGAGATGGGAAAAAGGCTGTTTGAATGACAGTCAAGAATCATCCAATTGGCTAATGGAGAGTCAGTTCTTTTTCCAATTGGTGTGGGAAGATGGTGTGCCATGAGGATGGACATGTCGGGCAAACAATGGCAGGAGCGCTGGGGCGGGGCAGCTGAAAGCAGGAGATCATGTGATAAAACCTCCAGGAATACATTCAACCAGAGTTGGCAACCCTAGTTCTGACCCAAAGCACAAAAGGGACAGCACCACAAGGCAACTTCAATGATCTTGTGCTTCTAACGGGGAGCCTTACTTGATGGGAATGCAGGTAAGAGAACGGGAGCCCCGTCCGGAGAATAAGTGCGCAAGTGGTTTATCTCCAACCTCTTATCAAGCATGGTGCCTAGCTTGGAGTTCCCTATACATATTTCTTCCTGCAAACTCAGTTTGCTTAAGGGGATCCAAAATTGTCCTTTGTTATTTCACTACATCAGTTAGTTGAAGAAGCTGTGATTCTGAATATTCAGAATTGTTTATATCTAAATAAATGAGTGTTGTTCTGGACCGATGGACATTATATGACATTCTGGACATTTTTACATGCAATAGCACCCTCTGGTGGCGGTTATTGTGTTAACAGTTTGTATGCTGGAAAGGTCATCTGATCTTCCTGTGAGAGGTCATTTGACCTTTGTTCCTTTCTTCCTGTGAGGGGTCATTTGACCTTCCTACCTTTCTTCCTGTTGACCCCAGGAAGCAGTTTTGCCAGGAAGAACCGGACTTGAGTAATGGAGAATCTGCCATGAGAGGTTCCATTTACAATCCAATGTAATCTGATTTCATATGTTAGGCCAAGCGCAATATCTGAGTATCTTTGGTTCTTAGCATAATAGCAATGTTGTCAGAGTAATATTTTGATAATACTATGTTTATAAAAGGTTAATATTTAATAGTTACAGAAGTTAGTTCAAATGTTAGTTAGTTATACAATTAGTCCATTCTACTGTTGTAAATATGTTTATATCTTATGTAATATCGAATGTATAGTACTCAGTTTATATACAAAACATACTTTGTCTTTGTTTACAGTTTCACAAATTTGTTCAAGTAAAAGCTTCAAAACAGCAACCGCTTCAGAAGAATTATTTTTGAATGAGTGTTTAACTTGCTGGATAGCTAGATAGGAGCACGTCTAGCGCGGCCAGTACAAGTGTGTTTATTATTCTTATTCAATTTTTTTAAATGCATTACTCAGCTATAATTAAGATATAATGTTAACTGATTAGGGTAGTTCCCAGAATCACCTATCAGAGTATTATGGAGGCCAAATGATTATTGTAAATAAAAACAACCTGCATGAATAAGAGAAAACTGAAAATCAGAGATTATTTTACAACCAGATTTTAATTCATGACTACATGGGAAAGAAATTCAGTATCGCCCCATTTGGGGTGTAGGTATCAGCCAGGCGCAAAATTTTGCGCCCGGCGCAAATTATCGCCACCTACTGCTAAATTGGCCTGCTTCACCCCAGGAGATGCTTGGAGCGCTAAAAGAGGCGCTGCACGACTGTCTTAAGACGCTAAGCCGGAGAAGCGAGGCGCTACCACCGAGAGCGGGCGCAGCGCAGGTGCGGCCAGTTAGCGATTGCACGCAGACACCGGTCAGTTCTTAAAGGGGAGGTTCGATTTGGGATTGCAGCCACACCCTGCGCATCGGAGCCCCGATTCTCGGCCTGGACAGACCTACTGCCACATTCTTACGCCTAGGACCTTGGAGAGGGCCAGGGAGCGAGTGCAGCGGTTCAGCGAGGGGGCCTTGCAGGTTCTGGTTGGCGCGGTGGAGCGCAGGCGATCTATCCTGTTCCCGGACACTGGCAGGAGGCCGCTGCCCAACGACTATCACAAAGCTTGGAGGGAGGTGGCTCAGAGTGACCTCCAGCAGCATGGTGCCTAGGGCCCCTGTGCAATGCAGGAAGAAGTTCAACGACCTCACTCGGGTCGTCAGGGTGAGTACCCTTTTCAGAATCCTTTTCATCCCTGCATGTTGACCTCACTTTATGGCCAAAGAGTCCTGAAAGCCCCAATGCCCAGCCCTCATCCAACACCTATGGCCCTTTCAGGAAACTCACACGCACTTTACACACTAAGGGCTAATCGACCATGGAAGGCAGTGCAGCCAAGATCACGGCTTCACACTGTACTCAGAGCCCGTCCTTTCTCTTGTAGGGCAAGCTGGCGCATAACAGGAGGCAGCAGCAACCGACTGGGGGAGGCCGGCCTCACCTTCAAGCCCTCACCGATCTGGAGCAGCGAGTCCAGCAGATTATGGCAGGCCGGATGGTTGGCCCCGTCGCCACTGGAGATGCCGACCCCGTTCTGGACAGCAATGGTAAGGTCATCACCTTTTTGACCTCTCTTCTTCCACTTGTGCCTCACACCAGCATCCTTTGCCACTATCGATCCAATACAGTACATTGCAGCACACATGCCTCCCTCGCCGCCACCCTGTCCTCACGCTAAAGCCACTCTTGTACCTCCCTGCTTTCAGATGCTGATTCGCCAGGTGAGGAGGCGGGCCCTCAAGCTACCACTGTGAGTGACTCTGAAGGCGATGAGGAGGAGGAAGCTGGACCATCAGTGCCACCCTCAGCCGAGGCAGCCCATGGCCATAGTGGGGACACGTCTTCCCTGGAGGGGAGCAGGGAAGAAATGGTCTGACGAGGGTGAAGCTCCGGGGCTCAGCGGGCTGCAGCAATGCGGGGGGGGGGGGGGGGGGGGGGCGGTGGTGGTGGTAGGGAAGCTCAGCAGCCTTCTCCCCAGAGGGAGAGTCTGGCCTCGAGTCCTGCTACAGTGAGCACAGAAGAGGTGCGGCTCCTCGCTGAAATGAGCGCCCAGGCGGAGCACAGCTCATGGCTGCAGTGGCAAGGATGCCCGAATCCACTGAGTCACTGGCAAGGAGTGTCCAGGACTTCAGCGCAGCACAGGCAAGGAGTGTCCAGGATGTCAGCGCAGCACAGGCAAGGAGTCTCCAGGACTTCGGCACAGCACAGGCGGCTGCCACGCAAGTGCTTAGTGCTGCAATGCAGTCAGTGGCTGGTCTCATGCAGACGTAGATTGAGGCCACATGAGCACTGACTGCTGCCATCCTCGCTGGATCGGGCACGAATCGCCGGGGCCCTCGCCGCGCCGGCCAGCAGTCTGTGCTTCAGCAGATTTCTCCGCATGCTGCAGTGCTGCCCCGTGGGAGTGCCAGTGTGTTGTCTGAACAGGGAGTTGCTGTCCTCTGTCAGGATGACAGCATTCCTGCTGCCAACACTGTCACTTCTCCACCGCAGCTGCCACCACCTGTAGGACAGACTGCTGCCGCTCACGCAGAGTTGGAGCAGTCAGCAGCTGGACCCTCCAGGCCCAGAGCTGGTCCAGACCGTCCCTCAAGGGCATCTGCAGTCTCAGTTTCTGACACTCAGCAGCCTTCCACCAGCCTTGCTGCAGCCACTGGGGTCCCATTGCGGAGGAGCCGCAGGGTGGGAAGGGGCGAATCTCGCAAACGAAGCAGATCACCCTCGAAGGGCAAAAAGGAGGAGGTGTGGCAAAATGCTGTTAAATGTTTTATTGAAGGCCGAGGATCGTGGTCATTTTTTGGTTACTGTTTTGTTCATTGTCTCTAGGTTGTGAGAGCCAGTTATGTGACTGACTGCTTTTTTTGGGTTTTCTCTGTTACTTTGTCATGCAGGAAGGGCACACAGTTTGTTAAATAAAGAAGTGTCTTTATTCAGAATGTGCATGTTTGTCTTTGAACTATTTGTTGCCTTGACCGGCTTAGGGGTTGCGGCACGGTTCCATTCATGTTCTTTGAATGTCAGAAGCCATTCCTCAGAGGGGGTCTAGAACCGACTTGCTATAAGCCACTGACGGACGGCCCTTGCACTTTGTGCCTCCCTCTCGTCTTGGTGGTGCTGCTGCTCCTCCTCCTCCGCTGGTGCTCCAATGTCTGGTGGCAGTGGCTGAGTCCTGAGGATTGCCAGGTTATGCAGCATGCAGCACACAACAACGAAATGGGAGACTCGCTCAGGTGAGTACTGAAGGGCTCCTCCGGAATGGTCCAGACAGCGGAACCGTTGCTTGAGCACGCCGATTGTGTGCTCAATGATGTTCCTGGTCGCTTGATGGCCCTCATTGTATCGTTCTTCAGCAGGGGTGTTGGGCGAACGGAGTGGGGTCATCAGCCAGGTGCACAGAGGATAGCCCTTGTCCCAGAGAAGCCAGCCTCCTGGGTGAGCCGGGGCCTCGAAAAGGTCTGCCACAGAAGTCTGGCGCAGGATGAAGGCGTCGTGGCTGCTGCCTGGAAAGCGGGCATTGACAGCGACTATCAGCTGTCTGTGGTCACAGACCAACTGGACGTTCAACGAATGGAACCCCTTCCAGTTGCGGTAATCCTCAGCATTCTCTTGTGGCGCCCGCAAAACCACATGCGTGCAGTCAATGGCGCCCTGGACCATGGGGAAGCCCGCTATTCTTGCAAATCCCATTGCACACTCTTGCTGCTTGTCCGGGGTCATGGGTGCTAAATGTCCGCTCAATTTCGCAAGAGGCGCAGGTCTCGCTGCGCCCGGGCACTAGCTGGCTCGCACCCCACTTATCGCCCTCTTAAGGCGCTAACGGGTGGCGCAACCAACTGAATTTCTCCCCCCATAGATGTAGCAGAAAAACCTCAACGTCTCAGGATTCCCAAAAGTATGAAATGTAGTGTTCTTTTTACTGTCTCTAGAATTCTAGTGATACCACATCAGTGCTGAACACATTTTTCTTTTAAATGTATGAGGGGGGAGAAAAAAAATCAATAAAATAAAAGTGTCTGTCACAACCTATTTCCAGAGTGTTAAAAGATCAGATCTGGCTCCAAAAAAAAATCAAACAATTTCCAAACTGCACATCCCGATTAAAGTCCTATTGAATTCTCTCACTCCAGTTTGGTTTCTGTAAACACCACATTTATTGCTTTTTCTCTTTTTCTGTCGGGGAGGTGGGGGCGGCGGCGGCGGGGGAAGGTGGCAGGGAGAAAAATAGAAGAGGAGGAAGGATTTGAAGCAATCTAATTAAACACGTTTCACCAGCCAATTAACCTACATTGACTAATGGTGCAGAATTTGAAACTGAGCAGCAACTTTTTATACTTTACAATATAAATGTGCAAAATGTTTCAAATGAACCCAGGATTGCTTAGAAACACTAATTTCATCATATTTAGTTCAATGAATCAATATCCTTATACAGTAGTGTCACATCTATTTATTGGCCATTTTCTCACAGAATTAATCTGAAAGATAGAGTTACATTTAAGGGTTACGTTTTAAAGCAAAATGTATTCACTCCAATGTAAAAATTGTTGGTCAATGGGAGGGGTGCGGAATTCACAATATCAAAATGATGCTCATGAGCAAAATGCAGATTAGTAACAGGGGAACAAGCATCCTGTTCCCTAAGTGGGTTGGGGGAAGGCACATCAACACACTGCTGCTCAGTGGTGAAAAGGGGTTGGTTTACAGCTCAGTTAGAAGTGTGGCAGTGGGATGCCAGGCCAGATATGGGCCCAGAAATTGAGTCATATGGCCCCCGTTTTTCCAGGCGCTACACAGCCTCCTATGTTCCCAAAATGATGGGCAGGAAGCACGCACGCACACTTCCATCATAAGTACGCTGTCCGCCATCCGCCATATGGGTAAGGACAAACAAGAGGCATCTTTTACCCACGCCTAATGCAGGCGTTGGGCCTTTTGCATATGCAAATAATAGGTGTAACGCCCGTTTTGGATCCCCGCTGCAACACTGGCTTGCCCCGAGGCAGCCAGCGCCATTGCTAGCTACATTCAGGAAAAGCAAGATAAGTTAATTACCTGTAAACCACCATCCTGATCGCCCCCCAGGCTCCCCGGTCCCGACCCCCCCTTCCCAACCTCTCTTTCGCCCTCCCCCCACCCCACCCCCCCAATCTCCAGCGCAGACACTAAAACCAATCATACTGACACACTCACTAGCACATAGATCCAGGAAGATACTGGGGAACTTTGCTTTTAATATCCAGTATGAATATATACACTGTTGCATGATGAAATGGTGGTCACATTTTAAATGCAAAAAAGACAATAGCTACTCAAGTTTGAAACTGGTCAGTCTTATTCTGAGTTAATCCTTTCATGGTCCAATCTATAAAACAGAACTTACCTTATGTACACCAGTAACTTATTACCCATGATCACTTGTTCATCTGCAAACAACAAAATTCTATTTAATTTCTTAATTCATACAAAATAAACTGGTTTTAACCATACATTTTGTCAACGCAATGTTTTGATGTTTTAAGTTTAGTGGTAGGATATTAGGAATGGCTTTACATTTAACACAATGGAGCACCAACATGGTGAACCAGAGTGGTAGAATGTGATTTTTGCCAATAATCTCCCATTTGCTAAACTCTGATATCTCCTGTGCCAACATTGAAAGGGTCCAAGCAAAGATCAGGCACACCAGGCGGAGGTCAACTACCTACCATCTTGGCCACACATGGTGCATGATGGCCAGAAAAATTAACAACGAAAAAGGAACAGCATTTCATTCAGCACCTCCACCATAAATGTTCAATAACTGAGCTGATAGCACAGCCCAAAAACAATGGATGGCAAGGAGTACTTCATGAATTGAATATTTACAGTCTTAAGTGCATTACGTCATAGCTCGATTTTATTGTGAAAGTGTCAATTAATATCAGTACTGCAGGTATTTAGGGAATATGCACCAACGTGGCTGCAGTGTGTACCGTCTACAAGATGCTTGCAGAAACTCGCCATGGCTTCTTCTACAGCACCTCCCAAACCCACGACCTCTAGAGTCATAGAGTCATAGAGTTTTACAGCACAGAAAGAGGCCCTTCGGCCCATCGTGTCTGCGCCGCCCATCCCTCCCTGTCCAGTCTAATCCCATTTTCCAGCATTTGGTCCATAGCCTTGTATGCAATGGCATTTCAAGTGCTCATCCAAATGCTTCTTGAATGCTGTGAGGGTTCCTGCCTCTACCACCCTTTCAGGCAGTGAGTTCCACATTCCAACCACCCTCTGGGTGAAAAAGTTCCTCCTCAAATCCCCCTTAAATCTCCTGCCCCTTACCCTGAATCTGTGCCCCCTTGTTATTGACCCCCCTACTAAGGGGAAAAGTTCCTCTTTATCTACCCTATCTATGCCCCTCATCATTTTGTACACCTCAATCAGGTCCCCCCTCAGCCTTCTTTGCTCCAAGGAAAACAACCCCAGCCTGTCCAGTCTCTCTTCATAGCTGAGGCGCTCCATCCCAGGTAACATCCTGGTGAATCTTCTCTGCACCCTCTCCAAAGCAATCACATCCTTCCTATAGTGAGGCGACCAGAACTGCACACAGTACTCCAGCTGTGGCCTCACCAGCGTTTTGTACAGCTCCATCATAACCTCCCTGCTCTTATATTCTATGCCTCGGCTAATGAAGGCAAGTATCCCATAAGCCTTTTTAACCACCTTATCTACCTATTCCGCTGCCTTCAGGGATCTATGTACATGTACACCAAGGTCCCTCTGACCCTCTACTTCCTAGGGTCCTACCACTCATTGTGTATTCCCTTGCCTTATTTGTCCGTCCAAAATGCATCACCTCGCACTTTTCCGGGTTAAATTCCATTTGCCACTTTTCCGCCCATCTGACCAACCCGTTAATATTGTCCTGTAGCCTGAGGCTTTCCTCCTCGCAATTTACCACCCCACCAATTTTCGTGTCATCTGCGAACTTACTGATCATACCCTTTACATTCTCATCCAAATCATTAATGTAGATCACAAACAGCAAGGGACCCAGCACCGATCCCTGAGGTACCCCACTGGACACAGGCTTCCAGTCACAAAAGCAACCTTCGACCATCACCCTCTGCCTCCTGCCACTCAGCCAGTTTAGGATCCAACGCGCCAAGGCCCCCTGGATCCCATGGGCTCTTACCTTCTTGACCAGTCTCCTATGCGGGTCCTTGTCAAAAGCTTTACTGAAGTCCATGTAAACCACATCCACAGCATTTCCCTCATCCACACACCTAGTCACCCCCTCGAAAAATTCAATCAGATTGGTCAGACATGATTTACCCTTGACAAAGCTATGCTGACTATCCCCGATTAATCCTTGCCTCTCCAAGTGGAGACTAATTTTGTCCCTCAGAATTTTTTCCAATAATTTCCCTACCACAGATGTTAGGCTCACTGGCCTGTAATTCCCTGGTTTATCCCTGCTACCCTTCTTGAATAATGGTACTACGTTAGCTGTTCTCCAGTCCTCTGGTACATCCCTCCAGGATGGTATGTTGCCTCCCTGGTGCAAGGGTCAAGGATGTCTCGGCGCGGGTGCAGAACATTCTGGAGGGGGAGGGGGAACAGCCAGTTGTCGTGATACATGTTGGTACCAACGACGTAGCTAAAAAAAGGGAAGAGGTCCTACAAGTAGAATTTAGGGAGTTAGGAGCCAAACTAAAAAGTAGGACCTCGAAGGTAGTAATCTCTGGATTACTACCAGTGCCACGTGCTAGTAAGAGTACAGAGAACAGGATAGTTAGGCTAAATACGTGGCTTGAGCAGTGGTGTAAGAGGGAGGGTTTTAAATTTTTGAGGCATTGGAACCAGTTTTGTGGTAGGTGTGACCTATACAAAAGGGACGGTCTACACCTGTGCAGAGATGGAACTGATGTTCTCGGGGTAATTTTTGATAAAGCAGTTCGGGAGCATTTAAACTAGTATGGCAGGGGGCTAGAAACCTATGTAGTGAAATAGAGGAAAGTGAAAGGCAGACAGAAATAAATGATAAAAGGGTGAGGAACAAAAAACAAAGGGCCAAACTAATTCATAAAAAATGTGAGCATAAAAAAAGCCTGAGGGTTTTATACCTTAATGCGAGAAGCATCAGGAACAAGGTAGATGAATTAGCTGTGGAAATAGAGGTTAATAATTATGATCTAATTGGGATTACGGAAACATGGTTGCAGGGTGAGCAGGGCTGGGAGCTTAACATACAGGGGTATTCAGTATTTAGGAAGGATCGACAAAAAAGAAAGGGAGGAGGGGTAGCATTGCTAGTAAAAGAGGGGATAAATGCAATTGAAAGGAAGGATATTAACTCAGTTAATACAGAATCTATATGGGTGGAGCTAAGAAATAGCGAGGGGCGAAAAACATTAATAGGAGTGGTATATAGGCCTCCAAATAGTAAAATAGAGGTTAGGGAGGGCATCACGAGGGAAATTAGAGAAGCGTGCAATAAGAGCACAGCTGTCATCATAGGTGACTTTAACTTACATATAGATTGGACTAGCCTAATCAGTAAAAATAATGAGGAGGAGGAATTCCTTGAGTGTTTGAGGGATGGTTATCTGGATCAATATGTCGAGGAACCAACTCGGGAACAGGCTATATTGGACTGGGTACTGTGCAATGAGAAGGGACTAATCAGTAATCTTGTTGTACGGGGACCCTTGGGTCAGAGCGATCATAACATGATCGATTTCTCACTCGAAATGGAGAGCGAAGAAATTGACTCAGAGACTAAGGTCCTGAATTTAAACAAGGGGAATTATGATGCCATGAGACGGGAACTGAGTAGGTCTGATTGGACAACGTTCCTGGGAGGACTGGAGGTAGATAAACAATGGCAAACATTTAAAGATAGAATGACAAAATTGCAAAAATTGTTTATTCCAATCTGGCATAAAAGGAAATCTAAAAAGGTGACTCAACCGTGGATAACAGGGGAAATTAGAGACAGCATAAAATCCAAAGATAGGGCGTATAAAATAGCCAAAAAAAGCGCCAGAGCGGAAGATTGGGAACAGTTTAAGATAGAGCAAAGGAGGGCAAAGGGCATAATCAAGAGGGGCAAAATAGCTTACGAAAACAAGCTGGCGGAAAATATAAAAACTAACTCCAAAAGCTTTTATAAGTATATCAAAAAGAAAAGACTGGTGAAAACCAAAGTTGGTCCATTGCAGTCAGATACGGGGGAATATATAATGGGAAATAAGGAAATGGCAGATCAACTAAATGCATACTTTGGGTCAGTCTTTACGAAGGAAGACACAAAAAACCTCCCTGGGATATCGGGAAAAATAGGGACATTGGCAAAGGAGGAACTGACGCAAATCAATATCTCTAAGGATATGGTGTTAAGGAAGCTAAAGGGATTGAAGGTGGACAAATCCCCAGGGCCTGATAACATGCATCCTAGGGTACTGAAGGAGGTGGCCCTAGAGATAGCGGATGCACTAAGGATGATTTTTCAGAATTCATTAGACTCGGGAACAGTACCGATGGATTGGAGGGTAGCTAACGTTACCCCACTATTCAAAAAGGGGGGTAGGGAAAAAGCAGGTAATTACAGACCTGTAAGCCTTACATCAGTTGTGGGCAAAATGCTGGAGTCCATCATTAAGGATGAAATAGCGGAGCACTTAGCAAATGGGGACAGGATAGGACAGAGTCAACATGGATTTACAAAGGGTAAATCGTGCTTGACTAATCTATTGGAATTTTTTGAGGGAGTAACTGGTAGAATAGATGGGGGAGAGCCAGTAGATGTGGTGTACCTGGACTTCCAAAAGGCCTTCGATAAGGTCCCACATAAAAGATTAGCATGGAAAATTGAGGCTCATGGGATAAAGGGGAAAGTTTTGGCGTGGATAGGGAACTGGCTGTCAGATAGAAAACAGAGAGTTGGAATAAACGGCTCATTTTCTGAATGGCAGGCAGTAACAAGTGGGGTACCACAGGGATCTGTCCTGGGCCCCCAGCTGTTCACAATTTACATTAATGACCTGGATCAGGGAGTCGGATGCAGCATTTCCAAATTTGCAGACGACACTAAACTAGGAGGGGGGGTGGGCTCAGAGGAAGAGACCAGGAAGCTCCAGAGCGATTTGGACAGACTGGGCGATTGGGCGGATAAATGGCAGATGCACTATAATGTGGACAAGTGCGAAGTTATCCACCTTGGGTGCAGGAACGGGAGGGCAAATTATTATTTAAATGGCAATAGATTGGGAGAGGGGGAAGTACAGAGAGACCTGGGTGTTCTTGTACACCAGTCACTGAAGGCGAGCATGCAGGTGCAACAGGCGGTCAAGAAGGCAAACGGTATGCTGGCCTTCATAGCAAAAGGGTTAGAATACAGGAACAGGGATACCTTGCTGCAGCTGTACAGGGCACTGGTGAGACCACACCTCGAGTACTGTGTACAGTTTTGGTCGCCTCATCTGAGGAAGGATGTTCTTGCCATGGAGGGGGTGCAGCGGCGATTCACCAGGCTGATACCAGGAATGGCGGGAATGACCTATGAGGAGAGACTATGTAGTTTAGGGATGTACACACTGGAGTTTAGAAGATTGAGAGGGGACCTCATAGAAGTGTATAAAATTCTGACAGGTCTAGACAGACTGGATGCAGAAGGAATGTTTCCCTTGGCGGGTGAGAACAGAACTAGAGGACATAATTTAAGGATAAGGGCTAAACCATTTAGGACAGAGATGAGGGGGAATTTCTTCACTCAGAGAGTGGTGAACCTGTGGAACTCATTGCCACAGAGGGCAGTGTACGCCAGCTCATTAAATATATTTAAGAGGGAATTAGATATATTTCTACGGGCAAAAGGGGTTAAGGGTTACGGAGAGAAGGCGGGGACGGGATACTGAATTAAAGGATCAGCCATGATCTCATCGAATGGCGGAGCAGGCACGAAGGGCCGAATGGCCTACTCCTGCTCCTATCTTCTATGTATCTATGTATCTATGTATCCCCTGTGGCCAGAGAGGTTCTGAAAATTTGTGTCAGAGCCCCTGCAATCTCCTCCTTTGCCTCACACAACAGCCTGGGATACATCTCGTCCGGGCCTGGGGATTTATCCACTTTTTGGCCTGCTAAAACCGCTAGTACCTCCTCCCTCTCGATGCTAATATGTTCAAGTATGTCACAGTCCCCTTGCCCGACTTCTATATCTACATCGTCTTTCTCCATAGTGAACACTGAGGCAAGGGCAGCAGGCGCATGGAAACACCACCACCTCCAAGTTCCCCTCCAAGTCACACACCATCCTGACTTGGAAATATATCGCCGTTCCTTCTCATCACTGGGTCAAAATCCTGGAACTCCCTCCCTAACAGCACTGTGGGAGTACCTTCACCACACGGACTGCAGCGATTCAAGAAGGTGGCTCATCACCACCTTTTCAAGGGCAATTAGGGATAGGCAATAAATGCCCACATCCTGTGAATGAATAAAAAAAAATAGCATAGCAACACTATGAGTATTATCTTTTTGTGTAGTCAAAATAGTACTCAACAAGAAATGGTTCATTGATAATTGCGATATCATGTTGCTGTCTTTAGAGTGCATCTAGACCCATTGTTAACAGTGTTTGGGGTCACTTTGATGGTCTAAGGAATGTTTTCAAAGAAAAGGAACAACGAACAGCAATAAAAAACAAGATTCCACACTAAATCTTGCTCGTAACTTTTTTTTGTTTTAATGTTAAAATTACGCATTAAAATAAAGACCTATGTACTGGCAGGTACAAAACCCTGGGTCACAGGTTTAACTAAATAATAATGGCTCAACACATGCAGAATGACTACTTGGGCAAGTTAATGATAGAAACAAGAGTTAATGCTTTAGGAGGAAAGAGGAAAAAAATTGAGGGTGGAGGGAAGCATGCTTACTTACAAACTAGAAGTAAGCAAGCTTATCAAATCAACTCAGCTATGTAAAAGGATGCAACTGCTATTCAAAGCACAGTTCATCTTGTAAGGAAATCGTAAATTAAGAGTTGAAAGAGTGGCACTGAGTGAATGCAAATTTGATTCATGAAAGTGAATTCTGTGATAAGTCTTTGAATGATGACAAAGTCTTTACCATAAGACTCTCCTATGACACTGCTCAGGGGTAGTGCAGGGCATGGAATATGGAGCCTGGGAGATGGTCAGCGACTGACTGGCTCTAGGACAGTGTTGCAGCAGTAGAACGTACAACAATTGGATAATAAGAAGTACTGATTTGTCACATTTATTACAATATACCACTTGAAGTCAGGGCTCAATACTTATGCAGTGTCTCTGCATTTCCAGGTTTGGACAGGATACTCGCCAGGTGTCATCATCAGTCTGAGTTTCAGAGGCAGTGTATCTGGCGTAGTTGCTTCCTGTATTGAAATCTGATTGCTTTCTAATTGGCTGTCCCTGGACCAAATTGGAATTCTACATTGATGCAGACACAAACCCCATATAAAGATGGATTTCAAAAGAACATTTTGGGATGAGGATTTTTTGTTTGTCGTGAAGTATACAAGTCCCCACAAGCCAGCCGTAAACATTCATCCTGCACCAGGTTCTAATTAGTCAGAAAGGATAAAG
Organism: Somniosus microcephalus; assembly: GCF_052327205.1. NCBI lineage: Eukaryota > Metazoa > Chordata > Chondrichthyes > Squaliformes > Somniosidae > Somniosus > Somniosus microcephalus. The sequence goes on along the minus strand of NC_140990.1, from coordinate 195,806,377 downwards.
GTCAACAGGAAGGAATGCCTCAAATAAAAACCAAAGTGAGATCATAAGAGTTGGGAAGGAAGACTTGTCTTGATGTTGTATCATCAGATATCTCCTGCAACTCCAGATGCAAGTGATTGCATTGTAATTAATCTCAAGCAGTTCATTAGTCAATAACTACAGTTTGTGACATCCTGCTCCTCCAGGCATAGCAAAATGAATTACATAGGACCCAAGTTGGTACTCAATACAGAATGTTAAAACAAATCCAAGAATATCCACACAATCCATGCCTGGCAATTCAAGGTTGTTTTTTGTCGTTAAAAAAATGTAATTATCCAATAATTTGAACTAAGCAACAGAAATAAAAAAGGTGGGAATTTAGTGCTTAAACAAAATCAGATAACTTGAATTAAGCAATTTTGAATTAAAAAGAGTAGACTGCATCCAGAGGAATACCAAATATATAGGTAGAATGACAGAATTCTGGTATACAATTGCATGTGGGCAGGAGAAACAATGGGTTTCCTATGGAAAAAATGCAAACTAAATGTAACCCGGTAAGAAGAATGGTCGAGTGAGAAACAAGTATGGGCAAAAAAGGAGATACGAGAGAAGCAAGCAACACACAGTAACCCAGATTAATAAATGCAAGAACATAGAAACACGCTATTCAACAGAGTGCTCGGATCTCAACTGTGCAACCAGGAGACAGAGAGCAATTCAATGTAGAGCTCCTAGTGGCTCGTTTCAGAGCAGTATTGGCAGAAGCCTGAAAGCAAATTTATGCAGAGATAAAGATGTAGAAAAGGCAGGCAAATTCCTTTAAAAACAAAAGGAAGTCAAACCTCCAAGCACAAACTGAGGAGTTATACAGTTATATGTACAGCAAACTCTTTCTTATCCGGCACCTATGGGACCAGGATGGTGCCGGTTGATGACAAATTCTGGAGGTATACCTACCAAGGCAATTTTTAACACAAACAAAAAATTTAAAAATCAAGAAATGTACTGTATAATTGGGTACTCACCTACAGAATGTTGCGTTAAATGTATGGTAGAATCGGCAAGATTACCGGTCAGTGAGGTGTTGTTTTGTATTGAGATATATCTATTTTGCCGGTTATTAAAGTATTCCGGATGATAAAGTGCCATTTAAACAAGAGTTTACTGTACTATGATATAATGCAACAGAAAATTAAATGCTATAGAAAAGGGAACAGGAACATGCTGTACGTGCACAACATGGTGCATCGTTCCAAATTCACTGCACTATAAACTGTTAATCAAATGAAAAATATAATTTTGCACTCTCACAGTCAACTGTTGAAGTGAAGTAGTTTGTAAAAAGCAATAAGCTTATACCTGTGAGGGATTTGCCAGCTCGGAGAGGAGGACCAATAACCTGGAACAATTTCTGGAAAGTAATTAGGAGTGAAGCAAATATATTAATTGAAGTCCTGTGGTTTCTTGGAGATCAATACTGTTCAGTTTCTACCATAAATGCTTATTTCTGCTGGTTACTTAATGAATCAGTAGGGAAACAGGGAGCCATTAGTGGCTTGCATACATCACAGAAAAGAACATATCCGAGCATCAAAAATTATTAAACAACTTTGTCCACAAATAACACAAGTACTGTGAAAATAAAAAATAAAAAATATGTCCAAGTTCCTTTAGAACGGATACCTGGTAACTTATCCATTTTAATTTTATTAAGATTGTCCCCATCCACAGTCAGCTAATCATTAGTAAAGTAACCAGCTCCAAGAGCCATACCCATTTCGCAGATTTTCTCCGCGTATGTATTGTGACAAACTTAAACAAGACCAGGACCCAGTGGTAAATTAGATATGCAAATTAGAGCATAAAACAATGAGGAGGTTTATTCACCCACGGCAGTGTGTCCTTGAGTGCAGCGATGACAAAGACAGTAATGGGGATTACTTGTCAGCCTACACCTTCGCACGCTCAGTTCCTTCCTCTCCAACCTCCATGGCCCAACTGAACTATTTCCCTGTCTTTTATCCTGACAGGCTGGGAGTCATTCCTGATTAAAGGCAATTAAGGCCAATGATTTCTTAAAGCTATACCGCCTTGCCTTGGACTTTGACATTTTATATAACTTCTTAAAGTTGTACTCCTATCACGGATAGAGCTCTCAAAAGCCTACGGCTCACATATCATTCCTCTCTTGCTCTGTTACAGTACGACAGCTACATAAGCCTGAGGCAAAAGGACAGCTGCTATTAACTCTTGGAGCTGGATACACTGAAAAAAAACAAAAATGCTGCAGTGAAAAAAATCTATTAATAGAAAGGACTTGGTTCTCCAATCTATCTCGTTTCTTACCTCATTAGGAGATAAAATTGCACTTCAACATTTTCCTTCTCTCATGAAGATCATGCCTAACTCAACCCCATCCAGGGGTCATAGTCTAAGGATAAGGGGTAAGCCATTGAGGACTGAAATGAGGAGGAATTTCTTCACCCAGAGAGTGGTGAACCTGTGGAATTCTCTGCCAGAGGGCGGTGGAGGCCAGTTCATTAAATATATTCAAGAGTTGGATATATTTCTTAAGGCTAAAGGGATCAAGGGATATGGGGAGAAGGCAGGGACAGGGTACTGAATTTGGATGATCAGCCATGATCTCATTGAATAGCGGAGCAGGCTCGAAGGGCCTACTCCTGCCCCTATCTTCTATGTATGTTACTATGTTAAAGGCTCCAAACCAAACAAGAGGACAACATTTAGGCCACGATTTCCCCTACCTGGCCTGGCCCATGGCGGGTGAGGTCAGTGACGGGTCGCGGCCTCCTCCATCCCAGCCTCCAGCATGACTTTCCCCTGATTGGGCTTGTTAAGCCCACCCAGCGAGTTTCCCGGCCAATTAAAGGAAGCGGGTCTGATAACGTCATTTGATGACGCGTCATCAGCCGGTTTCCTTAAAGGGACCATGCGCAAATTTACTTTGCCATTTGTGCTGTGAGTGTTCTACAGCATTGAGGTGTTGCAAACACTGCACAGAGGTGGCATGGCTGTACCCAGGCTCTCCCACGACACCCTCCATATGCTTATGGAGGGAGTCATAGCACACGGAGGTTCTCTTCCCTTCCAATGGGCGGAAGAGGCCTCCCCAGGAGACCAACGCAGCCACTGCACAGGAGGGCACAAGCAGGGATGTCGTCAGGAGGACCAGGCCGCAGTGGCACCAACCTTTCCAATGATCTCAGTAGATCATGAAACGTTACTGCAAAGCCACACTCAACCTCATCCTGCTGTGCCACTCATCACATCCCCATCACTCTGCCTTCCCTACCCTACTCCTGCACATCCTTACCTTGCACCTGCACCCATCCCTCTCTATCTACATTGTCACTTCCCCATCTCACTAGCCACCCCTCACACTCACCTTCATCCTAGTCCAATCATAGCAACTAACAACACACAAGGGTAGGCGCTTTTGTGTTTTAGCCAATGTTCATGTGAAGTTTTTGTTAATATGGTGTCAAACATTGAAACCTTTATTTTCAACACTTTCTGTTCTTGGACAGGCTTGTGTGCACCTTTGGAGGTGGCTTAGTGAATTGCAGTGAATGGTGAGACATAACGAGTGTGAAAGGAATGGCTTAGGCATTGTAGGGATGCTTTATGTTGTTGGTGCCGGGTGGTGCCAACCTGGCACATTATGTGGCAGCCAGGGTGTGCAGCGTCAAGTGAAGTAAATCTGGCCATGGTGAGGCCATCCCTGGCAGCAATGACCTCGGGTGCTGATGCCCTCTATCCTGTGCAGCATCAAGTGATTGCGGAGAAGGTTGGTGTGGTTGTTGGTGCTGCTGGTTTGCCTGGTGATGCGGCTGATCATGGTCAGATTATGAGGATCAAGGTGAGAGAGTATAAACCGTACCCATGCTTATGGATTAGGTGACAGGTGAACTTGAGATGACAGAAGCAATCTGTGAATGTGAGAGAGGTTGTTCCAATGAGGTGACACTGGATAGAGAATTTTCTCCAAACACTTGCAACCTGCATAAAGCTCAATCTGTCTTACAAATGCAGTAAGCAACAGCTTCTGAGCTTGAAAAGTGAACAGCTGTGAGATGGGTGCTTTTATACCACATTTCAAGCTGTCAAGTACAGGAGACTTTGGTTTATCCGGAGGTTGTATGTCCGGAAACCTCGATCTACCGGCAGAAATCAGGAGCCGTTTTGTTAGGTTTTTTTTCTTCTCGTGGCTTTTTTTTCCAACAGTCAGGCTCTGGAAAGTCTCTCTGAAGCTGTTGCTAAACTACAGAGACGCTTCCAAGGTACGGGCCGACTGTTTAGAAGCTGTTGCTAAGCAACAGTGTTTGTTGTCAGATACGGAGATGAAAACCTCCGTATGCTTCAACATTAACGCTGGTATGTCCGGCAGTTTTGATAGATCGGCAACAGCGCGGTCCCGTCGGTGCCGGATATAACAAAGTTTCCTATGAGATGATTCCATGGCCATTCAACTCCCGCCCAGCTTACCAGGCGTGCTCCCTGAGCAGCGTGGACCCCATTGGCGAACTGGTAAATTCTAAAGGTGAGCTCAATATTGTTGTTAATCCTCTGTAACAAGGTCATAATGACCTGAATTGCCTCCCCCGCCGCTGCATGTCGGGTCTGCTCAGCACTGACAGACCCGACAGTTGGTAAAGGCATGTGGCGGCGGGTTGACAGCGGGGTTCCAACCCGCTGTCAAAAAAGCCCACTTTTCCACCCGGCCAGCCACCGATCCCGCCCGCTGACCCCCTGGAAAATTCCCCCCTTAATGTCACTCGTGGGATCATCATTTTGTGGTTCCATTTGTGATCCTGCCATAGGAATTCTAGACTGAAAAGGATTCTATTGGAAAGAGTCAAATCAGGAAAACTGAGTAACAACTGAGTGCAGTAGGTGTTTGGGCAATGTTCCCATTTTGCATACCCCCTGATGGGCAAAGGTGCCCATTAGCTGTATTTCCAACAGAACTGCTCACTGTCAATTCCGTAGATAATTTTGAGGATTAAAAACATTGAAATTCATTTTGTGCAAGTTCAAAACCTGGATAACTGCGGCTTGCATTTTCAAAGTAAATCCATTTGTCGAAGCCAAACTGGCCATCATTAGTTTAAAGGTCCACTTCTGTAATTGCATCCTGTCTCTGCTCAAACCACCTACCATACCTACCTACAATCCTGAGAGCTGAAAAGACAATAAGCATCTGGCAACAACAGTATCAGATGCCAGATTCAGACTCATTGATCTACTGTTGATATAGTCCTTGAGAATTACATACACTTTAAGCTAAGTCATTTGTTCCCTCTTGCTCAAGGCACCTGCACCATGCTAGAATCTAAGCACCTTCCAATACTTCAACCAACTGGCTGACTGCCATCAGGCTATTCAACAGTGCTGAGGCAGTACCAAAGTAAAGTCTGATTTTGTCCTCAACCAATTTCTACACAGATGCATTTCCAGCAGGGATCACTGGACAATGGTCAAGAGCAATAACGCTGGTTAGTTTTCCCCTCCCAAGGGTACTAAGGCTAATTGTAGTGTTCTTACTAAATCAGCATAGACTGGGACTGAACCTGGGACCTTTCCAGTCTGCATGATAGAAGCAAGGCTCCATCCAGCCTCCCTTCTTCAGGAGAAAAGTCAGACATCAGGGCGAGATAAAGCAATGTGCCTTGCATCTGATGCTGGTGCAATTGACATCGATATGGCCGAAGACTGCACGAGTTCCCCCTTATATGAGGCCAAATCTCTCTCAGCTGAGGAAATGGAGTAAAACCTCTCCTGAACAAATCTTTCTACAGGTGGGTCCTCAGACAGTTATTGTATCCTCTGTTTACAGAAGTAATGATCATGGGGGGTCACTGTCAGTGTGGCCAGCTTTTTTTTTTATTCACTTATGGGATCTGGGCGTCGCTGGCAAGGCCAGCATTTATTGCCCACCCCCAGTTGCCCTTGAGAAGGTGGTGGTGAGCCGCCTTCTTGAACCACTGCAATCCGTGTGGTGAAGGTACTCCCACAGTGCTGTTAGGTAGGGAGTTCCAGGATTTTGACCCAGCGACGATGAAGGATCGACGATAAACTTCGAAGTCAGGATGGCGTGTGATTTGGAGGGGTACTTGGAGGTGGTGGTGTTCCCATGCACCTGCTGCCCTTGTCCTTCTAGGTGGAAGAGGTCGCGGGTTTCGGAGGTGCTGCTGAAGAAGCCTTGACGAGTTGCTGCAGTGCATCTTGTAGATGGTACACACTGCAGCCACAGTACGCTGGTGGTGGAAGGAGTGAATGTTTAAGATGGTGGGTGGGGTGCCAATCAAGCGGGCTGCTTTGTCCTGGATGGTGTCGAGCTTCTTGAGTGCTGTTGCAGCTGCACTCATCCAGGCAAGTGGAGAGTATTCCATCACACTCCTTACTTGTGCCTTGTAGATGGTGGAAAGGCTTTGGGGAGTCAGGTGGTGAGACACCCACCGCAGAATACCTAGCCTCTGACCTGCTCTTGTTGCCACAGTATTTATGCAGTTGGTCCAGTTAAGTTTCTGGTCAATGGTAACCCCCAGGATGTTGATGGTGGGGGATTTGGCTATGGTAATGCCATTGAATGTCAAGGGGATGTGGTTAGACTCTCGCTTGTTGGAGATAATCATTGCCTGGCACTTCTGTGGTGCCAATGTTACCTGCCACTTATCAACCCAAGCCTGAACATCGTCCAGGTCTTGTTGCAGGCGGGCATGGACTGCTTCATTATTTGAGGAGTCGTGAATGGCGCTGAACACTGTGCAAGCATCAGCGAACATCCCCTTTTCTGACCTTATGTTGGAGGAAAGGTCATTGATGAAGCAGCTGAAGATGGTTGCTCCTAGGACACTGCCCTGAGGAACTCCTGCATCGATGTTCTGGGCTGTGATGATTGACCTTCAATTACCACAACCATCTTCCTTTCTGCTAGGTATGACTCCAGCCAATGGGGCATTTTCCCCCTGATTTCCATTGACTTCAGTTTTATTACGGCTCTTTGATGCCACACTGGGTCAAATGCTGCCTTGATGTCAAGGGCAGTCACTCTCACCTCACCTCTGGAATTCAGCTCCTTTGTCCATGTTTGGACCAAGGCTGTAATGAGATCGGGAGCCGAGTGGTCATGGCGGAACCCAAACTGGTATCAGTGCCGCTTGATAGCACTGTCGATGACACCTTCCATCACTTTGCTGAGGATTGAGAGCAGACTGATGGGGCAGTAATTGGTCGGGTTGGATTTGTCCTGCTTTTTGTGGACAGGACCTACCTGGGCAGTTTTCCACATTGTCGGAGAGATGCCAGTGTTGTAGCTGTACTGGAACAACTTGGCTAGAGGCGCGGCTAGTTCTGGAGCACAAGTCTTCAGCACGATAGCCAGGATGTTGTCGGGGCCCATAGCCTTTGCTGTATCCAGTGCACTCAGCCGTTTCTTGGTATCACGTGGAGTGAATCGAATTGGCTGAAGACTGGTTTTTGTGATGGTGGCGACCTCGGGAGTAGGCCGATATGGATCATCCACATTAAGGGAACGGTAGCGTAGTGGTAATGTCACTGGGCTAGTAATCCAGAGGCCTGGACTAATGATCCAGGGACGTGAGTTCAAATCCCACCACGGCAGCTGGGGAATTTTAAAAATTCAGTTAATTAAATAAATCTGGAATAAAAAACCAGTATCAGTAATGGTAACCATGAAACTATCGGGTTGTAGTAAAAACCCACCTGGTTCACTAATGTCCTTTAGGGAAGGAAATCTGCCGTCCTTACTTGGCCTGGCCTATATATGACTCCAGACCCACAGCAATGTGGTTGACTCTTAACTGCTCTCTGAAATGGCCTAGCAAAAAATTCAGTTGTAACTAACCGCTATGAATGAAACCAGACGGACCACCCGGCATCGACCTTGGCACCGGCTACGGACACAGCAACGGCACACACAGCCCAGTCAACCCTGCAAAGTCCTCCTCACCAACATCTGGGGACTTGTGTCAAAATTGGGAGAACTGTTGCACACACTAGTCAAGCAACAGCCGGACATAGTCACACTCACGGAATCATACCTTTCAGCCAATGTCCCAAACTCCTTCATCACTATCCCTGGGTATGTCCTGTCCCAACAGCAGGACAGACCCATCACGGGTGGCGGCACAGTGGTATACAGTCGGGAAGGAGTGGCCCTGGGAGTCCTCAACATTGACTCCGGACCCCATGAAGTCATGGCTTCAGGTCAAGCATGGGCAAGGAAACCTCCTGCTGATTACCACCTACCGCCTTCCCTCAGCTGATGAATCAGTACTCCTCCATGTTGAACGCCACTTGGAAGAAGCACTGAGAGTAGCAAGGGCACAGAGGGGGGGGGGATTTCAATGTCCATCACCAAGAGTGGCTCGGTAGCACCACTACTGACCGAGCTGGCCGAGTCCTGAAGGACATAACTGCCAGTCTGGGCCTGTGACAGGTGGTGAGAACCAACACGAGGGAAAAAACTACTTGCCCTCGTCCTCACCAATGTACCTGTTGCAGATGCATCTGTCCATGACAGCAGTGGTAACAGTGACCACTGCACAGTGTGGAGACGAAGCCCCGTCTTCACACTGAGGACACCCTCCATCGTGTTGTGTGGCACTACCACTGTGCTAAATGGGATAGATTCAGAACAGATCTAGCAGCTCAAAACTGGGCATCCATGAGGCGCTGTGGGCCATCAGCAGCAGCAGAATTGTATTCCACCACAATCTGTAACCTCATGGCCCGACATATCCCTCACCCTACCATTACCATCAAACCAGGGGCCCAACCCTGGTTCAATAAGGAGTGTAGAAGAGCATGCCAGGAGCAGCACCAGGCATACCTAAAAATGAGGTGCTAACCTGGGGAAGCTGCAACACAGGACTACATGCATGCTAAAAAGCAGAAGCAGCATGCTTTAGACAGGGCTAAGCGATCCTACAATCAACGGATCAGATCAAAGCTCTGCAGTCCTGCCACATTCAGTCGTGAATGGTGGTGGACCATTAAACAACTAACGGGAGGAGGAGGCTCCATGAATATCCCCATCTTCAATGATGGTGGAGCCCAGCACATGAGTGCAAAAGACAAGGCTGAAGCGTTTGCAACCATCTTCAGTTAGAAGTGCCAGCTGCTCTGGTGAAGGACTAAGAATTACCTTTGATTTAAGAGTCCAGCAGCACAGTGCTCATTGCAGTCGTATTGGCTCCCGCTGATACTCTCACCAAGATTAATCTCATTTCGGCATCCAACAATGCTCCTGCTATTTTGGGGACTCCCCTGCCCTCATTATTTTTGGGCGCCAAAGGAAATACAGTCGTACGGCTTAATGTGCGGCCAAGAGGATACTAGTGCCTTCACTCCAGACACCCTGGTACTGTTGTACGGGACTGCTGCCCAGAAATGGGAAGAGTGGCACAACAACTGACTGATATTACTGTGGCATTCTGATTGCACGCAGACTACCAGTGGGCTTACTGCACAATATATAACAGCTAATGCAGACTTTCAGTACTGATCTCAGTTTATCAGTGTAAGTTCATAACGACCGGATATTTTGGAAATCAAAATTAATTTCCATCTTTCCAGGTTCTTACCTCCATTGGAGTGATGTAGTCATTCATTCCTCTGTTGTACACATAGATCATGGCATCATACAGACAGTGTTCCCAACACATATGGACCACCTACAAGACAGGCAGAGAGAAAACATACTTGATCACAAGCATCATTGCAGGAGTGGCTTCATGTCAACCCTCACGTTAAAACCCAAACTCAGAGCAGCACATTTATCACGTCAGAGGACAAAAAGAAACCACCCACATAAAAGAATGGCAAACTAAAACACAATTTCGAAATGTTAAATTTTTTTGGATTCAATATCAATTGTTTGGGGATTCCAATCACATTTTTCATACAATCAAAATATTACTAACATAATGCAGTGATTAAGAATATGTTTCATGAATCATATGTTTTTGTAATTCTCTCTCTCTCTCAATACTCAGGGGCCGATTTTAAATCTACCCACCCAGTGGAAACCAGCAGGTGGACAGGTTAAAAACGAGCAGGTTAATTACCTCAGATCCCAACCACTGGTGATATTAACCAGAAGGGTTTTGCAGGAAGATGAGGCCCTCATAATTTATGACTAACGGGGTCCTATTACATTAATAGGTCAGCGATGCAACTTTAACTGGGGCATGAGCGGGGAAGCCACCACACTTCTGTATCAGTGCACTCTTAATTCAACTCGCATTTGGTATGTGAACATAGCCTGGAGTGACTCTGTCCCCATTTCCTTCTGCCTTTGAGTAAGGGAAAAGGCTTAGTTTCCAAACAATACTTGGTTTCCAAACAATGCTATCCCCAATGAGAGCTGATATCAGAATTATAAACCAACATAAAGAAACATAGAAGATAGGAGCAGGAGTAGGCCATTCGGCCCCTCGAGCCTGTTCCACCATTTAATGAGATCATGGCTGATCATCCAAATTCAGTACCCTGTCCCTGCTTTCTCCCCATATCCCTTTAGCCTTAAGAAATATATCTAACTCCTTCTTGAATATATTTAATAAGTTGGCCTCAACTGCCTTCTGTGGTAGAGAATTCCACAGGTTCACCACTCTCTGGGTGAAGAAATTCCTCCTCATCTCAGTCCTAAATGGCTTACCCCTTATCCTTAGACTGTGACCCCTGGTTCTGGACTCCCCCGCCATCGGGAACATCCTTCCTGCATCTAGTCTGTCTAGTCCTGTTAGAATTTTATAAGTTTCAATGAGATCCCCTCTCATTCTTCTAAACTCTAGCGAATATAAGCCCAATCGACCCAATCTCTCTTCATACGTCATTCCTGCCATCCCAGGTATCAGTCTGGTGAATCTTCGCTGCACTCCTTCCATGGCAAGAATATCCTTCCTCAGATAAGGTGACCAAAACTGCACACAATACTCAAGGTGTGGTCTCACCAAGGCCCTGTACAACTGCAACAAGACATCCTTGCTCCTGTACTCAAATCCTCTCGCTATGAAGGCCAACATACCATTTGTCTTCTTAACCGCCTGAATTTGCATTTATATGATGCCTATCATATCCAAAGCGCTTTACAACCAATGGATTATTTTTGAAGTGCAGTCACATCTAGGCAAAGGTGGTAGACAATTTGAGTACAAGCAAGGTCTTGCAAACAGAAAATGAATGAATGATCAAATCATGTTTTTGGTGGTGCTAGTAAAAGGAGGAATGTTGGCCAGATACCAAGAGAACCCTCTACTGATCTTTGAATAGTGCCATTGGATCTTTTACATCACCTGAGCAGGCAGATGGGGCCTCAGTTAACATCTTGTCTAAAAGACAGCACCTCTGACATTGTAGCACTCTGTGATCAATGTATGACAGCACATTATTTTTGAATCCAAGCGACATTTATAAAAATCCAAACAAGTCATAACAGCCAGTGAAAGGGTATAGAAGTGGTTAGACCTGTTTAGTAAGTTGAATTAGTAGGCAATAATCAAACTGATTGGAATTATCAGGGCAAAAGATGAGATAAAACAGCTAGCTCTAGTAATCTGAAAAGCTTACCAAAAAGAAAACGAACTACATAAACATAAAGGCTGTATATGAAATAGCTCATTATTAGATAACAACTCATGATTTTTTGCACTTGAGGAGTTAAAGAATAGACTTGCTACGATAAATATATAACTATTCTATCACTACTTCATTATTTGTTTGATCACTTAATATTATAAAGTTAAAACGAGGCCCTGTGATGCTTTCTTACTTTTGAAGACTAGAGACATAGGGGGAAAAATTGGGTCGCGACCCCTTTGGGGCACTTACTTCTCTGGGGAGCTACTTTTAGCACCCCGAAAAAGTTAGCGCCCCCACGCCCGAAATTGATTGGCAGCTACTGGAAGTGCTCCCCCTCCCTCTTGGGGCATTACCATTGAATATCACGGCGCTACGTGCAACAGTGCCATGGTACTGCAGGCCTCCCTCCCCTGATTAAAGGGGAGGGGCTGAGTGCAGCGCGCACCGGGGCCCTACTGCACACGAGGAATGCCGGGCTGCCCGATCGCGGCCAGCACCCTGCAGGAGGTGAGAAGGGGCAGGTGCTGGCAGGCAGCCCAAAAAGAATGGCCGCCCGGCACCTCCCCTTTAATTTGCGCCGCCCCAGCCGCAAACATAGCATCCGGCGGTAGGTCAGGGGGCGCGAGCGGGGTGCTGCGCACGGCGATGACGTCATCGCCGGAGGCGCAGTGCCACAGGGCACTACCGGCTAATGTTGCCGCTAACCTCCCGCTGAATTTCACGGGAGGCGTTAGCGGCGCCGCCCCCGGGCACTAACGGGAGGCGCAAAGCAACACAATTTTTCCCCCATAGAATAAAGACCAGTAGCTTAAAAAAATTTACAGGAAAGGCGCTGCTGTTCATTATTCCAGACACATTACTGAAAGCTTACCGAAGGTTTAAGGCTAGGATAGACACTCTTGAAGGTATGAGGGGTTGGGAATTAGAAAGCAGGCAGGAGCATCATAATTTATTAGGATGAGAGTGATCCAATAAACGAGGGACAAAATAATCTAAACTATGAAAGGCAGAAAAGACCTAAAAACGTAATCCCTATTATTGCTCACCTGTTGAATGTCTAAGCTAGTGATGTCCATATGTACTATGCATGCTTCAGTGTTCTCCATCATGTTCCTGTCCTGAAAGTGGATGAGCAGATCCTTCATTACCTGTGGTGTGATGCTCGTTAGCTTGTCATTCAAAATATAGGGTTCCAGGCATTCAAGAAACACTCCCTTTGCCACTGAGATCTCACTCAGTTTATTATAGATCTGGCCGAATAGAAGATCTCTGCATCAAAAAAAAGTGCAATTTACTACAAAAACTGTTTTATATAAATACTGAAAGGAAACATTTCCTTGGGCAAACTAAGATTTAGAATTTCAAGCCAATATAATCTTGGGTGTCTGTTGTTTTTTAGATGCAATTCATAGCCAGTCCTACGATTTATCCATTAATTGGGCTAACATGAGTCCACTTTAAATTAACAATTGGTTGGTTTAATTGTACAAGTAGCAGACCTTCCCCATTCTGTGAGGCTTGCCACAAATAGAAAAGGGAAAGGAGTTGTATGTAAATTGGTTGGATGAACAAGTGTAGAATAGATAAAACAAAATCAGAGTTTAGCTCATGGTTAACAACAACTTGTATTTATATAGCGTCTTTAACGTAGAAAACATCCCACATCTGCAAGTGTCAGCCATGGCTCAATGGGTAGCATTCTTTGAGTCAGAAGGTCGTGAGGTCAAGTCCCACTCCAGACACTTGAGCACAAAAATCTAGGCTGACACTCCAGTGCAGCACTGAGGGAGTACTGCACTGTTGGAGGTGCTGTCTTTCAGATGAGATGTTAAACCGAGGCCCCATCTTAAGAACATAAGAAATAGGAGCACGAAAAGGCCATTCGGCCCCTCAAGCCTGCTCTGCCATTCATTAAGATCATGGCTGATCTTCTACCTCAACTTCACTTTCCTGCACTATCCCATATCCCTTGATTCCCTTAAAATCCAAAAATCTATCGATCACTGTTTTGAATATACTCATCGACTGAGCTTCCACAGCCCTCTGGGGTAGAGAATGCCAAAGGTTCACCACTCTCGGAGTGAAGAAATTTCTCCTCATCTCAGTTCTAAATGGCCGACCCCTTATTCTGAGACTGTGACCCCTGGTTCTAGACTCCCCAGCCAGGGGAAACATTCTCCCTGCATCTACCCTGTCAAGACTGTAGTGTATGTGCCTTTAAGTCAGAACTACTTTTACAGCTCCTGTATACTGTAGTACCGGCAGTGACCACACCTGTATATAAGCTTTGCGCATGCCTCTGTACCCCCAGTCCTGAGACTACCCTCCTCCAGTAAAGACCTGTTTATTGTTGATGTACAGCATCCGTGTGATTATTTAATAACAGCATATCCTCTGAATCACGGATCCAACAAAGACCTGTAAGAATTTTATATGTTTCAATGAGATCACCTCTCATTCTTCTAAACTCTAGGGAATATAGGCCTAGTCTACTCACTCTCTCCTCTTAGAACAATCCCCCCCATCCCAGGAAGCAGTCCGGTGAACCTTTGTTGCACTCCCTCTGTGGCAAGTGTAGCCTTCCTTAGGTAAGGAGACCAAAACTGTACATAATACTCCAGGTGTGGTCTCACCAGGGCGCTATATAATTGCAGTAAGACATCTTTACTCTTATACTCAAATCTTCTTGTAATAAAGGCCAACATACCATTTGCTTTCCTAGTTGTTTGCTGTACCTGCATGTTAACTTTCAGTGATTCGTGTACAAGGACACCCAGGTCCCTCTGAACACCAACATTTCCCGATCTCTCACCATTTAAATAATACTCTGCTCTTCTATTTTTCCTACTAATGTGGATAACTTCACATTTCTCCACATTATATTCTATTTGCCATGTTCTTGCCTACTCACTTAGCAGGTCTATATTCCCTTGAAGCCTCTTTGCATCCTCCTCGCAACTTACATTCCCACCTAGCTTTGTATCATCAGCAAACTTGGATATATTACATTTGGTCCCCTCATCCAAATCATTGATGTAGATTGTGAATAGCTGAGGCCCAGGCACTGAACCTTTCGGTATCCCACTAGTTACAGCCTGTCAGCCCGAAAATGACCCATTTATTCCTACACTCTGTTTTCTGTCCGTTAACCAATCCTCAATCCATGCTGGTATATTATCCCCAATCCCATGAGTCCTAATTTTGTATAATAACCACTTATGTGGCACCTTATCGAATGCCTTCTGAAAATCCAAATACACCACATCCACTGGTTCCCCTGTATCTATCCTGCTAGTTACAACCTCAAAAAACTCGAACAGATTTGTCAAACATGATTTCCCTTTCATAAATTCGTGTTGACTCTGCCCAATCCTATTATTATTTTCTAAGTGCCCTGTTACCACGTCCTTAATCATAGATTCTAGCATTTTCCCTACTACTGATGTCAGGCTAACTGGTCTGTAGTTCCCCATTTTCTCTCTCCCTCCTTTCTTAAACAGTGTGGTTACATTTCTCTCTCAGGTGGACGTCAAAGATCCCATGACACTATTTCGAAGAAGAGCAGGGGAGTTATCCCTGGTGTCCTCAATCAACATCACTAAAATAGATTATCTGGTCATTATCACATTTGTGGGAGCTTGCTGTACCAAATTGCCTGCCGCATTTCCTACATTACAACAGTGACTACACTTCAAAAAAAGTACTTCATTGGCTGTAAAGCGCTTTGGGGCATCCTGAGGTCATGAAAGGCGCTAAATAAATACAAGTCTTTTTTTCACACTAAAGTGTAGAATTACTGTTGGCCTTATTAGCAAACATTTAATGTGTTTGCAAGACATTCCTTTATCCATTACTTTAGTGTTGGCATCAACAACTTGCATTTGTACACTGTCTTTGACATATTAACCACTTCATTGCACTTAGCAAAGGCAGAATGAATACCAAACAGAAGTAGGAGAAAAAAATAGGGGAGGTTAAAAAAGACACGGTAGTAGCTTTGAAGGAAGTTTTTGAAGGTTGCAGAGAGGTCGTTTTTGAAGGTTGCAGAGAGGTAGTAAGATGTCGTGGTTTAGCGAAAGAGTTCCAGATGTAGGGCTGGCACGGCTTCAGCCTCTGCCAGCAATGGTAGAACGGAGGGAGGGGTATTACAGGGAATGCCAGAATCAGAACAGAGGGTATGCCGTAGCAGGAGAGTTTGTTAACGAGCAACGTGATTTTGAATTCAATTGATTAGGGGACTGGGAGCCAATGAACAAGGACAGGAGTGATATGGGAACTGGACTTACTGTGGATATGAGTTTTGGACAAGTTGAAGTTTACGGAGAGTGGAGCATGGAAAGCCAGCAAGGAAAACTTCAAAGAAGTTGAGCCTGAAAGTGAAAGTATGGATGGGAGTTTCAGCTCAGGTGAAGGGCAGAGTCAGGCAATATTGCACAGATGGAACTAGAAGTCTTGGCGATATAAAGGATATGGGGTATGATATCTGAAGTTCAGCTCACGGTCAAACAGGAGTCAGCTTGAGTGAATAGCCAGAGAATGGGATAGAGTTTGTAACCAGAGTGTGGAGTTTTTGGCAGAAGCCAAAGAAATGAGGAAGTTCTGTTCATTCACAAATTGATTTTGGACAAGCAGTCAGATAACACAATGATGGTCATGGAGAGATACAGTTTGATATCATCAGCGTACATAAAAAAAACTTAATTTATATAGTGCCTTTCACATCCTCATGACGTCTCAAAGTGCTAAATAGCCAATATACTTTCGAAATGTAGTCACTGTTGTAATGAAGGAATCACAACAGCCAATTTGCGCACAGTAAAGTCCACAAACAGCAATGTGATCATGACCTGATAATCTGTTTTAATGATGTCGGTTGATGAATAAATATTAGCCAAGGCATGGCGATAATGACCCTGCTCCTCTTCGATAGTGCCAAGGGGTCATTTACATCCACCTTAGAGGGCAGACAGGGCCTCAGTTTAACGTCTCATCTGAAGGACAGCACCTCAGACAGTGCAGCCCTCCCTCAGTTCTGCACTAAAGTGTCAGCCTGGATTATGTACTCAAGTCTCTGGGACTCAAACCCACAACCTTCTGACTCAGAGGCAAGAGGCTACCACGTCTGACACCTGAAGATGACTCCCGGCATATAAATGATATCATCAATGGGCAGCTTGCAGACAATGAATAAAAACCAAGTTAAAAATTTGACAGTGGAGCACTTCAGAGGTGATTGTTCAGGATGGGAAGAGATGCTACTACAGGAGATGTGCTGGCTACATTGGCGTAAGTAGGAGGGAAACCAACTGAGGGAATAGTGGAGGAAGATGATGCACAGAGCAGAGTGGTCAAAGACAACAATAAAGAATAACATGCCCTTGACTAACGCCTGAATTAAAAGAGCAGACACAGGAATTTCATATGAATTAGTTAAACCTACACCCATTAATATCGTGAACAGTAACTTCTAGACTTTTTTCTTTAAAATAGGTACTCTCAACTTGGTCAGCTACCTTCAAGATTTGTGTACATACACCCCACGTTCTCTCTGTTCCTGCATCCCCTTTAAAGTTGTACCATTTAGTTTATATTGCCTCTCCTCATTCTTCCTACCAAAATGTAGCACTTCACACTTCTGTGTTAAATTTCATCTGCGTGTGCCTGCCCATTTCACTAGTATGTACTGTCCTCCTGAAGTCTATTACTATCCTCCTCATTGTGGCCAGAGCCTCCACAATTTCCACCCTTACTTCCTGCTATCTAGGATGCATCCCATCCGGACTGGGTGACTTTCTACTTTGAGGACTGCCAACATTTTAAGTAACTCCTCTTTACCTATTTTTATCCTATCTATCCTAAAAGTGTCAGCCATGGCTCAGGTGGTAGCACTCTCACTTCTGAGTCAGAAGGTTGTGGGTTCAAGTCCCACTCCTGAGGCTTGAGCACAAAAGTCTTGGCTGACACTCCTGGGCAGAACTGAGGGAGTGCTGTACTGTCAGAGGTACCATCTTTTGGATGAGATATTAAACCAAGGCCCTGCCTTCTCACTCAGGTGGACGTAAAAGATCCCATGACACACAGAATGTACCCTGGGTGGGGGACTTCAATGTCCATCACCAAGAGTGGCTCGGTAGCGCCATTATTGACCGAGTTGGCCGAGTCCCGAAGGACATAGCTGCAAGACCGGCGGCAGATGGTGAGAAAACCAACACGAGGGAAAACCCACTTGACCTCGTCCTCACCAATCTACCTGTCGCAGATGCATCTGTCCATGATAGTATTGGTAGGAGTGACCACCGCACAGTCCTTGTGGAGATGAAGTCCCATCATCACACTGAGGACACCCTCCATTGTGTTGTGTGGCACTACCACCGTGCAAAATGGGATAGATTCAGAACAGATCTTGCAGCTCAAAACTGGGCATCCATGAGGCACTATGGCCATCAGCAGCAGCAGAATTGTATTCCACCACAATCTGTATTCATGGCCCAGCATATCCCTCATGCTACCATTACCATCAAGCCAGGGGACGTGCAAACCTGAAAAAGCTGCAACGCAGGACTACATGCATGCTAAACAGCGGAAGCAGCATGCTAGTCACAACTAAGCGATCCCACAACCAATGGATCAGATCAAAGCTCTGCAGTCCTGCCACATCCAGTCGTGAATGGTGGTGGAAAATTAAACAACTCCATGAACATCCCCATCCTCAATGATGGTGGAGCTCAGCAGGCGAGTGCAAAAGACAAGGCTGATGTGTTTGCAACCATCTTCAGCCAGAAGTGCTGGGTGGATGATCCATCTCGGCGGCCTTTTCCGGAGGTCCCGAACATCACAGAAGCCAGTCTTCAGTTAATTCGATTCACTCCATGTGATATCAAGAAATGGCTAAGCACACTGAATACAGCAAAGGCTATGGGCTCAGACAACATCCCGGCTGTTGTGCTGGAGACTTGTGCTCCAGAACTAGCTGCGCCTCTAGCCAAGCTGTTCCAGTACAGCTACAACACTGGCATCTACCTGACAATGTGGAAAACTGCCAGGTATGTCCTGTCCACAAAGAGCAGGACAAATCTAATCCGGCCAATTACCACCCCATCAGTCTACTCTCGATCATCAGCAAAGTGATGCAAGGTGTCATCGACAGTGCTGTCAAGCCGCACTTACCAATAATCTGCTCACTGATGCTCAGTTTGGGTTGCGCCAGGATTACTCGGCTCCAGACTTCATTACAGCCTTGGTGCAAACATGGACAAAAGAGCTGAATTCCAGAGGTGAGGCGAGAGTAACTGCCCTTGACAGCAAGGCAGCATTTGACCAAGTGTGGCATCAAGGAGCCCTAGTAAAATTGAAGTCAATGGAAATCAGGGGGAAAACTCTCCACTGGCTCGCGTCATACCTAGCACAAAGGAAGGAAAATGGTTGTGGTTGTTGGAGGCCAATCATCTCAGCCCCAGGACATTGCTGCAGGAGTTCAGACACTTGCCGCAGAATACCCAGCTTCTGACCCATGCTTGTGGCCACAGTATTTATGTGGCTGATCCAGTTAAGTTTCTGGTCAATTGCAATAGCCAGGATGTTGACGGTGGGCGGTTCGGCGATGGTAATGCCGTTGAAAGTTAAGGGGCGGTGGTTAGACTATTTCTTGTTGGAGATGGTCATTGCGTGGCACTTGTGTGGTGCGAATGTTACTTGCCACTTATCAGCGCAAGCTTCAATGTTGTCCAGGTCTTGCTGCATATGGGCATGGACTGCTTCATTATCTGGGGAGTTGCAAATGCAACTGAACACTGTGCAATCATCAGCAAACATCCCCACTTCTGACCTTATGATGGAGGGAAAGTCATTGATTTAGCAGTTGAAGATGGTTGGGCCTAGGACACTGTCCTCAGGGCTGTGCCCTGGGCCCAACCATCATCAGCTGCTAAATCAGTGACCTTCCCTCCATCATAAAGGTCAGAAATGGGGATGTTCGCTGATGATTGCACAGTGTTCAGTTGCATTTGCAACTCCCCAGATAATGAAGCAGTCCATGCCCACATGCAGCAAAAACTGGACGACATTGAGGCTTGTGCTGATAAGTGGCAAGTAACATTCGCGCCACACAAGTGCCACGCAATGACCATCTCCAACAAGAAATAGTCTAACCACCGCCCCTCGACTTTCAACGGCATTACCATCGCCGAACCGCCCGTCAACATCCTGGCTATTGCAATTGACCAGAAACTTAATTGGATGAGCCACATAAATACTGTGGCCATAAGCATAAGTCAGAAGCTGGGTATTCTGCAGCAAGTGTCTCACCTCCTGACTCCCCAAAGCCTTTCCACCGTCTACAAGGCACAAGTCAGGTGTGTGATGGAATACTCTCCACTTGCCTGGATGAGTGCAGCTCCAACAACACTCAAGAAGCTCGACACCATTCAGGATAAAGCAACCCGCTTGATTGGCACTCCATCCACCACCTTCAACATTCACTCCCTCCACCACCGGCGCACGGTGGCTGCAGTGTGTACCATCTACAAGATGCACTGCAGCAACTCGCCAAAGCTCCTTCAACAGCACCTTCCAAACCCGCGACCTCTACCACTTAGAAGGACAAGGGCAGCAGACGCATGTGAACATCACCACCTACAAGTTCCCCTCCAAGCCACAAACCATCCTGACTTGGACCTGTATCGCCGTTCCTTCACTGTCGCTGGGCCAAAATCCTGGAACTCCCTAACAGCATTGTGGGTGTACCTACACCATATGGACTGCAGCGGTTCAAGGCGGCGGCTCACCACCATCTTCTCAAGGGCAATTAGGGATGGGCACTAAATGCAGGCCTAGCCAGCGACGCCCACATCCCATCAATGAATAAAAAATAAAAAAATAAACTTCTGCCTCCCACCTTCTTATCTGCCCATCGACAATGGCCAAGAACCTGCGGATTCCTATCGCTCTGGCCACCACACTGACAATTGCAAGTCGCTCTGAGCCCTCAATGTGGAAGTCCCATTAGCGAAATGACACACGCCACAACTGCAACAGTTTGCCATCAGAATTTTTATGACAATAAGCAACTGATGGCTTTTCAAAATTAAACACATTACACCCAAGTGACTACCCTTGTGACTACTTGTGCATTATCTTCCTCTTACGTGTGCTCCTACGTGGTGCTTCCCCTGTGGCTTCAGCAGATGTGGAGGCCCCTTGCTCACTTTCTTGTTACTCCTGTCTCCACATATTTGGCGGGCGTCCTCTGGGGTTGCGAAACTGTGAGGGCTCGGCAACAGTCTGCTGCTCCTGCGGCTGTGCAGGGGTTGAGACGCCGATCTCAGTTGGGTGGGGACTCTGGTGGGGCTCTGACTGAGGGCTCTGCAGTGGCATGGTTGTGTGAGCCCTTGGAGAGGAGCCCCCACCTCCTTGTTGTATGCCACCAACATCCCTCTCATGGGTCAGCCCCACTTCAGAGTTAGCAAGTGGCTGGACAGCACCTTGCTGCACTGCAGGGGGGGGCCATGAGGACCCATTTCTGCACTAGAAGTCCTACTCCAGAGGACTTGCATGAAGGTCTGGTTTGTTTGCTCAATAGCTGACCATCGTTCCTCAAGAGATGTCAGTCCATTCTGAACAATTACCATGTTTTCCATAGCCTGACGGCTAAGCTCCTCCATGGACATAGCCATCCTCTGCTCTACCGTAGCCAGCCTTCCCATGGAGGTAGCCATCCTTTCCAAGGAGGTTGCCATCCATTCCGTGGTGATGCGTTCATGCACCAACGCTTCCACAAAGGCTCTGCTCATGTTAGCGATGGACTCCTCCATTCGCTCCACACTCGCAGCGACCCTGGAGACAAAACCTGCCAGAGACTCCTGCACCTGTTCCTGGAGTTCCAGCACCGCTCTCCTTCTGGATGGACCCGGAGGCACAGGGTCAACATGCAGCAGAGCTGAGCTGGGAGCGTCCTCTCCACTGTGACGAGGACTCTCCACTGCTGTCCCTGTCTCCACCATCTGCTGATGCTCACTTGTGAGCTGTGATACACCAGGTGACAACACTACTCTATGTCCCGAAGGTCCCACCGAGGTGTGAGTGTTTGCGCTGGTGCAGGGTGCGCTTAATTCTGCTGACGCTGCACTCTCAGTAGTTGCAGCTTCCTCCGAGGAGTCTGGAAGCTCAGGCTCTTCCTCCTGGACAGCGGGGACGGGGGCTGCCGATGGTCCTGTGGGGGAGTAAAGGAAAGAGTTAGAGATGTGAGGTAAAGGTTGCATGCACATTGAATTGTGCAGATGATCATAAGTCAATCTGTTAGAGCATCAGAATCATTATCAGTCACTCATGCAATGTCAATGAGAGCGATGCCAAACTATTCTGTAAGAAGTCACACAACACCAGGTTATAGTCCAACAGTTTTATTTGAAATCACAAGCTTTCGGAGCACTGCTCCTTCGTCAGGTGAAGTGGAGAGATGCATAAAGACACAGCTTATATAGTCAGAGAATAATGCCAGATGATTACAGGTAATCTTTCTAACTGCCATTTATCACACTTCGGCAGAGAGATAATCACAGCAATCAAAGGTGTGAATGGTGTCCAAACAGGTCAGTCAGGAAAACATTACATCAAAGAACAATGAGGTGGGGTCACAGGGGGTCAAATGTTGCAGATGCTGGGGTCTGCATGAAAAACAAAAAAAAATTTTTTTTTGCT
This sequence comes from Somniosus microcephalus, assembly GCF_052327205.1. NCBI lineage: Eukaryota > Metazoa > Chordata > Chondrichthyes > Squaliformes > Somniosidae > Somniosus > Somniosus microcephalus. Next base: position 195,784,069 of record NC_140990.1, on the reverse strand, counting down.
GGAAATAACAGCAGGTCCGGCCGCATCTGTGTAGAGAGAATAAGCCAATGACGGCTCGAGTCTGGATGACACTACGTCAGGTGGGGTTACATGTAGCGTGACATGAACCCAAGATCCCGGTTGAGGCCATCCTCATGAGCGCGGAACTTGGCTATCAGTTTCTGCTCTACGATTTTGCGTTGTCGTGTGTATCGAAGGCCGCCTTGGAGAATGCTTACCTGAAGATCGGAGGCTGAATATCCTTGACTGCTGAAGTGTTCCCCGACTGGGAGGGAACACTCCTGCCTGGCGATTGTTGCGCAGTGTCCGTTCATCTGTTGTCGCAGTGTCTGCATGGTCTCGCCGATGTACCATGCTCCGGGGCATCCTTTCCTGCAACGTATGAGGTAGACAACGTTGGCCGAGTCACATGAGTATGTACCATGTACCTGGTGGGTGGTGTCCTCACGTGTGATGATGGTATCTGTGTTGATGATCTGGCATGTCTTGTAGAGGTTGCCGTGGCAAGGTTGTGTGGTGTCGTGGTCGCTGTTCTCCTGAAAGCTGGGTAATTTGCTGCGAACGATGGTCTGTTTGAGGTTAGGCGGCTGTTTGAAGGTGAGTAGTGGAGGCATGGGGATGGCCTTAGCGAGGTGTTCGTCGTCATCGATGACATGTTGAAGGCTGTGAAGAACATGGCGTAGTTTCTCCGCTCCGGGGAAGTACTGGACGACGAAGGGTACTCTGTTGGTTGTGTCCCATGTTTGTCTTCTGAGGAGGTCTATGCGATTTTTTGCTGTGGCCCGTCGGAACTGTCGATCGACGAGTCGAGTGTCATATCCCGTTCTTACGAGAGCGTCTTTCAGCATCTGTAGGTGTCCATCGCGTTCCTCCTCGTCTGAGCAAATCCTGTGTATTCGCAGGGCTTGTCCATAGGGGATGGCTTCTTTAACGTGGTTAGGGTGGAAGCTGGAGAAGTGGAGCATCCTGAGGTTGTCCGTGGGCTTGCGGTAGAGTGAAGTGCTGAGGTGTCCGTCTTTGATGGAGATTCGTGTGTCCAAGAATTAAACCGATTCTGAGGAGTAGTCCATGGTGAGTTTGATGGTGGGATGGAACTTGTTGATGTTATCGTGTAGTCTTTTCAATGATTCTTCGCCGTGGGTCCATAGGAAGAAAATGTCGTCGATGTATCTGGTGTATAGCGTCGGTTGGAGGTCCTGTGCAGCGAAGAAGTCTTGCTCGAACTTGTGCATGAAGATGTTGGCGTATTGGGGTGCGAATTTGGTCCCCATGGCTGTTCCATGTGTTTGGGTAAAGAACTGGTTGTCGAAGGTGAAGACATTGTGGTCAAGGATGAAGCGGATGAGTTGTAGGATGGCGTCTGGAGATTGGCTGTTGTTGGTGTTGAATACTGAAACTATTCTGTCACCAGCTTGCTGTGATGCGGCCGCCTGTCCGTCCCCCACTTGGGAATCCTCCTTGATCCCGGCAATTTCCAGGGCTGCCTCCTCAGAGGTGGTGAGCTAGGTTACTGAGGGTGGCCCTCCTCCTGTCCTCGCTCTTTCCCTCTTATTGTGGGCTCTCTTTTCCTGCAATGAGGGACACAAGTGGAGTTTGAGTGAGAATGAAGGAGTGAGTTTAGAGAATCCATAGCATAGATGCTTAGAAGGAGACAAAGGGCCCTCCCTGTGTGTTGTAAGTTGTTGTCATTGCATCACAGTGATAGGGAATATGAGGGCTGCATGGTCGAATAGTTAAGTGAATGTAACCATAGAGAGAGAGGGAATGGGTAAGGGTGCAGGGATGTCAGTGTAAAGTGGGATGTGGAGGAAGAGGCTGGCAAAGCAGGGTGCTGGGGAGGAGAGGCGATGGGGATGAGATTGAGGGTGATGAGAAAGTCATACTCACTTTTCCTGTGCGGAGAAGGTCATGAAACCTCTTCCTGCAATGCAGCCAGGTTCTGCGGCACATAGAGATGGCATTGACCTCCTGGGCCACTTGCAGCCACACAGCTTTAGTCTGTTGTGGTGGCTTTTTTCTCCGAGGAAGGGAAGAGCACCTCCTTATTAGATCTTGCTCCCTGCACCAGAGCTTGGAGGGATGGCTCATCAAAGTGAGGTGCACACTTTTGCTTGCTGGTGGACATGGTCGGTAAATGAAGTCCTTCATACAACATCCAAAGCATTTCCAGTCTCCAGAAGAAGCAAGGCTGCCTACTGGCCTTAAATCCAGCAGCACTGATGACGTCATCGGAGGCGACTTTCAGGATGGAAAGACTAATTGGACCAGGGGTTCCCACATGCTGGAAATCAAGTGCCCAATCAGGGGAAAATCGCACTTTTTTCCCACTTCACATCGGAGTCGGGGTCCTGACACGCCCCAGCCTGACCCCAATGGCAAAATCGAGCCCTTTGGGTCCTCCTAACAACTTGCTTTCCCACCTATCTTTGTATCGCCAGCAAATTTGGCTACAGTACATCGGTCCCTTCATCCAAGTCATTAATATAGATTGTAAATAGTTGAGGCCCCAGCACTGATCCCTGTGGCACCCCACTAGTTACAGTTTGCCAACCTGAAAATGACCCATTTATCCCAACTCTCTGTTTTCTGTTATTTAGCCAATCCTCTATCCATGCTAATATATTACCTCCAACACCATGAGCTCTTATCTTGTGCAGTAACCTTTTATGTGGCAATTTATCGAATACCTTTTGGAAATCCAAATGCACTGCATCTACTGAGTTTCCTTTTATCCACCCTGCTCATTAGATCCTCAAAGAACTCTAATAAATTTGTCAAACACGATTTCCCTTTCATAAAACTATGTTGACTCTGCTTGATTGTATTATGATTTTCTAAATGTCCTGCTACTACTTCCTCAATAATGGATTCCAGCATTTTCCCAATGACAGATGTTAGGCTAACTGGCCTATACTTTCCTGCTTTCTGTCTCCCTCCTTTCTTGAATATGGGCATTACATTTGTGGTTTTCCAATCCGCTGGAACCTTTCCAGAGTCATGGGAATTTTGGAAGATTACAACCAATGCATCCACTATCTCTGCAGCCACTTCTTCTGAGATCCTAGGGTGTAGGCCATCAGGTCCAGGGGGCTTGTCAGCCTTTAGTCCCATTAGTTTGCCTTGTACTTTTTCTCTGGTGATAGTGATTGTTTTAAGTTCCTCCCTCCCTTTTGCCCCTTGATTTTCCACTATTATTGGGATGCTTTTAGTGTCTTCTACCATGAAGACAGTTACAAAATATTTGTTCAAAGTCTCTGCCATTTCCTTGTTTCCCATTATTAATTCCCCAGTCTCATCCTGTAAGGGACCAATGTTTACTTTAGCTACTCTCTTCCTTTTTATATACTTGTAGAAGCTCTTATTGTCCATTTTATATTTCTTGCTAGTTTACTCTCAATCTATTTTCTCACAATTTTTTTTAGTCACCCTTTGCAAGTTTCTAAAAATGTCCCAATCTTCTAGCCGACCACTAATCTTGGCAACATTGTATGCCTTTTCTTTCAATTTGAGACCCTCCTTAACTTCCTTAGTAAGCCACAGATGGTTCATCCTTCTCGTAGAGTCGTTCTTTCTCACTGGAATATATCTTTGTTGAGAGTTATGAAATATCTCCTTAAAAGTCTGCCACTGCTTATCTACCATCTTACCTTTTAATCTATTTTCCCAGTCCACTTTAGCCAACTTTGTCTTCATACCCTTGTAATTGCCTTTATTTAAGTTTAAGACACTAGTTTCAGACCTAAGTTTCTCACCCTCAAACTGAATGTGAAATTCTATCATGTTATGATCAATCTTCCCTAGAGGATCCTTTACTACGAGATAATTAATTAATCCTGTCTCATTACACATTACCAGATCTAAAATAGCCTGTTCCCTACTTGGTTCCACAATGTATTATTCTAAGAAATGTCCTGAATACACTCTATGAACTTGTCCTCAAGGCTACCTGTGCTAATCTGATTTGTCCAATCTATATGAAGATTAAAATCGCCCACAATTATTGCAGTACCTTTCTTACAATCCCCCATTATTTCTTGATTTATACTCTGTGCCACAGTGTAGCTACTGTTCGTGGGACTATAGACTACTCCCACCAGTGACTTCTTTCCCTTATTATTTCTTATCTCCACCCAAACTGATTCTACATCTTGATCTTCTGAGCCAAGATCATTTCTCACTACTGTACTGGTCTCATCCTTTATTAACAGAGCTACCCAGCTTCTTTTCCTTTCTACCTATCCTTCCAAGATGTCAAATACCCCTGAATATTCAGTTCCCAGCCTTGGTCACCTTGCAGCCACGTCTCTGTAATGGCTATCAGATCATACCCATTTATTTCTATTTGTGCCATCAATTCATCTATCTTGTTACGAATGCTGCGTACATTCAGATAAAGAGCCAATAATTTTGTCTTTTTAGCATTTTTCCCTACTCTGACCCTATTTGCTGGTGCACTCTTATGCTTGTACGGTCTATCCCTTCCTGTCACACTCTGGTTATCATTACCCCTATCGCTACCCTGCACTATTGCCTTGTCCTCTCTCCTTAACTTTCTAAGTTTCCCCTCACCTGAACCCTCCCCCCCACTATTTAGTTTAAAGCCCCATCTACAGCCCTAGTTATTCGAATCTCGAGAGGAAAGATCAGAGAGCCACTACAGAACACTTCATAGCAGCTAACGATAAAGGGTACTTGGCAGAGGCCTAGGAGTAGATCATCAAGTTGGCAAGGAACGATATTGAAGAAATGCAATAACAAATTATCAAAACTTGAAATGCTGTTCTAAGTGTATAAAGTGCAATATAAATGGTTCCTTTTTCTCCCTGTACAAGTCTCATCGAGCCACCCACTTTCTGCAGCCAAGAAGAAACGAGGGAGATCCCACATCCTGACCTATATGTCGTGGCAGCTCTGTTCTAGATGCACAAGAGAATGAAAACTTGCACCCATTTTTCCTTTCCCTCCTTGCCCTCGAAAGGTGCTCAATTTCCATCCAACATCTCCCCACAGTGATGCAGCTAATATCATGAAACCAGCAGAGTGGGAGCGGAAATCATACCTTGGGTCCCTGGCTCTGCAGCTAAGTGTTGGATCACCACAAACTATTTAATATTTTTAAATTATGAGGTTTGTGTTCACTTCGCGACAAGTGCACGGTACTGAAATAAAGAGAATAAATCTGTACAGAATAGCTGATTGAAAGTGCCACAGCCTGTAAAGTGCATTCACTAATTTTTTTTGTATAATCTCGTTCATACAATGTCCTTTTGCTGCAGATGTTCTCCAAGTCTTGTCATATTAGCTTAGATGTGTAGGGCAAAAGTATGTCAGTGCCAACTTTTGTCATACACATAGGTATCCTCCACCAACGATAGCAGTAAGTTTACCTACTTGGATTTATACTGTATAAACTACCAAAATATTATACCAGTAGAGATTCCAGCTTCCACTGTCATCACAGTTTTAACGGCAGAGTGAGAGGGCACAATAAGAATTTATACATGCACATATAATCAAGATAAAAATTGTGCCACAGGAAAGCAGCACCATGTTCAAGGAATGAGGATCTGACCTACACAAGTAGCAGTTGTGCATAGTGGACAGAAATCTGGAAAAATACCTGGATCAATGGTAAAAATACAATCGCCCTACATATGAAAACTGTGTGAATGAAATAATTATGAACTATGCCTCATAACACATTATTCCTGCAAAGCAAGAAATATACTTAACTATTATAATCATTCTGTTTAGTGAGTGGAGATTTTTCTTCTAAGCAGTAAAAGACAATTTACAACAAAAACAAAATAAGGAATGGTTGACTGTCTATTGAAGCAGTGCTGAGTGAGTGCTGACTAGGTTTCCAACATTAAAGGATCACAAACAATTCTAAGTCATTCTGCAGTCAAGGTTTTTTTTCCCCCCACTGTACAGGCTGCAGGCCTGCAGGGTTGAGATAAACCTAAAACACAAATACAGGCTGTGGCTGGGGACTGAAGACCTATTTATGCAAGCAGTTTCTGGTCCTGACATCTGCGCCACTTTGTATTGTTCCTGGCGCAGTCTGCACAAAAGTCAAGGGATTCTAAAACTACAAAAATCATGCGGCTTGTGTCACACTACACATTCAACAGAAAGAACAAAGTAAAATGCGCTGATGGTGAATGCAGTTCTGAAAACGAGCTTTATTGCATGCTCTAAATACATTATTTTATGATTCTGAAACACAAAGGTGTTTCATTTTTCTGTACAATCTGCACTACTGCTTTCTCTAATGCAACCCATATAATGTCACATATTACAAATATAAAAGTAAAAAAGTTCCATATGCTGGAAGTCAAATAAAAACAGAAAATGCTGGAGATACACAGTAGGACCATCAACATCTATAAAGGGAAAACACAGGTTAACATTTTGGTTGTAGATTTTTTGCTCGAACTGGAATCTGCAAGATAATGTTGAGCATCCTCAATTAGGGCCAAATAAACCTCTAATATACATCAATGTATCAAATCCAGTTTTATACCTGTAATATGAAAAACTAGTGTCAAAAGGTTTTGGGTGCAATTATTTCACTGTAGTGCAATTCAGTATCCATGGGGAATGAACAAGAAAACCGCTAGCAAATGACTGCATAAGCCAGACAATTTATTTTTAAATGTTTTTACTAAATTATTTACATGTTTAGGTGGACCAAATCACAAATAAAGGTCAAAAACAGTCAGGGAATTAAAAGAAAAACAGGGTAGATGATTATCAATGTGAGCTTGGAAAAAAACAACAGAGCCTAATTAGACTAAGACGATAGATTTAACTTCTAAACCTCTGATGTATTCCCAGATCCAGCCCTGCCTCTACCCCTCTTCCAAGCTGCAGTTACCCATCCATTCAACTATGAGCACTGCAACTCATGTAGGATTCATGTAGGAACATAGGAACAGGAGTGGGCCATGGAGCCCCTCCAGCCTGTTCCGCCATTCAATGAGATCATGGCCAATCTGCGACCTAACTCCATATACCCGCCTTTGCCCCATATCCCTTAATACCTTTGGTTAACAAAAATCTATCAATCTCAGCTTTAAAATTAACAACTGATCTAGCACCAATTGCAATTTGTAGAAGAGAGTTCCAAACGTTTACCACCCTGTGTGTGTAGAAGTGTTTCCTAATTTCACTCCTGAAAGGTCTGGCTCTAATTTTTAGACTTTGCCCCCCAGTCCTAGACTCCCCAACCAGCAGAAATAGTTTCTCTCTATCTGTTCCCCTCAATATCTTGAAAGCTTTAATCAAATCACCCCTTAACCTTCTAAATTCCAGGGATTAGAACCCGAGTTTGTGTAATCTCTCCTCGTAATTTAACCCTTGGATTCCATGTATTATTCTGGTAAACCTATGCTGCACTCCCTCCAAGGCCAATATATCCTTCCTAAGGTGTGGTGCCCAGAAGTGCTCACAGTACTCCAGGAGCGGTCTAACCAGGACTTTGTATAGCTGAAGCATGACATCTACCCCCTTGTATTCTAGTTCTCTAGATATAAAGACCAGCATTCCATTAGCCTTTTTGACTATTTTCAGTAGCTGTTCATGACATTTTAACGATCTATGTACCTGGACCCCCGGGTCTCTTTGGACCTACACTGTTTTCAGCTTTTCACCATTTAGAAAGTAACCTATTCTATCCTTTATAGGTCCAAAGTGGAAGACTTCACATTTGCTTACATTGAAATCCATTTGTCACAGTTTTACCCATTTGCTTAATCTACAAATATCTTTTTGTAACTTTATGTTTTCATCTACACTGCTTACATTGGCAAATTTGGATGTGTGACTTTCTATCTCATCATCTAAGTTGTTAATAAATACGGTGAATAGTTGAGGCCCCAACACAGATCCCTGCGGGACACCACTAGTCACATCCTGCCAATTAGAGTACCTGCCCAATATCCCTACTCTCTGTCTCTGCCGCTCAGCCAATTTCCTAACCAGGTCAATAATTTGTCTTCAATTCCATGGGCTTCAACTTTAATTAACAGTCTCTTATGAGGGACTTTATCAAATGCCTTCTGGAAGTCCATATAAGTAATATCCATAAACATCCTCCTGTCCACTACTTTGGTAAGCTCTTCAAAAAAATCAATCAAATTTCTCAGGCATGACCTACCCTTTACAAATCCATGCTGGCTCTCTCCGATCAGCTGAAAATTTTCACGGTGTTCAGTCACCCTATCCTTAATTATCGTCTCTAGTAATTTTCCGACAACAGATGTTAAGTTAAACTGGTCGATAATTCCCTGATTTCCCTCTCTCATATTTCTTAAATAGTGATGTGACATGCACAATTTTCCAATCTAAAGGAACGGTTCCTGAATCGAGAGAACTTTGGAAGATTATAATTAGGGTATCTGCAATGTGCTCACCTACTTCTTTTAAAACCCTGGGATGGAAACCATTTTAGTCCTGGGGATTTGCCATTCTTTCGTTCCATTATTTTCTTCATTACTGTCATAGTATACTGCCTCGTCTACATCCTTATATTTTATGTCCCTCCACAATCAAATTAAACATGAAAATTAGTAGTTAACTAAAGTCTAATCCCCTCTTTTGTGCACAGTACAAATGATGATACAGGACCACACATCAAAGCCAACTATGGAAGAAAATGTTCAACTCTACTGTAATGGTTTAAACAATTAAAGCCAATTTGACCTATCTCAAACCCATTCCTTCCACAGATCAGTTCCAATTTACCCAGTCATAAATTCTACCAAAAATCACTCATTCCACGTAGAAGCTGTGTGAAATATAATCCTGGCCTCTGGGATAATCCAGCAAAACCTCAGAATATTAATCTAGCTTTACAGCTCGCAATAGTTTCTCTCTATAGCAGAATGAGCCATGCCTCCAGCAGCACAGGAGGTTTCAGGCTCCAAGAAGTGTTTCATGTCAATCTTTAGAACCTTCAAAATGATTTAATAAATAGCAGCTTGAAAGTGTTTATCAACACAACATCCACTATTTTTACTACAAATTTATTCCAAATATCCATGTACTCTACAGCAAAGAAAAAATCTGAAAGCCAACCAGACATCAGTGTCTTCTGATTGTTGCTACATAACCAACAGTTGAGACAGAAAGCATCAATAGAACTGGCAAGCTCACCCCAAAAGCATATAACAGATAAGAACACAAAAAATAGTGCCATCAGAAAGCTAATGGAAACTCATTAACTAGTAATGGATGCAGGATACCAACCACATCTGGGAGAAGCGCATTAACTAGAGCTACAGCATGGATGGAGGAGAAAGGGAAAATAATTATAAAACTGTCAGAAGAAAAAAAAAGATAGAAGTTTATTAAAAGAATAAAATGTAGGAGATGAAGAAAGACAAAGTGAATGGGCACAGTTGTATTAATACACACACACGGGCCTAAGGAGGAGCATTTTCCTGATGGGAGAAGAATCAAGGGGAAAAACAAATGCACCAGTCAACCCATACTGCTTTCCCACACCTTTCAGTGGCCAGCTCACCAGTGACATGACTAAATATCAGGAGGAGCAAGTTGGCTGCCCACAATTTAGGTGATGGAATGGTGCTCGATACCAGACCAAAGAAGTGGAGTTGGGAAAAAATAAAAAGCAGCTGTACCGAGCAGTGTTTCCTCGCCACTATTTAAAATGCACAATGTGCATTAATAAAACAGTGTAAGTGTTGAAGCAGATGTTAAAAAATTGATAAGGGAGAACAGCTTGTTCCAATACTAGCCAGCAAAAACCCACGACTGATCCATCCCCAGACCGTATTTAGGCAGCAGAAACTGTTCTCTCCAGATGCTGACTGACCAGTTGCGTGATTCCAGCATTTTCTATTTTTGTAATTATTAACTGATGTTGCTTAGTGAAAGGACAGCGGGGCGAGAGAAAATAAGCAAACTCCACAAAAATCAGACACACCAGATCTCCACAAAATATCCTTGGCACCAAAAGATTTGCAAAATCGAATTGTATGCTCACAGGAATGCCTTTCTGTAATCTTTTGACACTGGCTTGTGGCATTCACAGCAGAATGAAACATTTTTCCACCATTTACAATCTACGTACTTTAGCCTCAATTGTAGAACAACAAAGTTGGTTATTATAGAGAGGGAAACTTAGTTTAAGATCCCTTGAAATCCTGGGGTTAGAGGTTTTCAAACCATTTCAATTAGTGTCATATAGAGGAAGGGTTGTGCGATTTCATGCATTCTGAAACAAATTTATTATTCTAGGATTTTCATGTAGGGGTAAGTCATTATCATTGCTAAACATGGAAAATCTCCAAAAAAAGCCTCAGAAGGACAGGTTTCCAACTTGCAGAGAAAGCAGACAGGCAGATCTGAAGACCTCTATGTACAGCATATGTGGCAGTGAACTGAAAATAATACACTTAAGTATCACACACTACCAAAAATTCACAAACTCTACTCCTCCATACAAAAGAAAACTTTAGATATAAAATCATGGAGCTACATATCTTCTGCTCATGGATCCATGTACAATTGTTCTAGATAGTAACTCAGGATGCCACAATAATTATTAGCCTCACAATGCCTTCAGACTCAACCTTATGCTTACTGGGCGTGATGACTAAAGGTTGAGAATGCCCATCCATGAATGTATGATGGGGAGCACAGCCCTCACTGCTTAAAGTGCAACCCTTGCCATAATGAACGTGTTTAGACCATCTGAATGACTTCTATAAATTTAAACAGTTAATACACAGAATTCATCTATAAAATGTCAAGTGATCTGGATCCTTTCTTTGCATCTTACATGACACGAACCTCTCTCTCATGATGTAGGGGAAACTAGCATTAGAGAGAACAGCAATATTGAACTTCAAATGTTGCACTGACTCAACTCAACACAACTCCAAGGCAATGTAGGAAGTAACCATATCTGTGGTGTCACATGCCCGCCTCATACCCCCACCCATCGACTCTGAAGACAATATCCTTGTCTCTATTCCTTCAATGCACAAATTCACCAAAAAAATCAACCAATTTATACCTTGTAAAATATGTGAAATAGTGTGGAATTCATTGAGCCAAATGGATAAGTGTTTGTTAAATTTCTCTATAAAAAATTGGTTCTTAAAAAGGAAAATTGGTTACTGCACCCTGACAAACATGATTTCATCCTGGAATGAACATGTCTTTCTAAGACATTAATGGTGCCAACTGGGACACGTAGGGACAAGGTTTATTCATGTTTCTCACACTTTACATGTTTTTTAAGTCACTGTTGCCATATGTTTGCTTCAGCAAAGCTAAAAAAAGGCTCACACCTTTTTAAGCTTTCTGAAGAGAATCAATCTATTTCTGTACCAGAAGGTGCCCAGTTTGCTCGGAAGCTAAATTGTCAAAGAGCCAACAGGCTGTTAAGGTCTTGTGACAGCTTTTCATTCCCTGAGCTTTGACGCAAATCAGAAGTATAGATGATTGCCTGTAGTTGCCAAAAAATCTAATCTTAATCCTTTCATATTGATAATGTTTGTTCTTCTGCACTCAAATGGGTGACCAGTTTACAATTAAAACAAATTAAATAAAAGTAAGAAAACTCAAAATACTGGAGATATGAAATAAAAGCAGTATCCCTAAAGAGAAAAATGTATGTTAACATTGCAGGTATTCTCCCTTCATCAGCCAAATGTTGACGCCTTAAGAATTAAGCTAACTTTTTTTTTGCTTTACCGATCTGATGGACCGGCTGTGCAAATGCAGCATTTTCTGTTTTTATTAAAAATGTGAATCTTGGGAGTATTTAACTTATCAGATAAGGCATGGAGAACATGGGCTTCCATGTCACCCAGATTATAGGAACATGGGAAATGCTAGATGAAAAAGACCAAGGTCCATCCATCTAGTTCTCCTTCTACCATCCTGCTAGTCGCATGATACAATGATAATGGAGTTGTTGACTAATCATAGCAATCATTCTCTACCAATTAGTCTACAACAGGCCCAGTCATGAAGTGAAGAAACCCCCAGTGGTGGAGAGCTTTGAGAACCATTGGTCCAAAGTCAGCTGTTCCTCACAAGTATGCGACACTCACCACGTCATGTCTAAATTACTCATATTCTGTATCCCAAAATGTTATTTTATGAAAGAAATCTATCTAATTTGCATTTGAATGAATCACTACCAACTGCTTCCACCATCTCCCTAGGGACCCTGTTCCACAGATTGACCACTCGCTCACTGAAATATTGCTCCCATCGATTAGTTTTGAATTAAGTCCCTTCAAGCGCATGCCATGTCCTCTACTCTGGATAAAGTTAAACAGGTTAGTCCCTTTAGAATTCTAAAAACAGTAATCATATCACCTTTCAGCTTTCTCTCTTCCAGCGAGAGGGAGGTAGAGGAGCAAATCTGCAAGGAAATCGCAGAGATATGCAAGAGCTATAGAGTGGTGATATTGGGAGACTTTAATTACCCAAATATCGATTGGGATAATGCTACGGTAAAGGGAAAGGAGGGGGAGGAATTTCTGAAATGTGTTCAGAAGAATTTCCTTGACCAATATGTTCTTGGCCCAACTAGCATTGCTGGATCTGGTCCTGGGGAATGAGCTGGGCCAGGTTGACCAAGTGTCTGTGGGAGAACACTTGGGTACGAGTGATCATCGTATCATAAGATTTAGATTAGCAATGGAGAGGAGCAAGAAACAATCTAGAGTGGAACTTCTAAACTGGAATAGGGCTATCTTCAATGGGATGCGAAAGGAACTAGCCAGAGTAAAATGGAACCAAAGACTGACAGGAAAAACTTTAACAGAAAAATGGGTGATCTTTAAGGAGGAGATGTTCCAAGTACAGGCTAGGTACATTCCAACAAGAGGGAAGGGTAAGAGAACCAAAGCAAGGGCTCGTTGGATGACGAGGGAGTTAGAGATGATGAAACAAAAAAGGTGTATGGTGCATGTCATGTGAATTCTTCAAGGGAGAACCAGACTAAATACAATAAGTTGAGTGGGGAAGTGAAGATGAAAATAAGATTGGCAAAGAGAGAATGAGAGTAGAATGGCGGTTAACATAAAAGGGAACCCAAATATCTTCTACTAGCATGTAAACAGTAAGTGGGTAGTAAGAGGTGGGGTGGAACCTATAAGGGACAAAGAAAGTGATATATGCTTAGAGGTGCAGGGCAAGGCTAGAATACTCAATGAGTACTTTGTATCGGTGTTTACTAAGGAGGTGGATGCTGACAACATATTGGTAGAAGTGGAAAAGGTAGAAGCAATGGAAGGGGTGAAAATTGATAGACAGCATGCACTAGAAAGGCTGGGTATGCTTAGAGTGGATAAGTCGCCTGGTCCAGGTTGCTAAGAGAATTGGGGGAGGAGGTAACGGAAGGGCTTGCCATAATTTTCCAATCTTCCACAGATGTGGGGGAGGTGCCTGAGGATTGGAAAGTGGCAAATGTGATACCATTGTTCAAGAAAGGGCGCAAGGACAATCCTAATACTGTAACTACAGGCTGGTCAATTTAACATCAGTGGTGGGTAAAGTTTTTGAAACAAGAATCAAAGAAAAAATTAACGGGCACTTTGAGAGGTTTAGGCTAATTAAGGCGAGCCAACACGGATTTGTAAAAGGCAAATCCTGTTTGACTAATCTAATTGAATTTTTTGATGAAGTAACAGGGAGGATTGATGAAGAGAATGCAATGGATGTTGTCTGCATGGATTTTAGGAAGGCATTTGACAAAGTACCATTTCGAAGGCTGGTTAAGAAAATCAAGGCTCATGGAATAGGTGGGTCAGTGGCAGCCTGAATAAGGAATTGGCTTAAGGACAGAAAACAGCGAGTTGTAGTAAATGGCTGTTTTTCAGACTGGAGGATGGTAGACAGTGCTGTTCCTCAAAGGTCAGTGCTGCAGCCACTGCTTTTTTTGATATATAAATGACCTGGATATTGGAATACAGAGTAGAATTTCTAAATTTGCCGATGACACCAAACTTGGGGGTGTGGCAAACAGTAATGATACAAATCGACTGCAACAAGGCATAGAAAGGCTAACAGAATGGGCAGACAAGTGGCAGATGGAATTTAATACAGAGAAGTGTGAGGTGATGCATTTTGACAGAAGGAACAGGGAGAGGCAATATACACTTAATGGCACAGTTTTAAAGAGTGTGCAGGGACAGAGGGACCTGGGAGTTAATGTGCATAGGTCCCTGAAGGTGGCAGGACATATTGAGAGAGCGGTTAGCAAAGCATATGGGATCTTGGGCTTCATAAATAGAGGTATTGAGTACAAAAGTAGAGAAGTTATGCTGAACCTTTATAAAGCGCTGGCTAGGCCACAACTGGAGTATTGCGTCCAGTTCTGGTCACCACACTTTAGGAAGGATGTGAAGGCACTTGAGAGGGTGCAGAGGAGATTTACCAGAATGGTTCCAGGGATAGGGGATCTTAGCTACAAGGACAGATTGGAGAAGCTGGATTTGTTTTCATTAGAGCAAAGAAGGTTGAGGGGTGATTTGATAGACGGGTGATTATGACGGGTTTAGATAGGCTAGACGGGGATAGGCTAGACGGGGAAAGGCTGTTCCCACTAGTTGATGGTACAAGGACTAGGGGACACAGATTTAAGGTTTTGGGCAAGAGATACAGGGGGGATGTGAGGAAAAACTTTTTTATGCAGCGAGTGGTGATGACCTGGAATTCGCTGCCGACGGAAGTGGAGACACTCAATCTTTTCAAGGGGAGACTGGATAGGCACTTGAGGGAAATAAACTTGCAGGGCTACAGGGATAGAGTGGGGGAATGGGACTGACTGGATTGCTGTAGAGAGAGCCGGGCTCAATGGGCCGAATGGCCTCATTCTGTGCTGTTATGACTCTATGCGAACATACCCAATTTGCATAAATCACTCCACAAAATCCAATCCCTCCGTCCCCTCAATCATTCTGGTTGCTCTCTTCTATATCCTTTCAATAGCTGCAATATCCTTTTGGTACTGTGGCAGGCAGAACTGCAGCTTTTCAGAATAAAGCTATTGTCGGAAAAGGAATAGCAGTCTCTACAATATTACAAAGTATTTCCAACATCACAAATGAATAATGTCCTTCCTGGTGACGCTCTCGGATTAGAAAACCAAATGAGCGGAAAAATTACTAATAAAAAAAACTAAATGCAGATAATACAAAAGCATATTACTGTGGTTGCTGGAAATCTGAAATAAAAACACAAAACGCTGGAAACACTCAGCAAGTCAGGCAGCATCCGTGGAGAGAGAAACAGAGTTAACGTTTCAGGTCGATGACGTTTCTTCAGAACTCTAAATTCAGGTAGCTTGGAAATGGCTGGAGCAATGAACTAGGCTCTAGTTTAGCACAGACAGAAGGAATTAAAAGTCTCTTCTCAGGTACCTGTGAGCATTCTCTGATTGAAGAACATATGCAGTGAATGGTGTAATCTGTTTTGGAATTTCAGGGGCGACTAGACAGACCAAAATGGCCTTTTCAGTTCCTGAAATCTTTTATGTAAAGTTAAAGTTAGTCTCATTCATTACTACTGGGTGGGGACCACATCACATAGCTATCTCTATGCAATACCAATTAACAGCAAGTGAAACTATTGCTCATATAGTCTATAAGGATATCTGATGTACAAAATGGATATATTACATTGGTACAGTGGGGAAGCTCTGCTGAAGTTGCGGTTTAAGACTCACTGTTGGACAAAAAGGCAAATCTTTATTCTCTTTTTGCCTTTAAATTGGTGGATGTTGAAATCCTCAAAACAACAGTTTAATCACCCATTTCTTCATTGCTTTTAATTAACAACAGCCTCTGTAACTCAATCACAATCAATCCTGTCAAATAAATTGAAGGGTTAGTCTGGGGGTTACATTAAAAACTGCAACACATAGAATCTCTAAGACTGTAAACTTGCAGAACAGCTACATGTTAAAGAATATTTGTCTGGTAATTATGGAAAACCTAATTCCAATTGACAAAATCTTACAGACTACTCATATGACAAATCCTAATGTAAAACTACAGTCAAGTAACAGTTGTTTACATATATACATTATGAATTTAAAACCAGGACCATTCCACAACGAGCTGTCGGGCCTAGATCTAATGCTGCACCATTTGTGTCGCTACAACACAGATAACTCATATGCCCAAATCTCCACAAGCAGAATTTCCAATCTGAATCAGGGGAAGGTGCCAAGCAGTTCCCCAAGGGGATGAGGAGATTCATGTTACACAGCTGCATTGAAAAAGGCCTATAAGGTCACCTGCCTAGCTTAACTGGGAAATGGTATGCAGTGCAAGGGGAAGGGACAAAAGGTCTAAAATGACAGCAATACAGAATATCTGATGGTCTAATTTACATGCAAGTTATATCCATTAATTGTTGACAACATTCAACTTCAAACGGAGGTTAATGTTCCCCAATTTAAAAAAAAAAAATGTATTCATAGTGTTAAATGCTGTTAGAAAGACTTGCACTTATATTATGCTTTATCACATCGCAAAGCATTTCATGTACAATTAATTAAGTTGCTGTTATGCAGGCAGCAACAGAATGAAACAGTTGACAGTTTTATCTTGTGAAATCTCAGCAAGACTTACATTAAAGTTACGTTGCAGATGGATATATATGATTGATGGCAATTTGCATACTTGAGGGGAAGGTTCAACAGTCATATTTTGTGGCAATCTCCCTTGCATGGCAAGACTGACCTCTGGTGGCAAACAACGTACCAGTATCCAGCTTGCATATTTAACATTCCGCCTTATTTCTTACAGGCTTACACCACAGTTAGATTCAGTCTATGCTCTTTAAAATTCCTCCTCATATTAGCATATGGATGTTATATTTAAGGCAATTGGCAAAACAACCAGAGGCAAGATGAGGAGAATTTTTTTTATGCAGCGAGTTATGATGATCTGGAATGCACTGCCTGAAAGGGCGGTGGAAGCAGATTCAATAATAACTTTCAAAAAGGAACTGGATAAATGCTTGAAGGGGAACATTTTGCATGGCTATGGGGAAAGGGACTAATTGGATTTTTTTTTCCAAAGAGCCAGCACAGGTATGATGGGCCGACTGGCCTCCTTCTGTGATATTCCTCACACTTAAGCAGAAGCTGTGCACCACAGGCAAAGTAGACAAATACAATTTGTATAGGAAATGTTCACCATTAAGAGGCTGTTGTAGCTTTAGATACAGACAAATGAATATCAACATATCCACCTCCAGTACAGCTTGCTGTAATCATAATATCTTCCTTGCCTTATCCATTGTACATAACTCAAACTGATGGCACAGAGGTACGTACAAGCCAAACAGTATCAAACCTGACTGAATGACGAGCTTCTATCTATTTCTATATGTACCTTATATATTGACATATACCAGTATTCACTTGTACATTATAAGCACTGCAGCAATGTTGTTTAGAAACACAAAAGTGGCAGTTGTCAAAGTATTAGAAAGTCTTGAAGCTAGATTGATCACTTCTTACTAACTTGCATAGTCAGGCACAAGGACCTAATCAAAAGCAATACTTCAATTACAGTATACAGCATGCCACCAGAATCATTCCGAATACAGAATTTAAGCACCAGCTGTGCATACAGGATACATCAATAGAAATATGTATCAACTACTGCCACCACTAGAAACCCTTTGTTTTCACCAGTTAGCGAGCTAGTAGCACAAGACAGGCAGGTAGTGCAGGGGTCCCCTGTGGACATTCCCCTCTCAAACAGATATACCGCTTTGGGTACTGTTGGGGGGGGATGGCTTATCAGAGAAGGCAGCAGCAGCCAACTTCCTGGCACCAGGGGTGGCTCTGCTGCACAGGACGGGAGGAAAAAGAGCGGGAGAGCTATAGTAATAGGGGATTCTATTGTAAGGGGAATAGATAGGCGTTTCTGCAGCCGCAAACGAGACTCCAGGATGGTGTGTTGCCTCCCTGGTGCAAGGGTCAAGGATGTCTCAGAGCGGCTGCAGAACATTTTGGAAGGGGAGGGTGAACAGCCAGTTGTCGTGGTGCATATAGGCACGAACGATATAGGTAAAAAGCGGGATGAGGTCCTAAAAGCTGAATATAGGGAGTTAGGAGGTAAATTAAAAAATAGGACCTCAAAAAGGTAGTAATCTCAGGATTGCTACCAGTGCCACGTGCTAGTCAGAGTAGAAATAGAAGGATATTTCAGATGAATACATGGCTAGAGGCATGGTGCAGGGAGGAGGGATTCAAATTCCTGGGACATTGGAACCGGTTCTGGGGGAGGTGGGACCAGTTCAAACCGGACGGTTTGCACCTGGGCAGGACCGGGACCGATGTCCTAGGGGGAGTGTTTGCTAGTGCTCTGGGGGAGGGTTTAAACTAAAATGGCAGGGGGTTGGGAACCTGAACAGGGGGACAGAGGAAAGGG
Source organism: Somniosus microcephalus (assembly GCF_052327205.1). Lineage (NCBI taxonomy): Eukaryota > Metazoa > Chordata > Chondrichthyes > Squaliformes > Somniosidae > Somniosus > Somniosus microcephalus. The sequence continues at coordinate 195,765,626 of NC_140990.1, read as the reverse complement.
AAACAAGGATAAAAGCAAAAGATAGGAAGGAGAAAAACAAAAGTGGCAGTCAGAGAAATCAACGGTTTAAATCAAACATGGCCACAGTAAATAATAATTCTAATAGGTCTAAGAGCGTTAAAAAAACAAGCCTGAAGACTTTGTGTCTTAATGCAAGGAGCATTCGGAAGAAGGTGGATGAATTAGCTGCACAAATAGAGGTAAACGAATATGATTTGATTGGGATTACGGAAACATGACTCCAGGGTGGCCAAGGCTGGGAACTCAACATCCAGGGGTATTCAATATTCAGAAAAGATAGGCAAAAAGGAAAGGGAGGTGGGGTAGCATTGCTGGTTAAAGAAGGGATTAACACAATTGTAAGGAAGGATATTAGGATATTAGCTCTGATGATGTGGAATCTGTGTGGGTAGAACTGAGAAATACCAAGGGGCAGAAAACGTTAGTGCGGATGGTATATAGACCTCCAAACAGTAATGCTGAGGTTGGGGATGGCATTAAAAGGGAAATTAGAGAAGCGTGCAATAAGGACACAGCAGTCATCATGGGTGACTTTAATCTACATATAGATTGGGCTAACCAAATGTGGAGGAGGAATTCCTGGAGTGTTTACGGGATGGTTTCCTGGACCAATATGTCGAGGAACCAACCAGAGATCAGGCCATCTTAGACTGGGTATTCTGTAATGAGAAGGAATTAATTAGCAATCTTGTTGTACGAGGCCCCTTGGATCGGAGCTATCATAATATGATAGAAGTCTTCATTAAGATGGAGAATGAAGTAGTTGACTCAGAGACTAGGGTCCTGAATTTAAATAAAGGAAACGATGATGCTCTGAGGCGCGAGTTGGGTAGGATTGATTGGAGAATGTCACTCAAAAGGGTTGACGGTGGATAGGCAATGGCAAGCATTCAAAGGCTGCATGGATGAACTACAGAAATTGTTCATCCCAGTATGGCATAAAAATAAAACAAAGGTGACTCAACCGTGGCTAACAAGGGAAATTAGGGATAGCATAAGATCCAAGGAGAGGACATATAAATTGGCCAGAAAAAGCAGTAAACCTGAGGATTGGGAGCAGTTTAGGATTCAACAAAGGAGGACAAAGGGATTAAATAAGAAAGGGAAAATAGAATATGAGAGTAAGCTTGCAGGGAACATAAAAACTGACTGTAAAAGCTTTTATAGATATGTGAAGAGAAAAAGATTGGTGAAGTCAAACGTAGGTCCCTTGCAGTCAGAATCAGGAGAATTTATAATGGGTAACAAAGAAATGGCCGACCAATTAAATACATATTTTGGTTCTGTCTTCACAAAGGAGGACACAACTAACCTCCCAGAGATGTCGGGGAACATAGGGTCTGATGAAGGGGAGGAACTGAAAGAAATCAGTATTTGTAAGGAAATGGTGTTAAGGAAATTGATGGGACTGAAGGCCGATAAATCCCCAGGGCCTGATAATCTACATCCTAGGGTACTTAAGGAAGTGGCCCTAGCAATAATAGATGCATTGCTGGTCATCTTCCAACATTCGATGGAATCTGGAACAGTACCCATGGATTGGAGGGTAGCTAATGTTACCCCACTATTCAAAAAAGGTGGTAGGGAGAAAACGGGGAATTACAGACCGGTAAGCCTGACATCGGTAGTGGGGAAAATGCTAGAGTCCATTATAAAGGATGTAATAGCAGAGCACTTGGAAAACAGTGACAGGATTGGACAAAGTCAACATGGATTTACAAAAGGTAAATCGTGCTTGACTAATCTACTGGAATTTTTTGAGGATGTAACTGGTAAAATAGATAAGGGAGAACCAGTGGATGTGGTATATTTGGACTTTCAGAAGGCTTTCGATAAGGTCCCGCATAAGAGGTTAGCGTGTAAAGTTAAGGCACGTGGGATTGGGGGCAAGGTATGGACTTGGATAGAAAACTGGTTGGCAGACAGAAAGCAAAGAATTGGAATAAACGGGTCTTTTTCCGAGTGGCAGGCAGTGACTAGTGGGGCACCGCAGGGATCGGTCCTCGGACCCCAGCTATTCACAATATATATTAATGATCTAGACGAGGGAACTAGATGTAATATCTCCAAATTTGCAGACGACACAAAGTTAGGTGGGCATGTGTGCTGTGAGGAGGATGCCGAGAAACTCCAGGATGATTTGGACAGGTTGGGTGATTGGGCAGAAGCATGGCAGATGCAATATAACGTGGATAAATGTGAGGTTATCCACTTTGGTGGCAAAAACAGGAAGGCAGATTATTATCTGAATGGCAATAGATTGGGCGAAGGGGAAGTGCAACGAGACCTGGGTGTCCTTGTGCACCAGTCGCTGAAGGTAAGCATGCAGGTACAGCAGGCGCTTAAGGCGGCAAATGGTATGTTGGCCTTCGTAGCAAGAGGCTTTGAGTACAGGAACAAGGATGTCTTGCTGCAGTTGTACAGGGCCTTGGTGAGACCACATCTTGAGTATTGTGTGCAGTTTTGGTTGCCTTATCTGAGGAAGGATGTTCTTGCCATGGAAGGAGTGCAGCGAAGATTCACCAGGCTGATAACTGGGATGGCAGGAATGACGTATGAGGAGAGGTTGGGTCGATTGGGCTTGTACTCGCTGGAGTTTAGAAGAATGAGAGGGGATCTCATTGAAACTTATAAAATTCTGACAGGACTAGACAGACTAGATGCAGGAAGAATGTTCCGATGGTCGGGGAGACCAGAACCAGGGGTCACAGTCTAAGGATAAAGGGTATGCCATTTAGGACAGAAATGAGGAGGAATTTCTTCACCCAGAGAGTGGTGAACCTGTGGAATTCTCTACCACAGAAGGCAGTAGAGGCCAATTCATTAAATATATTCAGGAAGGAGTTGGATATATTTCTTAAGGCTAAAGGGATCAAGGGGTATGAGGAGAAAGCAGGGACCGGGTACTGAATTTGGATGATCAGCCATGATCACATTGAATGGCGGAGCAGGCTCGAGGGGCCGAATGGCCTACTCCTGCTCCTCTCTTCTATGTTTCTAAGACAGCTTAAAGCAACTCAAAAGTTTGGTACTAAAACATAATAGTTACTGAAAGAGTAGTTGGCCACAAGCAGAATAGGAGGATATGAGGTGGACAAGGTCAAGATTAGGGATAGATAGAGGTAGATTATTTTTTGCTCCAAGAAATTCTGATCCACATGTTAAATTTCTACTGAATTTCTCAAATGGCAGTCAAAGGATTTATACTGCAAACTGAAAAATCTGCTTCTCAAAGCAGCAGAACATCATTCAGTTCAATGTTGAAGAGGTTATGCTTTACAGGACCCATTTACTCACACAGAACTTAGCATATAAAATTCTTGGATCACCAGCAGTAATGCTATATTCATTTTAGGGGCCAAAAGAGGGAGATACTGTCAGACAAACATCTCTTCAGAACCTTAATGAAACCCAAATTTGAAAAAAAAAAGCAAATGTTTGCGAACAAGAGTCTTATTTTTTTTAACCTGAAAGCAAAACAAAATCAAATGAAGGTTTACAATTGAATACAGATATTAACAAATATATTAAAAATGATGGAAGAAAGCCCATCTGAGACTTACATGCGTTCGAGCAGAAGACAATAATCAACCATGACGGGTACCATGTCCTGCAGAAGAAATGATGATAAAACAAAGAGTCAGCACCCTTAAACCATTAGAGCCTTGATCATGGACAACATCATGATCGAATCACCGTGATTTCTGAAACAGAGGTTTAAACATGCAATTCCGTCTCAAATAATTCTCTGTGTAAAATGAGACAGAATTTCCCCAGAATTTTGTCAGCTTGGCTCAGCTGGCAACACTCTTGTCACTGGGTCAGAAGGCTGTGGATTAAAGTTGAACACCAGGACTCGAGCAGAAAATCTAGGCTTTTCACTGAAGTACTAAGGGACTGCTGGATTGTTAGAAGCACTGTCCTTCAGAGGTCGTCTTTTTGTCATGTGGACGCTATAGATCCCTGAGCACTATTCAAAGAAGAGTAGGTGTCTTAGCCAACAATCCTCAACCAACAAAACACATAAACTGGTTGTATATTTCATTCAGCTTTACAAGATTTTGCTGGTGCTGATTGAATAACTTGCCCACATCACATCAGTCACTGCACTTCAAAAGTAATTCATTGCGTGAAACACAAGTGTTAACTGGATGTATCCTCTGGCTAAAGACTGTTCTTTGTAGTGTAGTTGCAGCTCAATCATTTGCCATCTGTGAACATGTCACAAGAGAACCAATCTACTTTTAGCGCCCCGAAAAAGTTAACGCCCCCGCGCCCAAAATTCACTGATAGCACCCCAAGAAGGAGGCAGGGCGCTACTGGAAGCGCCCCGCCACCCTTCTGGGGCGCTGCAAGTGAATATTGCAGCGCTACGTGCCGCAGCGCCATGCGCGTCGGCACGTTGCGCCGCAGCACTGCAGGTCTTCCTCCCCTTATTAAAGGGGAGGAGCCTAGCGCAGCACAACCTGGAGCCCAGCTGGGCCACCAGGGATCGGAGTGCCAGCAAAAGAGCTCGGCACTCAAGAGGAGTGCCGGGCTCACGGAGCGCAGCCATACACCCCACGGGGGCGAGGGACTTCACAGGAAGCCGGGGACAACAACAGAGGCAGCTGCTGGCAGGTGACCAGCAACAAAAATGGTCACCCAGCAGCTCCCCTTTAATTTGCGCCGCCCTGGCCACACGTACACCCCCCGACACAGCATCCAGCGGTAAGTCATAGTCATAGAGTTTTACAGCACAGAAAGAGGCCCTTCGGCCCATCGTGTCTGCGCCGCCCATCCATCCCTGTCCAGTCTAATCCCATTTTCCAGCATTTGGTCCATAGCCTTGTATGCAATGGCATTTCAAGTGCTCATCCAAATGCTTCTTGAATGTTGTGAGGGTTCCTGCCTCTACCATCCTTTCAGGCAGTGAGTTCCAGGTTCCAACCACCCTCTGGGTGAAAAAGTTCCTCCTCAAATCCCCTCTAAATCTCCTGCCCCTTACCCTGAATCTATGCCCCCTTGTTATTGACCCCCCTACTAAGGGGAAAAGTTCCTCTTTATCTACCCTATCTATGCCCCTCATCATTTTGTACACCTCAATCAGGTCCCCCCTCAGCCTTCTTTGCTCCAAAGAAAACAACCCCAGCCTGTTTAGTCTTTCTTCATAGCTGAGGCGCTCCATCCCAGGTAACATCCTGGTGAATCTTCTCTACACCCTCTCCAAAGCAATCACATCCTTCCTATAGTGAGGCGACCAGAACTGCACACAGTACTCCAGCTGTGGCCTCACCAGCGTTTTGTACAGCTCCATCATAACCTCCCTGCTCTTATATTCTATGCCTCGGCTAATGAAGGCAAGTATCCCATATGCCTTTTTAACTACCTTAGATCCCTGAAGGCAGCGGAACAGGTAGATATGTACATGTACACCAAGGTCCCTCTGACCCTCTGTACTTCCTAGGGTCCTACCACTCATTGTGTATTCCCTTGCCTTATTTGTCCGTCCAAAATGCATCACCTCACACTTTTCAGGGTTAAATTCCATTTGCCACTTTTCCACCCATCTGACCAACCCGTTTATATCGTCCTGTAGCCTGAGGCTTTCCTCCTCGCAATTTACCACCCCACCAATTTTCGTGTCATCTGCGAACTTACTGATCATACCTTTTACAGTCTCATCCAAATCATTTATGTAGATCACAAACAGCAAGGGACCCAGCACCGATCCCGGAGGTACCCCACTGGACACAGGCTTCCAGTCACAAAAGCAACCTTCGACCATCACCCTCTGCCTCCTGCCACTCAGCCAGTTTAGGATCCAACGCGCCAAGGCACCCTGGATCCCATGGGCTCTTACCTTCTTGACCAGTCTCCTATGCAGGACTTTGTCAAAAGCTTTACTGAAGTCCATGTAAACCACATCCACAGCATTTCCCTCATCCACCCCCCTAGTCACCCCCTCGAAAAATTCAATCAGATTTGTCAGACATGATTTACCCTTGACAAAGCCATGCTGACTATCCCCGATTAATCCTTGCCTCTCCAAGTGGAGACTAATTTTGTCCCTCAGAATTTTTTCCAATAATTTCCCTACCACAGATGTTAGGCTCACTGGCCTGTAATTCCCTGGTTTATCCCTGCTACCCTTCTTGAATAATGGTACTACATTAGCTGTTCTCCAGTCCTCTGGTACATCCCCTGTGGCCAGAGAGGTTCTGAAAATTTGTGTCAGAGCCCCTGCAATCTCCTCCTTTGCCTCCCACAGCAGCCTGGGATACATCTCGTCCGGGCCTGGGGATTTATCCACTTTTTGACCTGCTAAAACCGCTAGCACCTCCTCCCTCTCGATGCTAATATGTTCAAGTATGTCACAGTCCCCTTGCTCGATTTCTATGTCTGCATCGTCTCTCTCCATAGTGAACACAGATGCAAAAAATTCATTTAAAACCCCGCCTACATCATCTGGCTCTACACACAGATTGCCACTTTGGTCCCTAATGGGCCCTACCCTTTCCCTGGTTATCCTCTTGCCCTTAATATACTTATAAAACATCTTAGGATTTTCCTTTATTTTGCTCGCCAGTGTTATTTCATGGCCCCTCCTCTCCCTCCTAATTTCTTTTTTTAAGTATGCCCCTGCACTTTTTATACTCCTCTAGGGCTTCTTCCGTCTTTAGTCTTTTGTAACTGCCAAAAGCCCCCCTTTTATTTCTAATGCATTTTTGTATATCCCTTGTCATCCAAGGTTCCCTTTGCTTGTTGGTCCCCCCCTTGACCTTTACAGGAACATGTTGGCGTCGTACTCTCTCTATTTCCCTTCTGAAAGTCTCCCACTGTTTTGATGTGGATTTTCCTATAAGTAGCTGCTCCCAGTCCACTTTGGCCAGATCCTGCCTTATCATATTAAAATCGGCCTTCCCCCAATTTAGAACCTTTATTTCCGGTCCATCTTTGTCCTTTTCCATGACCACCTTAAATCTCACCGAATTATGGTCACTGTCGCCAAAATGCTCTCCTACTGACACTTCCAGTCAGGGGGCGCTAACGAAGATCGCGGCTGGGGCGCGAGCGGGGCGCTGCGCACGGCGACGACGTCATCGCCGGAGGCACAGCGCCGCAGGGCACCAACAGTTACCACTGCCGCTAACCGCCCGCTGAATTTGGCGGGAGGGCGCTAACGGGAGGTGCAAACCAACCAAATTTTTCCCCCTATATGTTTAAATAGAAACATTTTTTAAAAACACAGGACAAATCAACTTTTCCTTTGAGACAGCTACTACCAACACTGTCCTCTGCTGTATCAATATTTGTTTTGACTGATCGATTCCTAGAATATAAATAGATAGTATAACACATTATCATAGAACGGTATAGCACAGAAGGCGGCCATTCGGCCCATCAAGTCTGCACTGGCTCTTTCGAAGAGCAATCCAGTTAGTTCCATTCCCCCACTCTTTCCCCATATCCCTGCAATATTTTCTCCTTCAAGTATTTATCCAATTCCCTTTTGAAGGCTACTATTGAATCTGTACCCACCACCTTACCAGGCAGTGCATTCCAAATCCTAAATCACTCATTGCATATTTTTTTTCCCCTCATGACACCTCTGGTTCTTTTGCCAATCACCTTAAATCTGTGCCCTCTGGTTATTGACCCTTCAGCTATTGGAAACAGTTTCTCTTTATTTACTCTACCTAAACCCTTCATAATTTTAAACAACGCTATCAAATCTGGGGTCAAACTAGCGTTTTATATAGGTTTAACGTAACTTCCTAGCTTTTATACTCTATGCCTCTATTTGTAAAGCCCAGGATCACATATGCTTTATTAATTCCTTTGTTAACATGTCCTGTCACCTTCAAAGATTTGTGCACAAACACCTCCAGGTCTCTCTGTACTTGCACCCCCTTTAAAATTGTACCATTTAACTTGTAATTGTCTCTCCTCATTCTTCCTACCAAAATGTATCACCTCATACTTTTCAGTCATCTGCCATGTGTCCGCCCATTCCACCAGCCTTTCTATGTCCTCTTGAAGTCTATTACTATCTTCCTCACTGTTTACTACACTTCAGAGTTTCATGTCATCTGCAAATTTCAAAATGGTGCCCTACACCCTAAAGTCCAACTCATTAATCTATATCAAAACAGCAGTGGTCCTAGTACTGAACCCTGGAGAACACCACTGTCTATCTCCCTCCAGTCTGATAAACAGCCATTCACCACAATTCTGTTTTCTATCCTTAACCAATTTTGTATCCATGCTGCTACTGCCCCTTTGATTCCATGGGCTTTAATTTTGCTAACAAGCCTATTACGTGGTACTTTATCAAACGCCTTTTGAAAGTCCATATACACATCAACTGCACTGCCCTTATCCACCCTCTCTGTTACCTCATCAAAAATCTAAATCTAGTTAGTCAAACACGATTTGCCCTTAACAAATCTGTGCTGGCTCTCCTTTATTTGTCCATGCTTGTCCAAGTTGCTGTTAATTTTCTCCCAGATTATTGTTTCTAAAAGCTTCCCCACCACTGACGTTAAACTGACTGGCCTGTAATTGCCAGGTTTATTCTGCTCCCATTTTTTGAACAAGGGTGTAACATTTGCAACCCTCCAGTCCTCCTTCGAGCCCCAACATTCTAGGGCTAAGATTCGCAAGCTGTAGGTTTACATTCATGATTGACACAGAGAGTAACCATTCAATTCCTCCAGGACTGTGGTAAACTCAGATGAACTACAAGCTACCAATCACAAATTAATTCTGTGTCCTTTACAATTTGGAATTTTCTACTGGACATAGGATGCCACAAATTAACATCTGAACAGTGCACATCTAATTTATAAACTGTTTCTCTATTCTACAGCACACCATGTTACTTAATAGCATTCCCACAGAACTGTGCAAGCAGCAACATTTTAAATCCCCATGGTGATATTTCTAATATCAAAAAATATGCAATTCATGTTTCTATATGTATATAGATACACAGGAAGCTTGCATGTGGCCTCCGTGTACACATCAATCATACAAGATGAAGATGGTACAACTGAACAGGGCTTTAGTAACACATGGACTGACTGGACACTATCATCAAATTACTGCAAAAATCTGGGCTGTTCTGAACTTTGCATCATTGCAACTGACAAAATATGCAACTATTACTCACGATCCATCAGCGGGTCAGTGGAGAAATGTTCCAGCAGCTGTCAGTGCTCCCATCTTCATAACATTCAGCTACCATAGCAATACAGCAGGCAAAAAGGATCACAGATTTCATCTTGAAAAGCCATTCTCCGAAACGGTCTATCCCCTACAATCTGAGTGACACCTGCCTGAAGCAACTGCAAGCTTTCAAGACATCATGCGAGGACTACAGCCATCAGACTTGGTTTCCTTCAATTTTCTACAGCTGCCAACACTTTATTAGAACTTTAACTGTTTGCAATGTTTGTGTCAGTCAAGCTTAGTGCTTACCTTAGTGCACTAGAGATCACCTTAATCCGTCAAAGTCACATACTCCAGCCTCAGGATTTTTCTATACATACCGATTTATTGCTGAGCTCCTCTTTTAGCCCATTTAATTACTTCCTTACCCCTGCCTAGGTTAATGAGAAGGGTCTACTGTTGCAATTTTTGAGCATAGCAGACCAATGATTCAGAGAATTCACAATTTATACCAATTAGCTGCACTCGAACTGTATTAAATTCAAACGCCCTCCTGTTAGATCAGAATCTCTTTCAGGTCATGGTGATATGCACAAAGCACAATGAAAGTGTAATGACATCAGCCTGTGCAGCTATTTCACTGACAGTACATTCACATTACAAGTTTAGAATTGGTGCAAAGAGATGGTTAGGGTGCAAGAGTTGGCGGGGGTGCGGCAGGAGAGCAGGAGGTGCATCCTGCATATAAAAGTACTTTCCCCAATCTAGGTAAGTAAAATAAACTGCTTAAAAAAAATTCTACCATTAGTTTATCTTCCCTTCCCTGTGGAGCTCTTGCCATAGTGGTCCTCAGCTCTCAGCTGATCCAGTGACAAGGCCCTTCACTGATCAATGAGTAGATACACAATATACAATGTAGGTTGACATCCTTACCCATCTGAAATGCTGAATGGAAGAGATCTAAGCAACGATGTTTCAGTACATTACAAAATAGTTCACAAAGCCAGGTGGCTCATCCACAAGACAGATTTCGATGAAGAAGGCCCTTCAGCCCAATTGATTTCATCCTTCCAGAGTAACAGCCTTGATGCCTTCCCATTAGCACATCTCTTTCTTTCTTAGGAATTCCACTGTACAAGCCTCACTCACTTCCTGGTAAATCATTCCACTATCTAGTAAAGAAAGAGTTCCCAACATCTATCTTGATTTTCCCTTCACAATCTTGAATCGATGCCTTGGGTCCTGCTACTTTGGCAATTCTGAAAGTAGTATTGGGTTTACATTATCTGTCCCAGTAAGTAATATCTTATGGCCTAGAAATTCAGTATTGCCACGTTTGGGGCACGACAGCATGGCGTTCGCTAACTTCAGCGCCCGGCGCAACTTAGCGCCACCTTCGCCGATATTCAGTTGCATCGCCCCAAGAGGTTGCTGCTGCGCTAAAGCAGGCGATGCACGACTATCATTAGGCTCCAAGCCGGCGATCCGGGGCGCAAACACCGAAGGCGGGCGCAGCGAGTTGCTCATTGAGGACAGTCAGGCACCGGTCAGCACTTAAAGGGGGGGAGGGTGGAATTGCTTGGCTGCCATGCCCTGCACACTGCAGCCCTAAGGCAAGGCCTGAACACTGCTTCTGGAACAGCTCCACGCCCAGTAGAATGGAGAAGGCCAGGGAGAGAGCGCAGTGCTTCGGCGAGGATGACCTGAGGCTGCTGTTTGGCGCAGTGGACCGCAGGCGCCATATCCTCTTCCCTGAGGGTGGCAGGAGGCCGCAGCGCGCCGAATATCGGAAAGCATGGAGGGATGTGGCAAACAGGGTCACGTCCAACAGCCTGGTTGGCAGGACACCAACCCAGTGCCGGAAAAAATTCAAGGACCTCACTCGAGTTGTCAGGGTGAGTACCCTTTCTAGTATCCTCCTCATCCCTGCATGTGCACCTCAATTTATGGCCAAACGGGTCTGAAAGCCCTAATGGCCAGCCCTCATCCAGCAGCTATGGAACTGTCATGAAAAGCACTTGCGCATTCAGGACTTTAGACACTGTCAGGGCTATTCGACCATGGGAGGCAGTGCGGGCAAGATCAGGGCTTGACACCGTCAGGGCTAATCGACCATGGGAGGCAGTGCGGGCAAGACCAGGGCTTGACACTGTACTTAGAGGCTGTCCCTTCTCTTCCAGGCCAAGCTGGCGCATAACAGAAGACAGCAGCGACAGACCAGGGGAGTCCGTCCTGACCTGAAACAGCTGAGCGACCTCAAGCAGCGAGTGGAGCAGATCATGGCAGGCCGGCTGAGTGGCCCCGTCGCCACTGGAGATGCTGACCCTGTTCTGGGCACCAATGGTAAGGTCATCACCTTTTTGACCTCTCCCTTTCCACTTGCGCCTCACACCAGCATCCTTTGCCACTATCGAACCAATGCAGTGCACAGCAGCACTCATGCCTCCCTCGCTGCCGCCCTGTCCTCACTCTAAAGCAACTCTTGTGCCTCCCTGCTTTCAGATGGTGACTCGCCAGATGAGGAGGCAGCCCCCTCAAGCTGGCACTGTGTCCAAGTCAGACATAGAGGAGGAGGAAGAGGAAGCCAGCCCATCAGGGACACCCTCAGCCGAGGCAGCCCATGGCCATAATGGTGACACTTCTTCCCTGGAGGGAAGCAGGGGGGAACGGTCGGAGGATAGTGAAGCTCCGGGGACCAGCGGGCTGCAGCAACGCAGCAGGGGTGGGGAAGCTCGGCGGCCGTCTCCCCGGAGGGTGAGTGCGGCCTCCAGTCCTGCTACGGTGAGCGCAGAGGAGGTGCGGCTCCTAGCGGAAATGGGCGCCCAGGCTGAGCGCAGGCACACTGAGCTCATGGCTGCAGTGGCAAGGATGCCTGACTCCATAGAGTCACTGGCAAGGAGTGTGCAGGAATTCGGGGCAGCACAGGCCAGGAGTCTGCAGGACATCGCGGCAGCACAGGCCAGGAGTCTGCAACAATTCAGTGCAGCACAGGCCAGGAGTCTGCAACAATTCAGTGCAGCACAGGCCAGGAGTCTGTAGGACGTCGCGGCAGCACAGGCTAGGAGTCAGCAGGACTTCGCTGCTTCACAGGCGGCTTCTAGCCAAGTGCTCAGTCGTGCCGTGCATTCACTGGCTGCTGTCATGCAGACACAGACCAGGGCCACACGGGCACTAACTGCTGCCACACTCGCTGGATCGACCAGGCATCGCCGGGGCACGCGCCGTGCCGCAGCAGCCCAGCAGTCTGTGCCTCAGCAGATTGCTGCGGTGCTGGCCCGTGCGCGTGCCAATGTATCAGCCGACCAGGGAGTGCCTGTGATTTGTCAGGTTGGCAGCATTCCTGCAGCCAACACTGTCACTCCTCCATTGCAGCTGCCACCAGCTGTTGGACAGACTGCTGCCGCCCAAGCAGAGTTGGAGCAGTCAGTAGCTGGCCCCTCCAGGCCCAGAGCTGGTCCAGGCCGACCCCCAAGGGCATCTGCTGTCTCACCATCTGACCCTCAGCAGCCTTCCCCCAGCCTTGCTGCAGCCACTGGGGTCCCATTGAGGAGGAGCTGCAGGGCGGGTAGGGGCCAGTCACAGAAGCGAAACGGATCACCCTCGCAGGGGAAAAAGTAGAAGGTGTGGCCAAATGTTTTGTTTTATATATAAAGGCCGAGACTGGTGTATTTGTTTCATATATAAAGGCCGAGACTGGTATATTTGTTTTACTTGTAAAGGCCGAGGCTGGTGCATTTGTGTTTTTGGGGGGGGTTTCTCTCCATTAGTTTGTCATGTGGGAAGGGCACAGAGGTATCACAGTAAAAAAAACTTCTTAAATCGCTCTGTCCAGGCTTTCTTTTGGAAGTCCTGGTTGCCCTGCTCGGCTGAGGGCTTGTGGAGCGGCTACATTCATCTTCTGCCATTGGCACAAGCCATTCCGAGAGGGGGCCTAGAACCGACATGCAATAAGCCGCCGACGGGCGACCCTTGCACTTTCTGCCTCCCTCCTGTGCTGGTCCTCCTCCTCCTCCTCCTCCTCCTCCTCTGGTGGTCCTCCAATGTCTGCTGGCAGTGGCTGAGTCCTGCGGATACCCAGGTTGTGCAGCATACGACAACGAAATGGGAGACTCGCTCAGGCGAGTACTGTAGGGCTCCCCCGGAACGATCCAGGCAGCGGAACCGTTGCTTCAGCACGCCGATTGTTTGCTCAATGATGTTCCTGGTTGCTTGATGGCTGTCATTGTATCCCTCTTCAGCAGGGGTGCTGGGCGCATGGAGCGGGGTATTCAGCCAGGTGCAGAAAGGATAGCCTTTGTCCCCGAGAAGCCATCCTCGTGGGTGAGGCTGGGCCTCGAACATGTCTGCCACAGAAGTCTGGCGCAGGATGAAGGCATCGTGGCTGCTGCCTGGAAAGCGGGCATTGACAGCTAGGATGAGCTGCCTGTGGTCACACACCAACTGCACGTTGAGCGAATGGTAGCCCTTCCGGTTGCGGTAATCCTCGGCATTCTCTAGAGGTGCCCGCAAAGCCACATGCGTGCAGTCAATGGCGCCCTGCACCATGGGGATGCCCGCTAATGCTGCAAAGCCCATTGCACGCTCTTGCTGCTTGTCAATGGTCATGGGGAAAGAGATGAACTGACGTCTCCTTCTGAAAAGGGCATTGGTCACCTGGCGGATGCAGCAATGTACCAGAAACTGGGAGGTGTTGGAAATGTCCCCAGTAGCGGATTGGAAGGAGCCGGTGGCATAGAAGTTGAGAGCCACCGTCACCTTCACTGCCACCGACAGAGACATCCTGCTCCTCAGCTGTGGCTGCAGATCTCCGCGAAGCAGGTGGCAGATCTCAGTGACCACCGCCCTTCTGAATCGCAGCCTCCGAACACACTGCTCCTCAGACATGTTCAGATATGAGAACTGCTGGCGGTATACCTTGGGTGGGTAAGGCCTCCTTTGCTGACGCCTGTTGGCCCTTCTCCGTCTGGCCATGACTGGCACTCTCTCACGGCGTCTCTGAGCCCTTTGAATGCAATGGAAAAGCCCAACGTTTCCACCCATTGCAGCCCCCATTATATGTTTCCAATCAATGCTATGACACTGAAGTTAAAGGCAAGTGCAAAGCTGTGGCCTGAAGCCACAAGTACCTGTGCGAGTGTTGAGCCAAACCAGAAAGCTCTCTACCTTTGTCTCTCTCCAAAGATCCGTCTCTCACAAAGAAGGAGTGGTGCAAAATGGCTGCCATTTATACTGCAGGAGTCCCCTTTAATTAGCGCCCCGCAGCGACTGGGAACCGTTTGATATGCCTATCAATTAGTCCAATAAAAGGCGACGAGTTAAGAACGTAACTGAAGGTTTTTATTGGCTAAATAACAGAGCCCACCCTCGTGGGTGATCCGATCCAACAGGGAGGAATACTAGCCAGTCAGCTACCTTTATACCTGGGCAGGTAATGGGCGGAGTCGGAGGTGGTCAGCCCAGGTATAACAGTGCGACAAGAGGCGACCTCGTGTAGTGATGTGACAGTGAGAACAGTGAGAACAATATACAGTGATAACTATAACAGTGGTTTACCACATTCACCCCTTGTTTAGATTAGAGTCCGGCGGGGTGAAGTGTATTACCAGCTCTGGTATGTCAGTCTGTCCGGAGGCTTCGTTAGCCTCTCCGATCGTCGCAGCGGCGGTGTTACATTATCCGGTGTTAAAGCTGGTGTCTGCGTAGTCGGCAAAGGCTCGTGGGGTTCCGGCATGCCGTCTACCTCGGCTGGACTCGGGGGGTTGGGAGGGGGGGGTGAGGGTGCGAGGTCTCGTAAGGAGACAGTGTCCTCCCGTCCGTCTGGGTAAGCCACATAGGCGTACTGGGGGTTGGCGTGCAGGAGGTTCACCTTCTCGACCAGGGGGTCCGTTTTATGGGCCCTCACGTGCTTTCGCAGCAAGACGGGTCCCGGAGAGGTCAGCCAGGTTGGTAGGGTGGTTCCCGTAGTCGACTTCCTGGGGAAGACAAACATTCGAGCATGGGGGGTGGTGTTAATGGCAGTGCAAAGTAGTGACCGGATGGAGTGCAGCGCAATCGGGAGGACCTCTTGCCAGCGGGAGGTTGGGAGGCCCTTAGACTTTAAGGCTAAGAGGGTGGCCTTCCATACCGTCGCGTTCTCTCTTTCCACCTGGCTGTTCCCTCGGGGGTTGTAGCTGGTGGTCCTGCTTGCTGCAATACCCCTCTCCAATAGGAACTGACGGAGTTCCTCGCTCATGAAGGAGGCGCCCCGGTCACTATGTATATAGTTCGGGAACCCGAACAAGGCGAAGAGTTTGTTCAGGCATTTAATGACCGTGTTACTGGTCATGTCTGGGCAGGGGAAGGCAAAGGGGAAACGGGAGTACTCATCAACGATGTTGAGGAAGTACACATTACGGTCGGATGACGGTAGGGGCCCCTTGAAGTCGATGCTCAGACGCTCGAAGGGGTGGGTGGCCTTGATCAGGCTTGCTCTGTCCGGCTTATAGAAGTGCGGTTTGCACTCAGCACAGATCTGGCAGTTCCTGGTCATGGTCCTGACCTCCTCGATGGAGTATGGCAGGTTGCGGGCCTTAATGAAATGGTAGAGTCTGGTGACTCCGGGGTGGCAGAGGTCATTGTGGAGGGTCTGAAGTCTATCACTTTGCGCGCTGGCGCATGTAATGCGTGAAAGAGCATCAGGGGGGTCGTTCAGTTTACCGGGCCGGTACAAGATCTCATAATCATAGGTGGAAAGCTCGATTCTCCACCTCAAGATTTTGTCGTTCTTGATCTTGCCCCTCAGCTTGTTATTAAACATGAAGGCAACCGAGCGTTGGTCGGTGAGGAGGGTAAATCGTTTGCCTGCCAAGTAGTGCCTCCAGCGCCGTACTGCCTCCACAATTGCCTGGGCTTCCTTCTCGACCGACGAGTGTCGGGTCTCGGGGCCCTGTAGGGTCCTTGAGAAGAAGGCTACCGGCCTACCCTCCTGGTTAAGGGTAGCGGCTAGGGCGAAGTCGGATGCATCGCTCTCCACTTGGAAGGGGATTGACTCATCCACTGCGTGCATTGTGGCCTTGGCTATGTCTCCCTTAATGAGGGAGAAGGCCGCGCACGCCTCTTCCGTGAGGGGGAAGGATGTGGTTTTCAGGAGGGGTCTGGCTTTGTCCGCATAATTGGGTACCCATTGGGCATAGTAGGCGAAAAGCCCCAGGGTTCTCCTAAGTGCTTTTGGACAGTGGGGGAGGGGTAGCTCCATGAGGGGGCGCATTCTTTCGGGGTCGGGGCCGATGACTCCGTTCTCTACTACACAGCCAAGGATGGCAAGGCGCGCTGTGTTAAACACGCATTTCTCCTTATTGTAGGTGAGGTTCAGCCGTTGGGCCGTACGGAGGAATTTCTCCAGATTCACGTCATGGTCCTGCCGGTTGCGGCCGCAGATGGTGACGTTATCGAGATAGGGGAAAGTGGCCTGTAGTCCGTTCTGGTCAACCATCCGGTCCATCTCCCGTTGGAAAACCGAGACCCCGTTGGTGACACCAAAGGGGACCCTAAGGAATTGGTAGAGGCGGCCATTCGCCTCGAAGGCGGTGTACTGGCTGTCCTCCGGGCTGATGGGGAGTTGGTGGTAGGCCGACTTGAGGTCGATGGTCGAGAATACGCGGTATTGTGCAATCTCATTGACCATGTCCGATATGCGGGGGAGGGGGTATGCGTCCAGCTGGGTGTATCTGTTTATGGTCTGGCTGTAGTCGATAACCAGGCGATTTTTGTCGCCGGTCTTGACTACCACCACCTGGGCACGCCAGGGGCTGCTGCTCCCCTCAATAATGCCCTCTTTCAGGAGTCGCTGCACCTCAGAGCTAATGAAGGCTCTGTCCCCAGCGCTGTACCGCCTGCTCTTAGTAGCGACAGGTTTGCACTCGTGGGTGATCCGATCCAACAGGGAGGAATACTAGCCAGTCAGCTACCTTTATGCTGCCCCGCACAAAGATGGCCGCCCCTGGTTTTCCCATGAGGCTCTGCAGGCTTCGGCTGCCCCGCACAAAGATGGCCGCCCCCAGGGTTCGCATGAGGCACTGCTGGCTTCTGAGGATTTGCTTCTGCAGGCCTTGGAGAAGTGGCCTTTCTTGAGGCAGGTTTTGCAGGTCGAGTTTTTGGCTGGGCAGCGCGACCTCGGATGCCTCTCCTGGCCGCAAAAGAAGCAGCCAGCGGCCCGATCGGGGTTGCCTGATGTCGGGGCCGGTACCGGGGCTAGCGGGCCCGGTCGGATCCGTGATGCAGACGCTGAGGTAGGTCCCGGGGGCAGCGCTGTGAAGGGTGGTGGGGTGGGGGTCGGGCCCGAGTCCCAGGGTCGCGAATAGTACCTGGCAAACGCTTCCTGGTCTTGCTGGGTGGCCTCTAGGGTGAGGGCGAGGGCTTCGGCCTTGTCCAGGTCTATGTCCTTAGCTTCAAGCAGTCTTTGCCGTGTGTAGTCGGAACGTAGGCCTCTCACCAAGGCGTCGCGGACATTGTCTTCCATGTTCGCAGTAGCCGTCACCGCTTTAAAGTCACAGTTCCTGCCGAGTTGTCTCAGCGCTCGTGAAAATTCAGCTATCGATTCTCCTGGCTGTTGCTGGCGAGATCTTAAGAGATGCCTAGTGTACATGTAGTTTACCGGGCTCCGGTACTGCTGTTTCAGTAGGTTGATGGCGTCGTCGTACGTAGTCATGTCCTGGATGAGTGTATATACTCTCGGGCTCGCTTGGGCTTTCAGGACTCTTAGTTTGGATCTCTGAGGGACGACGGCTTCCTCCAGGTACGATTCGAAGCAGTCCAGCCAGTGTTTGAAGTCGTTGGCTGAGTTTGGTGCCTGTGGGTTTAGATCCAGGTATGGTGGTTTCAAGGCTTGCAGCCAAGCCGGCTGGTGTGGCCCGTTGTCTGGAGGCTGCTGTTGCTGTGCTGCTGGGTGAGCTCCTTGCTGTTGCTGTTCATTATCAGACATCTTTAAAATTTAGTCAATAAAATTGATATGCCTATCAATTAGTCCAATAAAAGGCGACGAGTTAAGAACGTAACTGAAGGTTTTTATTGGCTAAATAACAGAGCCCACCCTCGTGGGTGATCCGATCCAACAGGGAGGAATACTAGCCAGTCAGCTACCTTTATACCTGGGCAGGTAATGGGCGGAGTCGGAGGTGGTCAGCCCAGGTATAACAGTGCGACAAGAGGCGACCTCGTGTAGTGATGTGACAGTGAGAACAGTGAGAACAATATACAGTGATAACTATAACAGTGGTTTACCACACCGTTCCCCTCTACCAGTCGCTAGGGGCGCCAGGCACACAATAGGCCGGCGCCACTGAATTTCTGGTTCAGGGCGCACAAAGGGCGTTGCACCATGAAATGACGTCAGGATCTGCGCGCGCAGCTGAGCGCACGCAAAGGTTTTGCGCCGCCGCTAATCTTAACTGAAGTTCGCGAGAGGTGCAGATCGCGCCGCGCCCGGGCACTAGCCGCTTAGCGCCCCACTTCTCCTCCTCCTCCTAAGGCGCTAGCGGCTGGCGGAAACAACTGAATTTCTAGGCCTATATATCTCCAAGGCCTCCGCTGTGATGCCTCTTCCCTCTGAGCCAAGCACCTGCCTCATTGCTTCCTGGTGGACTGCCTTTAGGACCTGGATGGACCCATGTTGCAGCATCCAGAACTGTACACAGTATTCCAGGTGCAGTCCAAACAGTGCTTTGGTATGACCTTTAGGAGTTTGAACACAACTGATTTGGGATTATAATCCAGTATCCTATTTGCTTTGTTTATCATCTCTCGCTGATTAGGCATGGTGAACAATGAGTCAACTAACACTCAGTCTCTCAAGTTCTCCTGAGCAAATTCTCTTCCACTCATGGAGCACATGTATTTTTTTTTTTTTTACTTCCAACATGCAGGCAGGAATTTTAATCTGGAGGCGGATTTGGGGGGGGGGGGGGGGGGGGTTTTACGGGGGTGGAAAGTGGTAAGGCCATGCCAAATTTAACAGCAGAGCCTGATTAACACTTCTCAGCTCTGTTTCCTGCCCGCAGCCAACGGGCAGGTAGGCCTGTGGCACTAGGCTGCAGAGAGGAGGGAGGGAGGGTGGTCAAGAGCCAAAGAAGCAATGGGGGCCAGAGGAGCATTAGGCTGAGGGTAGCGATTTTGGGGGGGGGGGGAGGGGTAGTCGGAACTCAGGAACCGGAGAAGCATCGGGGCTGGAAGGGGGAAATCAGAGGCCTCGTGGGGGGTGGGGATGTCCGATTGCAGGAGGTGGGTGAGGCAGGGACGTTGGATTCCGCAGGTAAGTGTAAAGGTACTTACCTCCTGGATCCAGCAGTCCTCATCTTACTTTAGCTGGCAGGTTCCCCGAGGCCTGAGAAATCCGACCAGCCAGAGGTAAATTTGTAATGGTGGATCACCATGAGGCACGCCAGCCTCATTTTAATATTTAAATGGTCAACCCGCTTCCTGCAAGCAGATTGGCTGCCTGGCCCACCGTCCCGTCTCCGTTAAAACTGTAAGCGGGCAGGTTGGAGGCAGGTTGGGGTCGGAATTCAGTTTTTTAACACTTTAACCTTCCACCCAATCCCAACCAACCCCGCAGTATCTTGTATTTGTCAGAATTGAACTTCATTGCCCAGTTGCAAAGTCTGTTAAGCTCCTGACTGCCTCCTCAGAGATCAGTTTCCCTCTAACTCTGTAATTTAATTACTTTACATTGAGATTCTCGATAATTTATATAGACCCGGCATAGGACTGGTGGCAGCACTCCGCTCAATACTGCTCTCCCAGCTTGCCTTACAACTACCTACTGCTTCTTTGCCTATGGGCAGCTACTAATCTACATCCACAACCCTTGTTGGGACTGACCTTAGTTTGAAAAGGAGTTTCTGACATAGTGCTTTATCAAAGGCTTTGTGGAAAGATCCCCTCCCCAGCAAATTGGGATGCCATCTCCTCAAAATAGTCTACAAGTTTGGTCAGGCAAATTGCACCTACTCTAAAGCTATTTGGTTGTTATGTATTCGGTTATTTTACCCAGCTACTTTTTTCCATTTTATTTCTCATTGTTGATTCCATTAGTTTTCCTATTATCGAGGCTGGGCTAGTTATGGCTCTGTTGCCCCTCTTGCATATAGATCCCCAAAAACAAGTGGGTTGGGGTCCGGTCAGATGTAAAATTATTTTAAATCTCAAATCTGACCCTAACCCTCCCACTTCTGGGTTTAATGGAGGCAGGACAGTGGGCGGAGAGCCAACCCACTTCCAGGAGGCGGCTTGGTCATTTAAATATTGAGAGACTAGGAGCCTCACATTTAACCTGTCTTACAGATTTAACCCTAGCCAGCTGGGATACTGGGAAACCCTGCAGCTCAAGGGAGGCATGGACAACTTCAGGGAAAAGGCAAGTGCCTTTACAGCACTGCTCGTGAGCCAGGAAGGTATGGCAACCCAGGATGTAGTGATGGAGCAGCCTCAGCCCTGGGCCTTGTCCAACAGGTACGAGGCACTTTCTACCTGTATGGATGAGGAAAAGGACTACAGGGAGATGGACAAACTGACCACGGCACTGTGGTACAGAGGGCCATTCAAGTGGGGGGGGGGGGAGAAGGAAGGAATGTGGTAGTAGTAGGGGACAGTATAGTCAGGGGGATAGATACTGTTCTCTGCAGCCGCGAAAGAGAGTCCCGAAGGCTGTGTTGCCTGCCCGGTGCCAGGGTTAAGGATATCTCCTGGCGGCTGGAGAAGAACTTGGAGTGGGAAGGGGAGGATCCAGTTGTCGTGGAACCAACGACGTAGGTAGAACTAAGAATGAGGTTCTGCTGAGGGAGTTTGAGGAGCTCGGGTCTAAATTAATAAGCAGAACTACAAGGGTAATAATCCCTGGATTACTACCTGAGCCACGCACAAATTGGCATAGGGTCAAGCAGATCAGGGAGTTAAATGTGTGGCTCAAAGAGTGGTGTGGAAAAAAGGGATTTTAGTTCATGGGGCACTGGCACCAGTACTGGGGAAAGAGGCAGCTGTTCTGTCGGGATGGGCCCAGCATCCTGGCAAATTGAATAACTAGGGCTGTAGATAGGGCTTTAAACTAAAAGTGCGGGGGGGGTCAGGTGAGGGGTAATATAGAAATTTAAAGAGAAAGGTCAAGGCAATAGAGCAGTGTAGCGATTTGGGTAAAAAAAAGCAGAGTGTGACAGGAAGGGACAGAGAGTTTAATGGTAGCAGTGCAGCAGAGAATAAGGTCAAAGCAGGGAATAATGGTAAAAAAATTAAATTAAAGGCTCTTTATCTGAATGCACGAAGCATTCGTAACAAGATAGACGAACTAGTGGCACAAATAAAGAGATAAATGGGTTTGATCTAATAGCCATTACAGAGACATGGTTGCAAGGTGGCCAAGGTTGGGAACTAAATGTTCCAGGGTACCTGACGTTTCAAAAAGACAGGCAGAATGGAAAAGGAGGGGGAGTAGCCCTGATAATAAAGGATGACTTAAGGACAGTAGCGAGAAAGGATCTTGGCTCGGAAGATAAGGAAGTAGAATCAGTAGGGGTGGAGATAAGGAATAACAAGGGGCAGAAAACACTGGTAGGAGTAGTATATAGGTCCCCTATCAGTAGCTATACCGTTGGACAGAATATTAATCAAGAAATAGTAGGAGCTTGCAACAAAGGAAATGCAATTGGGGGACTTTAATCTTCATATAGACTGGCAAATCAAATTGGCAAAGGTAGTCTGGAGAACGAGTTCATGGAATGCATTCGGGACAGTTTCTTAGAACAATACGTCATGTAACCAACCAGGGAACAGGCTATTTTAGATCTTGTATTGTGTACTGAGACAGGGTTAAATAGCACTCTCATAGTAAAGCATCCACTGGGGCAGAGTGATCATAATATGATAGAAATTTACATTAATTTTGAGATTGACTTGTCTAAGTTCGAAACTAGTCTTAAACTTAAATAAAGCCAATTACATAGGTTTGAGGGGCGAGTGGGCTAAGGTAGATTGGAGAAATAGATTAAAAGGTATGGCAGTAGATAAACAGTGGCTAGCATTTAAAGAAATATTTCATAATTCTCAACAAAAATACATTCCATTGAGAAACAAAAATTCCACGGGAAAAGTGATCCAGCCTTGGCTAACAAAAGAAGTTAAGGATAGCATTAGATTGAAAGAAGAAGCTTATAATGTTGCAAAGAATAATAGTAAGCCTGAAGGTTGGGAGAGTTTCAGAAACCAGCAAAGGTTGGCCAAAAAATTAATAAAAAAGGAAAAGATAGAATGTGAGAAAAAACTAGCAAGAAATATAAAAGCAGACTGTAATGGGACTAAAAGCCGACAAAATCCTTAGACCTGATGGCCTACATCCTAGGGTTCTAAAAGAGGTGGCTGAAAAGATAGTGGATGCATTGGTTTTGATCTTCCAAAATTCCCTAGATTCTGAAATGGTCCCAACGGATTTGAAGGTTGCAAATGTAATACAGCTATTCAAGAGAGAAAAAAACAGGGAACTACAGGCCAGTCAGCCTGACATCAGTCATTGGGAAAATGCTGGAATCCATTGTTAAGGAAGTGGTATCAAGTCACTTAGAGAATCATAACATGAGTAGACAGAGTCAACATGGTTTTATGAAAGGGAAATCATGTTTGACAAATTTATTAGAGTTTTTTGAGGATGTAACTAGCAGGGTAGATAAAGGGGAACCAGTGGATGTAGTATATTTGGATTTCCAAAAGGCATTCGATAAGGTGCCACATAAAAGATTATTACACAAGATAAGGGCTCATGGGGTTGGGGGTAATATAATAGCATGGATATAGGATTGGTTAACGGATAGAAAACAGAGTAGGGATAAACAGATCTTTTTCAGGTTGGCAGGCTGTAACTAGTGGGGTGCTGCAAGGATCAGTGTTGGGGCCTCAGCTATTTACAATCTATATTAATGACCTAGATGAAGGGACCGAGTGTAATGTATCCAAGTTTGCTGATGGTGCAAAGCTAGGTGGGACAGTAAGCTGTGAGGAGAACACAAAGGGCTGGATTTTGTCAATGGGGAGCTTTTGGAGGCGGGACTCCCATTTGTTGGGTTTTAGTCCCGCCTCCATCGACTTGTGGCTAACCCACGCTATTTTCCCTTGATTGACCTTGTTAAGCCCACTGGGCAGGCTTAGCAGGCCAATTAAGGGAAAGCCAGTTACAGGTGACGTCAGCGAGTGCCGTTTCATCTGTCAAGAGCTTTTGACAGATGAAATGTTATCGTTTGACAGCTCTGTGAAGCTGTCAAACACTGACAATCTGTCTTCCAAGTTGTGTCTTTACTCAAGACTCAATTAGAAAGCCTTCCTGACCAGAAAGCAGAAGGCTGCAGCTTTTGACAGTTCAGCGGCCATTCTGCTTTCTGTGCCAGTGAGCTGAGGGACTCCAGAGACCTGAAGGGAGGAAGCCTGCAGGAAGAAGTAAAGGTAAGTAAAACTAAGTAAAACTTATTAAAACACTTTACACACACCTCACACACTTACCTCTGCACACATGCACCCATTACTCACCTGCACGCTGGACATCTCGGCCCCTCCGACCCCCGCAGACCGACGGCCCGCCTCGCTGATCCTGGCGAGGTTCACAGCCGTCGGGAAGCCCACACTTCAGGGCTCAAAATAGGGATTAGCCAAAAAACTGCCTGTTAACTACCTGTTAACAGGCAGTTAATTGGCATTAATCCCCTTCCCGCCTCGCGGAGGCGTGACCCGGCGCGGGTCAGCTACCCGCCTCCTGGCAAGATGGCATGGAGGCGGGTTGGGCACCCGCCCCCAAATTCTGCCATTTTCCCAGCAGTCCCGCCTCCAAACCCGCCTCCCCAGGGCTGGCAAAATCCAACCCAAAGATTCTGCAAAGGGATATAGATAGACTAAGTGAGTGGGCAGTAAGGTGGCAGATGGAGTATAATGTAGTGAAATGTGAGGTTATTCAGTTTGATAGGAAGATTAGAAAAACAGAATATTTTTTAAATGGTAAGAAACTTTCAAATGTTGGTGTTCAGAGAGATTTGGGTGCCCTCGTGCAAGAAACACAGAAAGCTAGCATGCAGGTACAGCAAGCAATAAGGAAGGCAAATGGCATGTTGGCCTTTATTGCAAGGGGGTTGGAGTATAAGAGTAAGGAAGTCTTGCTACAATTGTACAGGGCCTTGGTGAGACCACACCTGGAGTACTATGCACAGTTTTGGTCTCTAAGGAAGGATATACTTGTCTTGGAGGCGGTGCAATGAAGGTTCACTAGATTGATTCCTGGGATGAGAGGGCTGTCCTATGAGGAGAGATTGTGTGAAATGGGCCTATACTCTGGAGTTTAGAAGAATGAGAGGTGATCTCATTGAAACATACAAGATTCTGAAGGGGATTGACAGGGTAGATGCTGCGAGGTTGTTTCCCCTGGCTGGAGTGTTTAGAACTAGGGGGCATAGTCTCAGGATAAGTGGTAGGCCATTTAAGACTGAGATGAGAAAGAATTTCTTCACTCAGAGGGTTGTGAATCTTTGGAATTATCTGCCCCAGTGGGCTGTGAATGCTGAGTCTTTGGGTATATTCAAGACTGAGATAGATAGATTTTTGGACTCTCGGGGAATCCAGGGATACGGAGATCGGGCGGGAAAGTGGAGTTGAGATCGATGATCAGCCATGATCTTATTGAATGACGGAGCAGGCTCGAGGAGCCATATGGCCTACTCCTGCTCTTACTTCTTATGTTCTTATGTTCTAAAAGCAGGGTTGCTTCCTCCCAGCCCACCAAGCTACTTCTTCCCTGCCATCGGACCCCACTCACCCCGGATCGGGGATCCGACCGCCCCCCCAACCCCGGATCGGGAATCCGACCCCTCCCACCCCCAACCCCGGATTGGGAATCCGCCCCCCACCCCGCCCCCCCCCAACCCCGGATCGGGAATCCGACCACCACCCCCCCCCACCCCACCCCCGTGATTGGACCTCCCACCGCACCCCCCAATAATGCAAAAGCAGGTTCCATACCTGTTGCTGGGCTGCGGCTTCCTCCGGAGTAGTCCCCACCCGACAGGGAGCCAAGCCTGTCAATCAGGCTGGCTTCCAGGCGGGGAACCTGTTGAAAAAACAAAGACGTGTGCTGCGGAGTTAAAACTCCACAGCATGCGGGAAATCCCGGACTCCGACCAAAACTCCTCCCCCCCACCCCTCCCAAAACATAAGACGTAGGAGCAGGAGTAGGTCATTTGGCTCCTCGAGCCTGCTCCGCCATTCACTAAGATCATGGCTGATCTGATCTTGGCCTCAACTCCACTTCCCCGCCCGCTCCCCATAACCCTAGGCTACCTTATCGTTCAAAAATCTGTCTATCTCCACCTTAAATATATTCAATGACTCCGCCTCCATAGCTCTCTGGGAAAGAGCATTCCAAAGATTCACGACCTTCAGAGAAGAAATTCCTCCTCATTTCCGATTTAAAAGGGTTTCCCCTTATTCTGAAATTATGCCCTGTTGTTATCGGAGCCTATATTTGCCGGTTTCCCATCTTGCAGAACCTCCTGAGTGTTCAGTTGACCCTCAAATTGACTGTCAGTGCTTCCCATATCTCCTCCCTGTGTTTCTAAGTACCTAGAGATACACTTCATCCAATACAAGAGATTATTGATCTTTGCTTCATTGATATCAAAGTTCCAGAGTGCATAGTATACTGTTAGTGCCCTCCCTGTTTAAAAAGAACCCCAAGTAGTTGTCATTTAGCATGTGAATTATCTCTTGTTCATTGTCATGTCTATAAGAAAATACAGGCTCAGAAAAGACTGAAGATCATCTGGTGGGCCCAAAAACAAATACCTTTTAATCACACACCACCTGAAATATCTATCCAATTTTCCCTTAAATGTTTGCACATTTACCGCCTCCACTGCGTCCTTGGGCAGTCCATTCCACTTTTTCCCTCTGCATAAAGGAGTTAAGTCTAAACTGTCTGTGCACCTTCCCTACTCTAAGTTTGAGCTTGTATGTCTTAGTTCTAGCGCTTGGGGCAAACTGAAACACATTACTGTGGTTCAATATATCCTTTCCTTTTAACAACTTGAATACCTGCCCTGATTCCAGGGTTTTTGCCTTCATTACTCTGTCCAAAATATATTCCACATGGTGAACATCATTAACATGTAAATATCAATATTATTTCAGAATTTAAAAATCAATAGTCATAAAAACATTGATGGAGATATGGTTCTAGGAGCTCAGGTGCTCACAATTCAGCCTTGCATCACCAGATATACTCACAATATTCCATGATGATGCTTAAAAACCAGATCACAAGCACTATCACAATAGGACCCAAATGTCACATCCCCATAGTAGTAACAAAGTTTGTGTCCTCCCCCCGACCCCCGTCCCCCATTGCCACTTACTACCCTCCTTTCTTGGAGGCACGGACACCTAATAAGGTATGGCTCACTGGGTACTGGGCACCCTCCGATACCTTGCCCAAGAAGCTATTCTTCATGTAGGTGTCAGGGAGTGAGCATCAGCAAACTACTCGGTTCATGAGGGCCATTACAGCCGAGCCGGAGACTGTTGGCACACAAATTACCCAAAGAGAGGACACCAGGCTAATTTTGCCATCCCTTTCTGGGCATTGAGGCGATTTGTAGCACTCTTATTGCCAGCTGAGATCAGGTAAATTAGTACAGACTGGGAAACAAGTCTTGGCCTTTCTGATCTGTATGGCTCAGTTATATGCTGGCTTTACCAACTGAACCATCATTGAGCTGTAGTAATAAAAAGAGTTGCCCCACATACAACTACAGCCCATGTCCATAGCTGCAGGGCCAATGTCCTCCAGCATCCTTGCAGGACCAGAGTCCACAGTGCCAATAGCCATCAATGACATTTTGGGCAGTAAATAAGACAGCAAAATGTTAATACCAAGGACACATTTTAGAAGAAAATTCATAATCATCCTGTGAAACTGAAAACCCATAAGTAGATACCGTGTGAGTAACAGGGATAAGTGTTGATTACTTGTACACATGGGAAAAATGCACCAGCTGTATGGCTACTATACTGAACTGCTGCATAAGGCAAACATCATCAATGCAGTCAGCCCTGATAACAAGTGCAAAAGCACAATCACTGTTCCATTAGACATGCAAGTTACAGAATTATGGCACTTGACATAACACTGCGCACACGAAAAAGTAAACCAGCCATAGACTCTAAACTCATACTAACTGTTGCCATTTATCTAGTGTACAATAAATGCAGAAGCTTTTTCTTTTCACTTGCTACCCTTTTTAAAAAAAACAGGAAATCTTCACTTGCCTCAAAATGCTGTTCCATAACCTGAATTTTGCCTTGTTCAGGACACTTCTTCAGAGCTCGGTCAGCATACTGAAGCAGAATTTCTGCCATCTAAAAGAAAGATTTTAACATAAATCAGCATTATTCCAATTGCCTACCCACAAACATCTTGGTGTGCATGTACATAGATCCCTGAAGGCAGCAGAACAGGTGGATAAGGTAGTTAAAAAGGCATATGGGATACTTATATTCTATGCCTCGGCTAATGAAGGCAAGAGCAGGGAGGTTATGATGGAGCTGTACAAAACGCTGGTAAGGCCACAGCTGGAGTACTGTGTGCAGTTCTGGTCGCCACACTATAGGAAGGATGTGATTGCTTTGGAGAGGGTGCAGAGGAGATTTACCAGGATGTTACCTGGGCTGGAGCGCTTCAGCTATGAAGAAAGACTGGACAAGCTGGGGTTGTTTTCCTTGGAGCAGAGAAGGCTGAGGGGGTACCTGATTGAGGTATACAAAATTATGAGGGGCATAGATAGGGTGGATAGAAAGGAACTTTTCCCCTTAGTAGAGGGGTCAATAACAAGGGGGTATAGATTCAAGGTAAGGGGCAGGAGGTTTAGAGGGGATTTGAGAAAAAACTTTTTCACCCAGAGGGTGGTTGGAATCTGGAACTCACTGCCTGAAAGGATGGTAGAGGCAGGAACCCTCAACATTCAAGAAGTATTTGGATGAGCACTTGAAATGCCATAGCATACAAGGCTACAGACCAAATGCTGGAAAATGGGATTAGATTAGATAGGGCTTGATGGCCGGCGCGGACGCGATGGGCCGAAGGGCCTCTTTCTGTGCTGTATAACTCTATGACTCTATCTGCTGCAACTCCCTGTGGCCTGATGACACCACCCAATTGGAGCGAGAAAGGACAAATAAGAGTTAGAAATTTTATTTCACTACATAAATAGGATGGGGATTCTATGTTTTGTTTTGAACATGGAGTCAGGGGACAAGTAGCAGAATGGATAGCAAGCTGGCTACAAAATAGAAACCAGATAGTAGGGGTGAAAGGTAGTTTGGCAAAAAGTAGAAAGCGGTGTTCCACAAGGTTCGGTACCAAGACCACTGTTGTTCACCATTTACATAAACAATTTGGACTCGGGAATCGTAAGAACAATTTCAAAATTTGCAGAGACACCAAATTGGGGGGGTGTAGTTAATACAGAGGAGGACTGCAACAAAGTACAGGAAGACATTAATAAATTTGCAGAATAGGTGTGTAACTGGCAAATGAACTTCAATATAGATAATTGAAGGGTGCTACATATTTTTCCAATCTGCTGGGACCTCTCCCGAACCCAGGGAATTTTGGTAGATTACAACCATCTCTAAAGCCACTTCTTTTAAGACCCATCAGGTCCAGGGGACTTGTCAGCCTTTAGTCTCATTAAGTAGCAGCACCGGCTACGGACACGACAATGGCACACCCAGCCCAGTCAACCCTGCAAAGTCCTCTTCACCAACATCTGGGGACTTGTGCCAAAATTGGGAGAGCTGTCCCACAGACTAGTCAAAAAACATCCCGACATAGTCATACTCACAGAATCATACCTTTCAGTCAATGTCCCAGACTCTTCCATCGTCATCCTTGGGTATGTCTTGTCCCACCAGCAGGACAGACCCAACAGGGGTGGCGGCACAGTGGTATACAGTCGGGAAGGAGTGGCCCTGGGAGTCCTCAACATTGACTCCGGACCCCATGAAGTCTCATGGCTTCAGGTCAAGCATGGGCAAGGAAACCTCCTGCTGATTACCACCTACCGCCCTCCCTCAGCTGATGAATCAGTACTCCGCCATGTTGAAAACCACTTGGAAGAAGCACTGAGAGCAGCAAGGGCACAGAATGTACTCTGGGTGGGGGACTTCAATGTCCATCACCAAGAGTGGCTCAGTAGCACCACTACTGACCAAGCTGGCCGAGTCCTGAAGGACATAGCTGCCAGTCTGGGCCTGCGACAGGTGGTGAGAGAACCAATACGAGGGAAAAACCTACTTGACCTCGTCCTCACCAATCTACCTGTTGCAGATGCATCTGTCCATGACAGTATTGGTAGCAGTGACCACACCACCGCACATTCATTGGGGAGACGAAGTCCCGTCTTCACACAGAGGACACCGTCCATCGTGTTGTGTGGCACTACCACCATGGTAAATGGGATAGATACAGAACAGATCTAGCAGCTCAAAACTGGGCATCCATGCGGTGCTGTGGGCCATCAGCAGCAGCAGAATTGTATTCCACAACAATCTGTAACCTCATGGCCCGGCATATCCCTCACTCTACCATTACCATCAAACCAGGGGACCAATCCTGATTCAATAAGGAGTGTAGAAGAGCATGCCAGGAGCAGCACCAGGCGTACCTAAAAATGAGGTGCTAACCTGGGGAAGCTGCAACACAGGACTACACGCATGCTAAAAAGCGGAAGCAGCATGCTTTAGACAGGGCTAAGCGATCCTACAATCAACGGATCATGATCAAAGCTCTGCAGTCCTGTCGTGAATGTTGGTGGACCATTAAACTAACGGGAGGAGGAGGCTCCATAAATATCCCCATCCTCAATGATGGTGGAGCCCAGCACGTGAGTGCAAAAGACAAGGTTGAAGCGTTTGCAACCATCTTCAGCCAGAAGCGCTGAGCGGATGATCTATATCGGGCTCCTCCTGAGGTCCCCACCATCACATGTCTTCAGCAAATTCGATTCACTCCAGCTGATATCAAGAAACGACTGAGCGCACTGGATACGGCAAAGGCTATGGGCCCCGACAACATCCTGGCTATTGTGCTGGAGACTTGTGCTCCAGAACTAGCCACGCCTCTAACCAAGCTGTTCCGTACAGCTACAACAGTTGCATCTATCCAACAATGTGTAAAACTGCCCAGGTATGTCCGGTCCACAAAAAGCAGGACAAATCCAATCCAGCCAATTACCGTCCCATCAGTCTACTCTCAATCATCAGGAAAGTAATGGAAAGTGTCATCGACAGTGCCATCAAGTGGCACTTACTCACCAATAACCTGCTTACTGATGCCCAGTTTGGGTTCCACCAAGACCACTCTGCTCCCGACCTCATTACAGCCTTGGTCCAAACATGGACAAAGGAGCTGAATTCCAGAAGTGAGGTGAGAGTGACTGCCCTTGACATCAAGGCAGCATATGACCCAGTGTGGCATCAAGGAGCCCTAGTAAAACTAAAGTCAATGGGAATCGTGGGGGAAATGCTCCACTGGCTGGAGTCATACCTAGCACAAAGGAAGATGGTTGTGGTGATTGAAGGTCAATCATCACAGCCCTAGGACATCGCTGCAGGAGTTCCTCAGGGCAGTGTCCTAGGCGCAACCATCTTCAGCTGCTTCATCAATGAACTTCCCTCCAGATAAGGTCAGAAATGGGGATGTGCGCTGATGATTGTACAGTGTTCAGTGCCATTCACAACTCCACAGATAATGAAGCAGTCCATGCCCGCATGCAACAAGGCTTGGGTTGATAAGTGGCAGGTAACATTGGCACCACAGAAGTGCCAGGCAATGACTATCTCCAACAAGCGAGAGTCTAACCACAGCCCCTTGACATTTGATGGCATTGCCATCGCCAAATCCCCCACCATCAACATCCTGGGGGTCACCATTGACCAGAAACTTAACTGGACCAGTCACATAAATACTGTGGCAACAAGAGCAGGTCAGAGGCGAGTGTCTCACCTCCTGACTCCCCACAGCCTTTCTACCATCTACATTGCACAAGTAAGGAGTGTGCTGGAATACTCTCCACTTGCCTGGACGAGTGCAGCTCCAACAACACACAAAAAGCTCGACACCATCCAGGACAAAGCAGCCCGCTTAATTGGCACCCCATCTACTACCTTATCCATTCACTCCCTCCACCACTGGCAGTGCAGTTTGTCACGGAGTGCAGTTCGGAACAGAGTGTAAAGCTGCAAGTTTGGTGAGTGAGGGAGTGAATCTTAAAGGTTAATTTTTTTTTATAAAACCTAGTCTTGTGTGCTTGCAATTAGCATTTAACTTAAATTTAAATTTACTGTTTCAAGTTTTAAGTTTCTTCCAGGCTTGGGCAGGGTTAAGCAAGCTCTGTGCTGGAGGGCAGGTGAGAGTAATTAATTAATTAACTGGTCTAATCTGGTTCTGTAACTGCCAGAGAGCCCACTTATTTAAATTCAGCAGTATAAATAAGGGAGGCTAGAGTGCAGCTTGGAACAGAGTGTAAAGCTGTGAGTTTGGCGAGCTTGCTTGGGGAGGGAGGTGTTCCTTTCTTTTTCTATCTTTGTCAGCTTCCAGGAGAGCAGGAGTTAAAAAGCTGCACAAGAGGGGACAGAGAACCAGTGGGAGTTCAGCTCTGTGACACCCCACAACTGAATTTGGAGAAAAATAAAAGGTGACATCACAGGGAAAAGGGTAAGTGATTGGTTGGTGAGTATTTTGCTCACTTCCCTTATCTTTTAAAGCCCAGGAAATTTATTAGTAATTATAAGGTTTCATTAGTACTAGTTTACTAGCAGTAATACATCTTTTTAGGTGTAGTAGGAATAAAAAATTAAGACTCAATAAAGGTGGCAGAGCAGGTGATGTGTTGCGACTGCAGTATGTGGGAGATCCTGGGCGTCAGTGTGATCCAGGAAGAACACGTCTGCGGCTTGAGGAGCTTCAGCTCAGAGTTGATGAGCTGGAAGCTGAGCTGCGGACACTGCGATGCATCAGGGAGGGGGAAAGTTACCTGGACACTTTATTCCAGGAGGCAGTCACACCCCTTAGGATAGGGTCTTCTGATTTGGTCAGTGGTCAGGGACAGGAGGATATGACTGCAAGTGAGGCAGGTATGCGGACCCAGGAGGTGGAGGAGCCTTAGCCATTGTCCAACAGGGTTGAGGTTCTTGCGGCCTATATGGATGAAAGCGGTGGCTGCAGGGTGGATGAGCAAACTGACTATGGCAGCGAGGTACAGGAAGCCATTCAAGCGGGGGGAGTTAATAGGAATGTAGTGGTAATTGGGGACAGCATAGTCGGGGATAGAAACAGTTCTCTGCAGCCAAGAGCGAGAGTCCAGACGGCTGTGTTGCCAGCCCGGTGCCAGGGTTTGGAAAATCTGCTCTGGGCTGGAGAGGAACTTGCAGTGGGAGGGGGAGGAGCTAGTGGTCGTGGTTCATGTAGGTATCAATGACATAGGTGGAAAGAGGTTCTGCTGAGACTATGAGCAGCTAGGGGCTAAATTAAAAAGCAGAACCTCAAGGGAAATAATGTCTGCATTATTACCTGAGCCACGAGCAAACTGGCATAGGGTAAATAAAATTAGAGATGAATGCGTGGCTCAAAGACTGGTGTGGGAGAAATGGGTTTCAATTCCTGGGGCACTAGCACCAGTACTGGGGAAAGTGGGATCTGTATCGTTGGGACTGTCTTCACCTGAACCGTGCTGGGACTGGTGTTCTGGCGAGTCGTTTAACTAGGGCAGTAGAGAGGGCTTTAAACTAAATATTAGGGGCATAGGATCAAATTTGGAAGATGTGGTGATTCAAAGATTAGAGACAAGGCAATAGAGAAAGATATTAATATGGGAAATGATAAACGGACCATGACAGGAAGGGATAGTGATTACAAATATGAGTAAATCAACAAATAAGGCTAGAGGTTACAAAAATAAAAGGACAAAACTAAAGGCATCTGAATGCACGTAGCATTCGAAACAAAACAGATGAACTGATAGATCATATTTATTTATTTCTATTTGCGCTGATAGCCATTGCAGAAACATGGCTGCAGGCTCATAGATTGGGACCTGAATATTGAAAGTACATGACGTTTAGGAAGGACAGGAAGGTGGGAAAAGGTGGAGGGGTGGCTGTTAATTAATGATGGTATTAGCACAATAGAGAGGGATGACCTAAGTTCAGGAAACCAGGATGTAGAAGCGGTTTGGGTAGAGATGAGAAATAATAAAGGCAAGAAGTCACTTGTGGGAGTGGTGTACAGGCCCCCTAACAGTAACCACATGGTAGGATGGAGTATAAAGGAAGAAATAATGGGAGCTTGTCAGAAGGGTACGGCAATAATCATGGGGGATTTTAATCTTCATAGACTGGAAAAATCAGATGGGCAAAGGTAGCATAGATGAGGATTTCATGGAATGTTTTTGGGATAGTTTCATAAAACAGCACGTTCTGGAGCCAACCAGAGAGCAGGCTATAATAGACCTGGTATTGTGCAACGAGATAGGATTAATTAATTACCTCCTAGTGAAGGCGCCCCTCGGTAGCAGCGATCATAATACAGTATGATTGAATTTTACATTCAGTTTGAGAAGGAAGAGTGGGTCCAAGACTCGTATTTTAAACTTAAATAAGGGCAATTATGAGGGCACGAAAGCAGAGCTAGCTAAAGTGAACTAGCAAATTAGGTTAAGGGATAGGTCAATAGAGTTGCAGTGGCAGACATTTTAAGGGGATATTTCAAAATTCACAGAATATATACATTCCAACAAGAGAGAAAAATTCCAAGGGGAGGACCCACCATCCGTAGTTAACTAAAAAAAGTTAAAGATAGTATTAAACTTAAAGAAAAAGCATATAATTGCGCAAAGATGGGTGGCAGGTCAGAAGATTGGACAGAATATAAAAAACAGCAAAGAATGACTAAAAGATTAATGAGAAAAAAATTAGAGTACGCGAGAAAGCTAGCTAGAAATATAAAAACAGATAGTAAGAGTTTCTATAGATATTTTTTTAAAAGAGTTAACAAACTGCGTTGGTCCTAGAAAAAGTGAGTCTGGGGAATTAATAATGGAAAATAAGGAGATGGCAGTTTAATTGAACAGGTATTTTGCATCGGTCTTCACTCTAGAGGATACAAGTAACATCCCAGAAATAGCTGTAAATCAGGAAATGGAAGGGAGGGAGGAACTAATCACCAGGGAAGTGGTACTAAGCAAATTGTTGGAGCTGCAGGCTGACAAGTCCCTGGGTCCTGATGAACTTCATCCTAGGGTCTTAAAAGAAGTGGCTAGTGAGATAGTTGATGCGTTGGTTTTAATTTTCCTAGATTCGGGGAAGGTTCTATTAGATTGGAAAAAGGAGAGTCAGAAAGCAGGAAACTACAGGCCAGTTAGCTTAACATCTGTCCTAGGGAAGATGTTAGAAGCTATTATTAAAGACGCTATAGCAGGGCACTTAGAAAAGTTCAAAGTAATCAGGCAGAGTCAACATGGTTTTGTGAAGGGAAATCATGTTTAACCAATTTATTGGCGTTCTTTGAGGAAGTAACATGTGCTGTGGATGTACTGTACTTAGATTTCCAGAAGGCATTTGACAAGGTGCGACGTCAAAGGTTATTGCGGAAAATAAAAGCTCATGGTGTAGGGGGTAACATATTGGCACGGATAGAAGATTGGCTAGCTAACAGGAAACAGAGCAGGCATAAATGGGTCATTTTCTGATTGGCAAGATGCAACGAGTGGTGTGCCACAAGGATCAGTGCTGGGGCCTCAACTTTTTACAATTTATATAAATGACTTGGATGAAGGGACTGACGGTATGGTTGCTAAAATTGCTGACACAAAGATAGGTAGGAAAGTAAATTGTGAAGAGGACATAAGGAAGCTACAAAGGGATATAGATAGGTTAAGTGAGTGGGAAAAGATCTGGCAAATGGAGTATAATGTGGGAAAATGTGAAGTTGTCCATTTTGGCAGGAAGAATAAAAAAGCATATTATCTAAATGGTGAGAGATTGAAGAGCTCTGAGATGCAGAGGGATCTGGGTGTCCTAATGCATGAATCGCAAAAGGTTACTATGCAGGTACAGCAAGTAATTAGGAAAGCTAATAGAATGTTGTTGTTTATTGAGGGGAATTGAATACAAAAGTAGGGAGGTTATGCTTCAGTTATACAGGGCATTGGTGAGACCACATCTGGAGTGCTGTGTACAGTCTTGGTCTCCTTATTTAAGGAAGGATGTAAATGTGCTGAAAGCAGTTCAGGGAAGGTTTACTAGACTAATAGCTGGAATGGGTGGGTTGTCTTACGAGGAAAAGTTGGACAGGCTAGGCTTGTATCCGCTGGAGTTTAGAAGAGTAAGTGGTGACTTGATTGAAACACAAGATCCTGAGGGGTCTGGACAGGGTGGATGCGGAGAGGATGTTTCCTCTTGTGGGAGAATCTAGAACTAGGGGTCACCGTTTTAAAAATAAGGGGTCGCCCATTTAAGACCGATGAGGAGAAACGTTTTCTCAGTCGTGAGTCTTTGGAACTCTCTTCCTCAGGGCAGTAGAAGCAGAGTCTTTGAATATTTTTAAGGCAGAGGTAGATAGATTCTTGGTAAGCAAGGGGGTTAAAAAGTTATCGGGGGTAGGTGGGAATGCGGAGTAATCAGATCAGCCATGATCTTAATGAATGGCAGAGCAGGCTCGAGGGGCTGAATGGCCTACTCCTGCTCCTATTTCTTATGTTCTTGTGAAGTAAGGTGGGAGGAGGCTTTTTTGGAGCATAATCACCAGCATAGGCCAGTTGGATCAAATGGCCTATTTCTGTATTGTAAATTCTATATAATTTTATGTAATAACTCGGAAAATAAACAAAAGACACCAGTGCTGTGCTAAAAAGCACTCTAGTATGAGAATGTAAGTGGAATGATTTAGAAAGGGGGAAAGAAAACCCCTTTGCTGAATTTGAATAATAACTCCATTAAATTTTAAAAAGTGAAATAATGTTTGACCTTTGACAGTGCTCAACTCAACTGTCCTTCTCTTGCAAGTATTTTGTTTCATCAGACACCTATTTCCTTAAATTCTTCAGCCTCTTCCTTCCCCTTCCAAAATTAAATGTGATTTCCTTCTCTCCTGGAGGCAATGAAGCCAGAACAGAGTTTCTCAAGCTAGTAAGCCTTCTGGTACTTCACCCAAAAGCCCACTTTCACATCAGCTTTGGCAGGCTATGCAAGGTGGAGGGTCTCGCACTTGTACCCGATCCTATCCACATGCAAGCACTTTTCAGTTCAGGGTTGTGGATAGGAATCAAGAGCAAGAACCAGGCTAATTCTTTTCACCTCCCTAGTCCAAAAGATACTGAAATCAGTTGTACTATCCACCACTGAGTCAGATAACTCAGCTCCTTCCTGGTCTGGATCACAGCAGGCAGCACATTCACCACTATCAATTAGGGAAGCTTATTTCCTTAACTTTATTTGCAAGTGTGTAGTTTTTAAATTAGGAGGTTGAGAAATAAAAAATTAAATTTGTAGTCAAAATCGTCTTTTTGGTTTTCCTCTTAAATTGTAGATGACTGCACTGGCAATGGTCTAGGAACAACCAGTCCGATGTAAACACACAGGAAGGAACCATTGCTTGGCTGATGTACAATGCTGTCAACAAATTATATGATTCAATGACTTCAACATTTTTATTATGAGGCTTTAAAAATTAAGTGGAATGCAACTAGAGTAATTTCTTTCACTTTTTTTTTTTTTTCATTCAATTTAAACCAGAATTTTTCAGAACTTGCAAAACAGTACTAGAGAAAATAATGGGACTAAAAGCCAACAAATCCCCTGGACCTGATGGCCTACATCCAAGGATTTTAAGAGGTGGCTACAGAGATGCATTGGTTTTGATCTTCCAGAATTCCTCAGATTCTAGAATGTTGCCCTTGGATTGGAAGGTAGCAAATGTACCCTCACTATTCAAAAAGGAAGGAGAGCGAAGACATAGTAAAGGAGGAGGTAGTGGAGATATTGATAGGATAAAAATTGATAGGAGGTATTGGAAAGACTGGCTCTAATTAAAGTAGATAAATCACCAGGAGCGAATGGGTTGCATCCTAGGATGCTGAGGGAATCGCGGCGGTATTGGCCATAATATTCCAATCCTTGTTAAATATAGGGCTGGTGCCAGAGGACTGGAGAATTGCAAATGTTACACCATTGTTCAAAAAAGGGTGCAAAGATAAACTCCGTAACTACAGGCCAGTCAGTTTGGCCTTGGCAGTGGGAAGCTTTTAGAAACAGTAATCCGGGACAAAATTAAGTCACTTGGACAAGTGTGGCTTAATTAAGGAAAGCCAGTACGGATTTGTTGAAGGCAAATCATATTTAACTAACTTGATTGATCTCTTTGATGTAAGAGAGAGGGTTGATGAGGGTAATGCTGTTGACGTAGTGTACATGGATCTACAAAAGGTATTTAACAAAGTGCCACATAATTGGCTTGCCAGCAAAGTTGAAGCCCATGGAATAAAAGGGACAGTGGCAGTATGGATACAGAATTGGCTAAGTGATAGGAAACAGAGTAATGGTGAACGGTTGTTTTTCAGACTGGAGGAAGGTATACCCAGGGGTCAGTTCTAGGACCACTGCTTTTTTTGATATGTATTAATGACTTGGACGTGGGTGTACAGGGCACAATTTCAAAATGACACAAAACTTGCAAGTATAGTGAGGAGGAGAGTGATAGACTTCAGGAAGACACAGACAGGCTGGTGAAATGGGAGGACATGTGGTAGATGAAATTTAACACGGAAAAGTGTGAAGTGATACAATTTGGTAAAAAGAATGAGGAGAGGACATCTAAACTAAATGTTACAGTCCTGAAGAGGGTGTATGTGTGCACAAGTCATTGAAGGTGGCAGGGCAGGTTGAGAAAGCATTTAAAAAGGCTTATGGGATCCTGGGCTTTATGAATAGAGGTATAGAGTACAAAAGTGTGGAAATTGTGATGGACCTGTATAAAACACTAGTTCAGCCCCAATTGGAATACAGTATCCAATTCTGGGCACCACACTTTAGGGAGGATGTGAAGGCCTTAGAGACGGAGTAGAAAAGATTTATGAGAATGATTCCAGGGATGAGGGACTTCGGTTACGTTGATAGACTGGAGAAGCTGGGGTTGTTCTCCTTGGAGAAGAGTGCGAGGAGATTTGATAGAGGTGCTCAAAATGAGGGGTCTGGACAGCGTAGACAGAGAAACTGCTCCCATTGGCAGAAGGGTCGAAAACCAGAGGACACCAATTTAAGGTGACTGGCATAAGAACCAAAGGCAACGTAAGAACTTTTTTTTGCAGCAAGTGGTTAAGATCTGGAATGCACTGCCTGAAAGGGTGGTGGAGGCAGATTCAATCACGGCTTTCAAAAGGGAGTTGGATAAGTATCTGAAGGAAAGAAATTTGCAGGGCTACGGGGAAAGGGCGGGGGAGTGGGACTAGCTGAAGTGCTCTTGCAGAGAGCCGGCACGGGCTCGACAGGCCAAATGGCCGCCTTCCGTGCTGTAACCATTCTATGAAAACCGGGAACAGAGAATTACACCATTAAAAAAAAGTTTGTGCTCATTTGTTTAGTTCATTAACCATCAGTTAAAGAGCAGGGAATCCCAGTGGCAGTGACACATTGAATCACACAATAGTGAGTCACGGGCTTTCACCTGCAACTTATCACACTGATACGTCTATGGGGAGGTACAGGCAAAGTATTCTATAAACCCTGCCCTTTCCAATGGAGAGGTTTAACAGTGGTGCAATGAAACTGTTTCAACATTTCAGCTGGCCAAGGCTAAGATCAAAAAACCGAAGTCTGAGATACAAATTCATGAGTCCTTCAACTGCATAGTTGAAATCAAGAGCTCATTGTGTGGTGAACTGAGGTCTTGAGCATTCAATCTACTGTTCAACACTACACGCTTTAGTTTCAGAGATAAGCAAAACAAGATGAATTTCATTAATAAGCAATACTTCACCCGATCAGCCACGACACCCTTCCGCTTGCTCTGATCTCCGAACAACCCTGACAACAAAGAGAAAAGGCTAATTAGAACATACAGACTTCAAACAACTTGCATCTGTTTGTAAATCAATGGGGAAATGTAGAATATAGAAGTTGGGAATGAGGAACCAGGCACTCCTGTTAGAATATTGTCCTTTTACTTCCAAGATCCCAGTATTTAGTGAAATGAGTTTCGGCAGTCTAAATCTGGTTGCTAGTGGCCATAGGTCTCCAAGACAATGGCGCCATAATAATTCTGCACTAAATTGTCAGTCTTACTGAGGCCACCAGGGGGCTGCTGTGTGTACACAGATAATCGCATTAAAAAGCATTATTCAGAGTGGGATTTAGAAACACTGGATGGAGTTTTAGTATGCATCTGTGCTATGCTGGACTTGGCCTCAAGTGCTTGGCACAGATAATGCAAAAGAATATAAGGGCTCCATTTTCCAGTTCTAACATCTCTCTAGTTCATAAAATTCTAATTTCTTTTAATTCTGTATTTCATGATTTCCCACGGGGAAATTATTTGATTGCATATTTTATGTTAATAGGCCTCATTACAGACAAATTAACTTAACAGATATAGATGGTGATTTAAACTTCTTCCATAGGGCTGCGTTTCATCTTTCTTTGAAGTGAATGGGTACTATCTTGAGAAACTCTGGCCGGAATTTTTACTGTGGAGTCGGGTTGGGTGTGTGCGGGCCGCGTAGCGGGTCGGGAACGCAATATTCTGCTCAGCATGTTCTTCAGGGTGACTTTAACTTAATGGCCCCACTTAAAGCTGTCATGCACATTTCCCGGCCCAATTAAATGGAGCGGGTCTGATGACATCGATGACTTGCATCTAGTGCCAATATTTAAAGCAGCCTTGCACTCAACTCATTTGAAGGTTGCTAGAGGACTGTGGAAGCTAAAATACAAAAGGCTGAGTACTGTTCTAAACCAACAATGATGGATAGTCAAAGGCATCCCATACTCTAGTGGAGGCAGTCAGAACATGCAGTGAGGACCTGTTCCCTGCTGATAGGCGAAGGAGAACTCCAAAAGAGCCTGGCTGGATATAGCAGAGGTCAGCAGCAGGGATGTGGTAAGGAGGACCTGAATACAGTGCAGGAAATGATTCAATGATCTCGAGGTCAGGAAAGGTGAATGCAATGCCACACTCTCCTTCATCCTGATGTGCCTGTCACCACATCCCCATCACTCTGCCTTCCCAAGCCTACTCCTGCACATCATTCCTCACACCAACATACCTTGCACGTCCACCCATCCCTTTCTCTCTATGTACATACTCACATCCCCATCTGAGTTAACAACCACCACTCACCCTCATGCAATCATAGCAAGTAACACCACAGAATGAGGCCATTTGGCATTGGCACCCCCACTACCACATAGTTACCCTCCTACGGATGTAATCCATCCCACGCACGCGCACACACACACCCTCCTCTTTCCCTCCTTGTAGGAGAAGAGCCCAGAACACGTGGGAGAGACAGGGAACCGGAGGTGGCCTTCCAGTCTTCACCCAACTAACACCAGCAGAGGAGGGGGCTCTGAAGATATCGGGAGTTGGAGAGATGCGGGCGATGGACAGAGGGAGACATCCCAGCAACCTGGTGACAGAATCACATCTCATACAGACACATGGCATACAACAGTTACTCATATGTTGACTGTCAGCAGCCAGTGAAATGCTATCATGTGCATAATGGTAATGTTACCCATTCTTATAACACTTCTAATTAATCTCTTTACTCTCCCACAGAACCATCAAGTGCCCCCACCACTGTCCAGCCAGAGGAGGAAGACTACTCCTCAAAAGAACCTCCAGCCTCTGAGGGTGCAGCATCAGCAGACCCAAGCACATCCAGCACCAGCGCAAATACACACACCTCAGTGGGTCCTGTGCGCCACAGTAGAGTTGTCACCTGGTGTCTCTCATTTCACAAGTGAGCAAGAGCAGATGGTATTGACCGAGACCGCAGTGGAGGCTCCTCGCCAGAGGGTGCGGGATGCTCCAAGCTCTGCTGAGCTGCATGCAGAGGCTGAGCCTCAGGGGCCATCGAGAAAGAGGGTGATCTTTTGCAGCCGCAATGTCTGCAAATGTACAGAGAATGGAGGAGTCCATCTGCAACATGAGCACCACCATGTCACAGGCAATGGCGACGATGTGCTGTTCTATGGAAAGGATGGCCACCTGCATGAAGCAGCAAATGCGCGAGTCACATGAGCATATGCTAGCTGTAGACAACAGATGGCAGACGCAGACTATAAATGCAGACTTGGGCATTCATTAGCCCTCTGCTGTGCAGCGGGGTGCTCTCCAGCCCTTTGCTAGCAGGGAAGTGCGGGTGGTCCATGAGAGGGATGATGTGGAGAGGGGACATGGAAGTGGTGGCTCCTCTCCAAGCACTGCCGCTTCTCCCCCCTCAGTCAGGGCCTCATGCTTCCTTGGATCCCGATGGCTGAGTCTGCTCCTGCACAGTTGCAGGAGAAGCAGACTTTGGTGGGGCTATCACAGGCTCCAAAATGAATAGGACGTCCACCAGAAGTGTCTAACCAGTCGCGGCAGGGAAGTCCGCAGCCTGCCTCTACTTCTGCTGAAGCCACAGGGGTTGCACCTTGTAGAAGCACTCAGAAAACAAAAGGGACACAAAAGTAGATGCACACATCTAGTGGAGATGTGGCTCTCTTTAGAACGCTCCTCGGCCTCAGTACTTGGTGTCCTCAACAGTGTCATAAGCCATGTCTTCAGTGGATAGCCCTTGTCTCCAAGCAGCCAGCAAGTCTGTTTGGGGGTGCAAAGAGCTGAGGGAGGGTAGACTGGCGCAGTACGTAAGAGTCATAGTAGCTGCCAGGGAATCTGGTGCACACATGCATAATCATCATCATATGGTTGCAGACGAGTTGCACATTGAGGGAGTAGAAGCCATTGCGGTAAAAAACATTCCTGGGTGGTGATGGGGTGCCTTGATGGCCACATGTGTGCAGTCGATGATGCCCTGTACCTGTGGGAAGTCTCCCAGAGCCACAAATCTGAGGGCCCGCTCAGTAACACTGGCTTCATCAGTGGCAAAGTTGATATAATTGGCTGACCTGTGAAACATGGCATCGGTCACCTGGGTAATGCATCTGTGAGTGACTGACTGAGAGATCCCGCAAATGTCTGCTGCAGATCCCTGGAAGGAGCCCGAAGCGAAGAAGTTGAGGGCAGTGGTGACTTTGACAGCCACTGGACCTCTGGGCAGCAGATCTTGTTCCAGCAAGCTACAAATGTCTGCAACGATCTGGCGCGACAGCCTGAGCCTGCTGATGCACTGCTGCTCAGTCATGTTGAGGAAGCTCATTCTCTACCTGTATACTCTGTTAGGGGCATCACCTCTGGCACGCTCAGGAGCTCAACTTGGTCCGATTCTGAGCACCAAGGTGAGACAGTATAAGCGGCACCCGTTCTGATGTAGTAGATGGCAGGTCAAGTGGAGATCAGAGAGCCAATCCCTCAATGTTCTGATACTGAGTAGCAATGTAGTGAGTGGCTTCTGAGGTTTCAGAAATGACCTGCAAACTGCTGACACCCAAATCTGTGGACAAAATGGAGAGAGCAAGAGCCTTTCCATGAGGCAAGTAATGAGGTGTAATGTTGCAGTATTTGTGCTTTTCCCAGCTCTCAATGAATGAACTCGTCAATGACCGCTGAGCTTCTGCCTCCCCTTCACAAGCGAGGTACCCGAGCTGTGTGAATCCCGCGCTCCTGCAGTAAAAATCACAAGTAGCCGTTAAAAACCCTCTTAAGCGTCTCTCTACAAGCAGTTAATGACTTTAATGAGGTCGCCCGCCTCTGCCAATCGGGTCCGTATCGCGCATTCAAAGCCGTCCGATTTAAATGCACGAGGAGGCAGGATGATGCCGGGTTCCCAACGTGCTCACAATTTCTGGGATTTTTACTGCCGACCCACCCCCAAACCTGCACACTCGGCATGGGGGAAATTCCGGTCTCTATAGTAGTGATTAAATTAAATTCACAGGGCTGTCTTGGTGGAAATCTGAGCCTGTTGCAGTCGTAAGTCTCAGTCAGTTTGAAAAAAGAAAGCAAGACTTGCATTTATATAGCATCTTTCATGGCCACCGGACATCCCAAAATGCTTTACAGCCAATGAAATACTTTTTGAATTGTAGTCACTGTTGTAATGTAGGAAACACGGCAGCCAAATTTGCGCACAGCAAGCTATCACAAACAGCAATGTGAGAATGACCAGATAATCTGTTTTAATGATGTTGATTGATGGATAAATATTTGGAGTGTCAGCCTAGATTTTTGTGCTCGAGTGGGACTTGACCCCACAACCTTCTGACTCCGAGGCAAGGGTGCTACCAACTGAGCCACGGCTGAGATTTGATACAATGAGAAATTCAAGTTAAACTGAATTTAGTCCTTATGAAAAAGCCACAAATAGCTGCAGATGTGCTGCATTCCCGAGTTTAAAATCCTTTAATTGTTCAATTAACCGAGAGGTGCCGGGGGAAGGCCCTGAGAATCATCAAAGACGCGAGCCACCCCAGCCACAACCTCTTCGTCCGGTAAGAGATATCGAAGCATACGGTCTCTTACCAGCAGGTTTCGAAACAGCTTCTACCCCCAGGCCATAAGACTCATGAACGAATAATTTATTACTGTTGTTTTATTTATTATTACTGTATTTCTATTAGTATTTTTATCATTGCTATGCCATATTTAGTCCAATGTTGGGAGGACTTGTTAAAAATCAACATTTCACTGTGCAGTACACACGTTTGCTGCATATA
Organism: Somniosus microcephalus; assembly: GCF_052327205.1. Classification (NCBI taxonomy): domain Eukaryota; kingdom Metazoa; phylum Chordata; class Chondrichthyes; order Squaliformes; family Somniosidae; genus Somniosus; species Somniosus microcephalus. Next base: position 195,721,535 of record NC_140990.1, on the reverse strand, counting down.
TGACAAATAAAATTGAATTGAAATTTGCTTTAAGTTATTGGAAGTTTATCCAATTGTTCAGTAATGTAAAAGTACAGGCTACACATTTCTGAGCACATTTCCTCCTTTACTAAAAAAAGCTCTGGATGTCTGAAGTTAGAACATATAAAATACCCTTTTGTTCCAACAGTTAACACATAAAAAACATGTAATGAAGATTCACTGGGTAAGATTGCATCTCAGTAATGAGCTAAAACTCCAACTCACAAGCAATGATTTATCAAAGTTATGGTTAGCACCACAAATGAGATATAAATCATATTCATGGATTCATATAACATCCGCTGTTATACTAATACACTGCAACTTAATTAGCCAAAACAATAAAATAGATGGGTTTGACTGTCCACTATATTCCTTTGTGGTTTGGTTCCACTGCAGCTGCAAGGGGTGGAAATGGTGATTAATCTACTGTTGAGGGATGTGGGTTTAAAAGTGTTGATATCAACAGTTCCAGTAAGTGGAGTGTTATCTCCACAAAATGTAAAAAACATTTCATGGAAATAGCCCCAAATGTGGCTTTTCCCTTTTCTCATATCAATTTATGCTCTACCAAGTGGTAGTCTATGAAAGAAGATAATCACAGAAACCCCACAATGCAGATAGAGGCCATTTCGGCCCATCGAGCCTGCACCGACACATATCCCACCCGATCCCCGTAACCCCACATATTTAATCCCCCTAACACTAAGGGTCAATTTATCATAGCCAATCATCCTAACCTGCACATTTTTGGACCGTGGGAGGAAACCGGAGCACCCGGAGGAAACCCACGCAAACACGGGGAGAATGTGTGGAGTTTGCACAGTCACCCGAAGCCGGATTCGAACCCGGGTCCCTGGCGCTGTGAGGCAACAGTGCTGCATAATACAGCATAAGTTTGTGAAAGTAACCTTCACCCATACTTTTTTGGTCATTTGTCTAAGACTTCACTTCCATTTGTTAAAAATAACAAACCACATAAAATCTTCTGATTTCAATGTTTCTTATCCCAGCTACCCAATCATCATCATTTGCACTATTTTCCATTTCAGTTACCTGTCTATAATCTATTATTGTATTGGGGTATTTTCTTTCTTCCATTCTTTAATGACAACATAAAGGTCTTTGAGTATAAAGTAGTAAAACAACATTTTCACTAATATTAGGAAACTGCTTTAAAATATATCCCATTAATCCTAAATATATTTCTTGGCTTTCTTTTTTGGTAGAAGTAATTAGAGAGAAAATTGAAACTGGGGACAATGATTTGCAGAATATGAATAACAAACAATGAATTAGAAAAACAGAAACAAATTAGATTTAATCATTATGATGAAAAGGGAAAATTGTGTCTTTATTTCATGCATTTCAGGGAGTTGGAGTAAATTCAATTTAAATTAAAATTGACTTCACTCAGCTGTATCTTTGGGAGGTCTACACAAGAATACCACTGTATAGCAGTAAAGTCGCTTTGGAGAGAACACACATGACTGCATGCAATCAGACTTGCTAATCAATACATATCTGTCTATACCTTATTAAAAATCTTACATCTGCACACACTTCCTCACCATTCCACTTGATTTCCTGTTGTCATGTTCCTCACACTTTTTGTGTCAACTTTTTCCCATATCTTCAGTTATAATAGTGTAAAGTTGTTACACTTGGTAATTGCACAATTTGGCCATTGGGAGGCTTTGAGGCAAATGTCTGGACTGTTTCGATCAGCTCAAACACCATGGCCTCAGGCGGGAGAGGATCGGTGGGGGTTTAAAGTGAAATTTGCGAATTCAAGCCCAACATACCGCGCACGTGCCCAACGGCATTTTTAGAGTGGCAGGGCATCTCACGTACTGTGTCTACATAGGATTACATACATGCATAGGATATATGGCACAGAAATAGGCCATTCAGCCCAACCAGTCCATGCCGGCGTTTATGCTCCACACAAGCCTCCTCCCGTCTTTCCTCATCTAACTCTATCAGCATAACCCTCTATTCCCTTTTCCCTCATATGCTTGTCTAGCCTCCCCTTAAATGCATCCATACTATTTGCTTCAACCACTCCCTCTGGTAGCGAGTTCCACATTCTCTCCACTCTTTGGGTAAAGAAGTTTCTTCTGAATTCCCTATTGGATTTCTTGGTGACTATCTTATATTGATGGCCTCTAGTTATGCTCTTCCCCACAAGTGGAAACATTCTCTCTCTATCCATTCTATCAATTTTTCATAATTTTAAAGACCACTATTAGGTCACCCCTCAGCCTCCCCCCCCCCCCAAAAGAGAAAAGAGACCCAGACTGTTCATCCTTTCCTGATATGTATACCCTTGCATTTCTGGTATTATCCTTGTAAATCTTCTCTGCAGCCTCTCCAGTGCCTCTACAGGAAACTTTCGATTTACCGGCACCTAAATAACCGGAAATCTCGGTTAACCAGCACAATTCAGGAGTAGGTTCAGGTACGTTTTACTTCATATTCTACTTGCCTTCCTCGATCTGTTGCTGTGCAAGGGTGTGGTTGCAGCTGTTGCTAAGCTACAGAGACGCTTGGAACTTGTGGCCATTGTTCTGAACCTGTTACTAAGCAACAGGGTTTGTTGCTTTATACGGAGCTCTCAGCATCTTTTACTATAGCTTTCAGTTATCCGGAATTTTTGATGAACCGGCACCACGTCGGTGCCGGATTAAAAAAAAGTTTCCTGTATATCCTTTTTATAATATGGCCACCAGAACTGTATGCAGTACTCTAACCAAGGTTCAATAAAGGTTTAGCATAACTTCCCTACTTATCAATTCTAACCCTCTAGAAATAAACCCTAGTGCTTCGTTTGCTTTTTTTATGGCCTTGCTAACCAGTTTCACAACTTTTAGTGATTTGTACTCCTAGATCCCTTTGTTCCTCTACCCCATTTAGATTCTTATTTTCCAAGTAATATGTGACCTCCTTACTTTTCCCAACATGTAATATCTCACGTTTATCTATGCTGAAATTCATTTGCCAGTTATATGCCCATTCTGCAAGTTTATTAATGTCCTCCTGTAACTTGTTGCAGTCCTCTCAGTATTGACTATTCCCCCCCCCCCCAAATTTGGTGTCATCTGCAAATTTAGAAATTGTGTTTTTGATTCCCAAGTCTAAATCGTTAATGTAAATTGTGAACAGCAGTGGTCCCAGCACTGATCCTCGTGGAAAACCACTACCCACCTTCTGCCACTGTGAATAGCTACCCTTTACTCCGATTCTCTGCTTTCTGTCCACAAGCCAGCCAGCAATTCATTCTGCTACTTGTCCCCTGACTCCGCATTCTCTGCCCTTGTTCATCAGTCTACTAAGGGGTACCTTATCGAAGGCCTTTTAAAAATCCAAATAAATTACATCTACTGCATTACCATTGTCTGCTCTCTCTGTTACCTCTTCAAAAATGTCAATAAGGTTGGTCAAGGAAGACTTTCCCTTTTGAAATCCATGTTGACTATTCATTATTATATTTTTGGTTTCTAGATGTTCTTCTATTTTCTCCTTTAGTAGGGATTCCATTACTTTTCCTACCACCGATATTAAGCTCACTGGTCTATAATTCCTTGGACATGTTCTATCCCCCTTAAATATCAGTATTACGTTAGCTATCTGCAATCCTCTGGCACTATACCTTTTTTTAATTATGCGTAGTAATGCCTCTGCTATCTCTTCCCTGGATTCTTTTAAAATGCGTGGATGCAATCCATCCGGCCCAGGGATTTTATCCTCTTTTGAGTTTGATTAATTTACTTAATATATATCCCCTCTTTAAATTTTAAATGCACTTATCTCATTACTAATCTCATCATCCAATGTCATGTCCACCTGTTCTATCTCCCTGGTAAATACTGAAGCAAAATAATTATTTAATATTTCTACCATCTCTCTATCGTTACTTGTGGCATTATCCTGATTATCCCTTAATGGCCCTATTCCCATCCCAACCTTTTTTATTGATGTGCCTATAAAATATTTTACTATTTTGTTTTATGTTCCTTGATGATTTAATTTCATAGTTCCTCTTTGCCTCCCTAATTGTTTTTTTGACTTCTCTCCTAATCTTTTCGTATTCTCCCTCATCATGCACTCCCCTGCTGTCTATGTGCTTAATGTATGCCTCGTTCCTTATCCTCAAGTGTTCCCTTATGGCTTTATTCATCCATGGAGTCTCATTAGTGTTTAGTTTGTTCTTTCCTTTTAGCGGAATATATTTTTCCTGCACTCTGTTCAACACCGTTTTAAATGTTTCCCATTGCTGTTCTACATTGTTGTTTACCAATATTGTTGCCATTTCCCCCCCCCCAAGTTCTATTCTCAGCCCCTCAAAATCAGCTTTTCTCCAATCTATTAATCTGGTCTTCGTCATACTTATGTCCTTCTCAATTATCATCTTAAAGCGTATTATATTATGGTCACTATTGCCTCTATGTTCCCCTACCTTTACTTCTCTTATCTGCTCTAGTTCATTCCCCATTACAGGAAACTTTGGTTTATCCGGAGGTTAACTGTCCGGAATGCTCAAGCCACCGGCAAAAATCAGGAGCCGTTTAGTTAGTTTTTTTTTTCTTTTCGTTGCTTTTTTTTCCACCAGTCAGGCTCTTCAAGGTCTCGCTGAAGCTGTTGCTAAGCTACAGAGACGCTTGCAAGGTACGGCCGACTGTTTAGAAGCTGTAAGCAACAGGGTTTGTTGCCAGATACGGAGCTCAAAATCTCCGTATGTTTCAACATTAGCGCTGGTTTGTCCGGCAGTTTTGATGGGACGGCAACAGCTCGGTCCCGTCGGTGCCGGATAGCACAAAGTTTCCTGTACTAGATCCAATATCGAATCCTCCCTTGTTGGGCTGTTTGCATATTGGGTGAGAAAGGAGTCCTTTACACATTGTAGGAACTCCATTCCCTTAACCCCTTTACCTACGTCTTCTGTCCAATTAATATCAAGGTTGTTGAAATTCCCCATGGTTATTATTCTATATTTTTTACTCATTTCCCTAATTTGTCTGCATATTTCTTCCACCACCTCCCTTCCACTATTAGGTGGTCTGTAGACTATGCCTATTAGTGTGATTGATCCTTTATTATCTTTTATCTCTATCCATATGGATTCCATTTTTGTCTTGCTCATATCTGCGTCAGTTTTTTATACTGCTATTATGTTATCCCTAATAAGTAAAGCTACTCCACCTTCCCTTTTCTCCCTCCCTATCTTTTCTAAATATGTTATACCCTGTAATGTTTAATTCCCAGTCCTGATTTTTCTATAGCCTGTCTCAGTAATCCCTACTATGTCTGGTTTCTCGCAACATATGATTGCCTCCAACTCCCCTGTTTTATTACGGACACTGTGTGCATTGCTGTACAGACAGTTTAACTCATTTTTAATAGGATTTCCTCTCACTTGATGTTTAACCACCAGTTTAGACTTTTGTTCTATAACTCTATTTATTCGCTTGCCATGAATGTCCTCCCTTACTTTATTCTTTCCTGTTTTGTTTATATTTAGGCTGGTTATGTTAATTGTAGATCCCTCCCCCCATCTTACTAGTTTAAAGCCTTTGCCACTTCCCTATTTACCCTTTCCGCTAGGACACGGGTCCCATCCCAGTTCAGGTGGAGCCTGTCCCGTCGGTACAGCTCCTTCCTGTCCCAGAACTGGTGCCAGTGTCCCATGAAAAGGAACTCCTCTTTCCCACACTAGCCCTTTAGCCACGTGTTAATACTCCTGATCTGTCTGCTTCTATGCCAATTTGCACATGGCTCAGGCAATAATCCAGAGATTATTACCCTCGAGCTGGAGCTTTTTCCGCAGCTTCATTTCATAGGGTGGCAAGAAAGGCCTGGCAGCCAATCACCATTGCAGCCCTCACCCCACACCCCATCAGCTTCTTTTTACCATTCTGGAACATTTGTACTCCCCGTTACTCCTTCTCCATTCAGGCCATTTCACGGACATTGCACTAGAGTCTTTGCGGTCCATTCTCACAATCAATCTCTCCAACCCCAAATTAAGATTTTGCTTAGGTATTCTCTGCACTGTACTGCACCTAAAGTTTGGCCGACCTTTGTTCAAAAGCAGTGTTGCTCGATCTGCCAGTTTGCTTCTATGTTTAAATTATATTTAATTTAAAAATATAATTTGGTCTAAGTATGAATTCATCTATTTATTAATGTAAAATGTTTGTATTCATCGTAAAGTATTCTATTTCTTAATAGAAAGTGGTCTATTTAACAATAAAAACAACTTTCATTTATATTGTACCTTTAATGTAGAAAAAGGTCCCAAGAAAAGGATGCCGAGCCAAAGGAGATATTAGGAGGGGTGAGCAAAAGTTTGGTGAATGAGGTCATTTTAAGGATGATCTTAGGGGAAAGAGGTGGCAAGGCGAAAGAGTTTCAAGGGGGGAATCCCAGAGCATGGGGCCTAGTCAACTGAAGGCACGGCTGTCAGTTGTGGGGCAAAGGGTGTGTGATGCACAAGAGGCCAGAATCGGAAGAACAGTGAGTTCCAGGATGGGGAGCGGTGGGCTGGAGGAGGTCACAAAGATAGGGAGGGATGAGATCTTGATGGGATTGAAACACAACTATCAGAATTTTACTTTTGAGGTATTGGGAGACTGGTGGTCAAGGTAGGTCAGCAAGGACAGGGTAGATGGGTGAGCAGGACTTGGTGTTGGGCAGAATGCAAGCAACAAAGTTTTGGATGAGGTGAAGTTTACTGAGCATGGAAGATGGGAAGCCTGTATTCTGTAACACATAATTTTTGTTTGTTGCAATGGGAGTGGGCAGAATTGGCTGAAAGAAGAAAGGTTTCCTGTAAAATTATTGTAGGATAATTAAAGAGGTACATAATTAATTAGAAAGTAGACAAATACAGACTACAACACTTAGCCAATGAGGAAGAAGAAAATGTATAGGTATTCATGACAACACTGCTGTCATGAGATTCACTAAACGCAAAACTTTCTCAAACCAAATGAGAACTATCTGAGACTACCAGGGTAATTCTCCTATGACATTTTTCCTCATGTTTGTCTTAAGTTCCAATTACAGTACATCATTCTACAATGCTGTGGCATTGAGTGTAAGTGAGCGTTTGGTAAGTGGGAGAAAAGTCATTTAAGTGCATTTTGTGAATTTTAGTGTGTTAAAAAGTTAATTATTTGAAGTGAGTTTAATTTTAAGTGTATATTAAACTGCTGGGGAGTTTAAACCGGAAGTAGAATCTGGGTATAAAAGGGGCGGGACTAGTGCTGCTGCACAGAGTGCAGTGGCAGTGAGTGCAAGTGAGAGTTTGGTAAGTGGGAAAGTTCGGGCAAGTGGGAGGTGAGGGTGGGTTTTTTGCTCTGTTTTGTTCCCCACTCCCAGGCCTAGACAGCACTGCGGAAGCGGAGCAGCGAGACGAGTCAACCAAACAGGCCCCACAGACAGTATTCAAGGAGGAGGTTGGTGATCAGCTGGCTGGTTGGTTTTCTTCCTTCTCTTTTATACCTTTAAGTTGGTAAGTCCTATTGAATAGTGGTGTGATATTATCATCTATATCCGGGCAGGGTCTTCATAACTAAAGAAATTTAATTAATTATATAGAATGGAGTAGGTGATGTGTTACTGTTGCGAGATGTGGGAGCCGGTGGACCCCATTGAGGCTCACTGTGATTACATCTGCGACAAGTGTTTGCTACTAGAGGAACTCCGGCTCCGTATTGAGGTGCTTGAGACCGAGCTCCAGACACTGCGACACATCAGGGAGGGGGAGAAGTTCCTGGACACTCTGTTTCAGGAGGTAGTCACACCTATGAAATTAATTAATTCAGATGTAGCCCGTGGTCAGGGACAGGACGGTGTGACTATGAGGCAGGTACAGGGATCCAGGAGGCAGTGTTGAAGGAGCCGCAGCCCTTGCTCTTGTCAAACAGTTTCGAGATTCTTTCTCCCTGTGAGGGCGGGAGCGGGGACTGCAGGGAGGATGAGCAACCTGGCCACAGCACCGTGGAACAGGGGGCCATTCAAGTGGGGGGAGTAAAAAGAAATGTTGTAGTGGTAGGGGATAGTATCATTAGGGGGATAGATAGGGTTCTCTGCAGTCAAGAGCGGCAGTCCCGAAGGCTGTTGTCTGCCCGGTGCCAGGGCTAAGGACATCTCTTCTGGGCTGGAAAGAAACTTGGAGTGGGAGGGGGAGGATCCAGTTGTCGTGGTACATGTTGGTACAAATGACGTAGATAGGACCAGGAAGAAGGTTCTGTTAAAGGAGTATGAACAGCTAGGGGTCAAATGAAAAAACAGAACCTCAAGGGTAATAATCTCCAGATTATTACCTGAGCCACGAGCGAATTTGGTTAGGATAAATAAAATTAGAGAGTTAAATGCGTGGCTCCAAGACTGGTGTGGGAAAAATGGGTTTTGCTTCTTGGGACACTGGCACCAGTACTGGGACAAGAGGGAGCTGCTCCGTTGGGACGGACTTCACTTGGCCAGTGCTGGGACTAGAATCCTGGCGAATCATATAACTAGGGCTGTAGAGAGGGCTTTAAACTAATTAGTGGGGGGGAGGTTTCTAGAGAGCAAATAATAAAAATGACTACGGGGAAGGTCATAGACTTAGGTAGCAGTGGGGGAATTAAAAAAGAGCATGTCAGGAAGGGACAGAAGGTATGGAGTAAAAGGTAAAGTAGTAAAAGGAGAAAAACCAGGAACTAAGTGTCACAAAACATATTTGAAAGTTCTTTATCTGAATGCACGTAGCATCCATAACAAAATGGACGAGTTAATGGCACAAATAATGACATATGGGTATGATCTTGTGGCCATTACAGAAACATGGCTGCAGGGTGACCATGACTGGGAATTAAACATACCAGGTTATTTAACAATCAGGAAGGACAGGCAGGAAGGGTGGCTATGTTAATAAAGGAAGGAATCACTGTAATACAGAGAAATGATATTGGGTCAAAGGATCAGGATAGTGAAACAGTTTGGGTGGAGATACGGAATAATAAGGGGAGAAAAACACTAGTGGGTGTAGTCTATAGGCCTCCGAACAGTTGCAACTCTGTTGGATGGAGTATTAATCAGGAAAAAGTTGAGGCTTGTAATAAGGGAACAGCTACAATTATGGGGGATTTTAACTATCATATTAACTGGACAAATCAAATTGGGCAGGTCAGCCTTGAGGATGAGTTCATTGAGTGTATTAGGGATGGGTTTCTTGAGCAGTATGTAACTGAACCGACCAGGGGGCAATCAACTTTAGATTTGGTCCTGTGTAATGAGACCGGATTAATTAAAAATGTCCTAGTAAAGGATCCCCTTGGAATGAGTGACCATAACATGGTTGAATTCCATATTCAATTAGAGGGTGAGAAGGTTGGATCTCAAACAAGCATACTGAGCTTGAATAAAGGAGACTATGAAGGTATGAGAGCGGAATTGATTAGAGTGGACTGGGAAAATAGATTAAAGGGTAAGACGGTACATGATCAGTGGTGTACATTTAAGGAGTTATTTTACAACTTCCAAAGAATATATATTCCACTGAGGGGAAAAAAGGGTGTAAAAGAAAAGACAGCCATCCGTGGCTGAGTAAAGTAATTAAGGATAGTATCCAACTAAAAACAAGGGCATATAAGGTAGCCAAATCTAGTGGGAGGATAGAAGATTGGGAAGTCTTTAAAAGGCAGCAAAAAGTAACTAAAAGATTGATTAAGAAAGGGAAGATAGATTATTAAAGTAAATTAGCAAAAAATATAAAAACAGATAGCAAAAGTTTCTATAGTTATATGAAAAGAAAAAGGGTGGCTAAAGTAAATGTTGGTCCCTTAGAGGATGAGACCGGGAAATTAATGGTGGGAAACATGGAGGTGGCAAAAATGCTGAACAATTACTTTGCCTCAGTCTTTACGGTAGAGGACACCAAGAATATCCCAACACTGGACAAACAGGGGGCTATAGGGGGGGAGGAGCTAAACACGAAGGAGTTAGATATATTTCTTAAAGCTAAAGGGATCAAGGGATATGGGGAGAAAGCAGGGACAGGGTACTGAATTTGGATGATCAGCCACGATCTCATTAAATGGCGGAGCAGGCTTGAGGGGCCGAATGGCCTACTCCTGCTCCTATCTTCTAAGTTTCTATGGGGGTCAGTGAAGGTCGGTGAGGCCAGAGGTAATGGGCAAGCAGGGCTGGTTGCAGGATAGATATAAGCAGCAAAGCTTTGTATGAGCTACAGCTTACAGAAAGAGTAGGACGGGAGGCCAACCAGGATAGCATTGGAATGATTCTGGAGGTGACATAAGCATTGCTGAGGATTTCAGTGGCAGATAGGATGGAGGCGGGCAATTTTATGGAGGTGGAAATAGGCAGTGTTTGTGATGGTGAACATATGGGGGGTGATTTTCATTCAGAAGTCGGGAAGGAGGCGGGACTACAACTTTCGGGGTTGTAGTCCCGCCTCCATCGAGATACGGCCAATCCACGCGATTTTAACTTGATTGACCTTGTTGAGCCCGCCCAGCGGGCTCAGCAGGCCAATTAAGGGCCACCCGACAACAAGTGACGTCACAGACTGAAATTTCATCTGTCAAGACGTTTTGACAGATGAAATATCAGTGTTTCACAGCAGTTTGAAGCTGTCAAACACTGACAGTCTTACTTCTAACCTGAGTCCTTCTACACAGACTCAGTTAGAAATCTCACTGGCACAGAAACCTGCAGGCTGTCACTTTTGACAGTTCGCAGCCATTCTGCTTCCTGTGCCGCTTAGATGATGGACTCCCGAAACCTAGAGGAAGGAAGGCTGAAAAGGAAAGTACAGGTAATTTAAACTTCTTTACACACTTTAGACACACCAAACACACTTACCTTTGCACTCATGCACCCATCACTCACCTGAACACCGACATCTCGACCCCTCCAAGCCCTTCAACCCGACGGCCCGACTCCTCTAACTTGGCGTGGTTTGGAGCCGTCGGGAATCCCTCACTTCAAGCTTTAAAATAGGGATTAGGCTAAAAACTGCCTAACAGGCAGTTATTTAGCACTAATCCCTTCCCGCCTCGGGTAGGTGGGTCCCTGTGCGGGGTGGGTACCCGCCTCCTTTTGAAACTTACATGGAGGCGGGTTTTGGGCGGGATGGTGACGGGACCCCCGAATTCAGGACTTTAATCCCCCGCACACCTCCAATCCCGACTACACGGGTCAATGAAAATCGACCCCATGGAGTCAGAAGCTCAGTTGAGGGTTGAACAGGGTGCTGCAGTTGCAAACAGTCTAGTTCAGCTTGAGACAATGGTTGGGGAGGGGGAATGGAGTTGATGCCAAAGTGACAAACATTGTAGTAGGGAGTGAAGACAATGACTTCAGTCTTCCCAATATTTAGCTGGAGGAAACTTTAGCTCATCCAAGACTGGATATCAGATAAACATTCTAACAGCACAGAGACTGTCGACTGTTTCTTTGCTGATGACATGTTTACACAGAAGAATGGATAATGGTTAGAATTTACTGTGTATTTGTACCCAGAAATACTCATAATCGGGGCATAAAACAAATACCCATCGTAAACATTCGAGGAGAGGCAGGCGCAAGTTATGTATGTAACTATGTTACACCTGAATTTCCTTGATCTTTTACGCCCGTCTATCGATCCATGTGCTGGAACGCATTATAATGGAACAGCCCCCCAGGATAAAGAACCGTGCCCTCGAATTTCCTACAATTATGCTACTTCAAAATGGGATGTAAAATTTAGCCCAGACTTTTCTTGTGTTTAATTGTTATTTTTGTTAAGTGATTTAAAAAAAGATTCTCACTGAGAGCTGCACTATATATATTTTCTGTTTCTTTGGATGCTTTTTTCTAGCTTCATTAAAAATTGAAAAGCTTCCTTGGTTGTAGTTTCTTAAATGATACCTGGTATGAACCTTTAATTTTCATACTTAAAGAAGGAATATATGGTGTGAGTTCGGTGCTTTCCTGGGATCCCCATTGTTTACGCTGATTTCGCTTGCTTACATCGAAATTTACATTCCGATATATGCTAACGAGATTGGCAGGAAATCTAAGAGTAAATTGATATTGCCCAAATGGGAGTCATTTCAGGCTTATCTTTCCAATTAGGCCCCCACCGGAAATTCCTCCCCTATATTGTCCAACTGATGCTATTTCCATATATTAGAATATAAGGGGCTGCTCTTTCAAAACTGAGATGAGGAGGAACTACTTCACTCAGAGGGTGGTAGGTCCATGGAATATGCTGCCCCAAAAAGCTGTAGAAGCTACATCATTACATAAATTTAAAACAGAAATAGACAGTTTCCTAGAAGTAAAGGGAATTAAGGGTTACGGGGAGCTGGCAGGAATTTGGACATGAGTCTAGGTTCGCAACGGTCATGGCCCTGTGGGTAGCGGAGCGGGCCCAGGGGCCGTGTAGCCTGATCCTGCTCCTGCTCCTATTTCGTGTGTCTAATTCTGTTAGATTCAGGAGATGGTTCTGTGATAGTGGATTGGCGGTTAGGATCAGATCAGCCATGATCTTATTGAATGGCGGAGCAGGCTCGAGGGGCCGATTGGCCTACTCCTGCTCCTATTTCTTATGTTCTTATGTATATTCCACTGAGAAGAAAAGGGTGTAAAAGAAAAGACAGCCATCCGTGGCTAATTAAAGAAATTAAGGATAGTATTCGACTAAAAACAAGGGCATATAAGGTAGCTAAATCTAGTGGGAGGATAGAGGATTGGGAAAACTTTAAAAGACAGCAAAAAATAACAAAAAGATTGATTAAGAAAGGGAAGATAGATTATGAAAGTAAATTAGCAAAAAATATAAAAACAGATAGTAAGAGTTTTTATAGTTATATAAAAAGAAAAAGGGTGGCTAAAGTAAATGTTGGTCCCTTAGAGGATGGGACCGGGAAATTAATGGTGGGAAATATGGAGATGGCAAAAACACTGAATATTTTGTATCAGTCTTTACAGTAGAGGACACTAAGAATATCCCAACACTGGACAAACAGGGGGCTCTAGGGGGGGGGGAGGAGCTAAACACGATCAAAATCACTAAGGAAGTGGTACTTGGTAAAATAATGGGACTCAAGGCGGATAAATCCCCTGGACCTGATGGCTTACATCCTAGGGTCTTGAGGGAAGTGGCGGTCGGGATTGTGGATGCATTGGTAATACTTTTCCAAAACTCCCTAGACTCAGCAAAGGTCCCGGCAGATTGGAAAACTGCTAATGTAACACCCTTATTTAAAAAGGGTAGTAGGCAGAAGGCTGGAAACTATAGACCTGTTAGCCTAACATCTGTGGTTGGTAAAATTTTGGAGTCCATTTTTAGGGAGACAGTAACGGGACATTTGGATAAACATAATTTAATAGGACAAAGTCAGCATGGTTTTATGAAGGGGAAGTCATGTTTGACAAATTTGCTTGAGTTCTTTGAGGAAGTAACATACAGGGTGGATAAAGGGGAACCAGTGGACGTAGTGTATTTAGACTTCCAAAAGGCATTTGACAAGGTGCCACACAAGATTATTGCTCAAGATAGAAAATCATGGGATTGGGGGTAATATTCTGACATGGGTGGAGGATTGGCTATCTAACAGAAAGCAGAGAGTTTGGATAAATGGTTCGTTCTCAGACTGGCAATCAGTAACTAGTGGTGTTCCGCAGGGGTCAGTGCTGGGTCCCCAACTCTTTACAATCTATATTAATGATTTGGAGGAAGGGACCGAGTGTAACATATCAAAGTTTGCAGATGATACAAAGATGGGAAGGAAAGTAGTGAGTGAGGAGGACATATAAAAACCTGCAACGGGACATAGACAGGCTAAGTAAGTGGGCAGAGATTTGGCAGATGGAATACAATACTGGAAAGTGTGAGGTTATGCACTTTGGCAGGAAAAATCATAGAGCAAGTTATTATCTTAATGGCAAGAAACTGGAAAGTACTGTAGTACAAAGGGATCTGGGGGTCCTGGTGCACGAAACTCAAAATGTTAGTATGCAGGTGCAGCAAGTGATCAAGAAGGCCAATGGAATGTTGGCTTTTATTGCTAGGGGGATAGAATATAAAAATAGGGAGGTATTGTTGCAGTTGTACAAGGTATTGGTGAGACCGCACCTGGAATACTGCATACAGTTTTGGTGTCCATACTTAAGAAAAGACATACTTGCTCTCGAGTCAGTACAAAGAAGGTTCACTCGGCTAATCCCGGGGATGAGGGGGTGGACATATGAGGAGAGGTTGAGTAGATTGGGACTCTGCTCATTGGAGTTCAGAAGAATGAGAGGCGATCTTTTTGAAACATATAAGATTGTGAAGGGGCTTGATCGGGTGGATGCAGTGAGGATGTTCCCAATGATGGGTGAAACTAGAACTAGGGGGCATAATCTTAAAATAAGGGGCTGCTCTTTCAAAACTGAGATGAGGAGAAACTTCTTCACTCAGAGGGTAGTAGGTCTATGGAATTTGCTGCCACAGAAAGTTGTGGAAGCTACATCATTAAATAAATTTAAAACAGAAATAGACAGTTTCTTAGAAGTAAAGGGAATTAGGGGTTACGGGGAGCGGGCTGGAAATTGGACATGAGTCTAGGTTCGGATCGGTCATGGCCCTGTGGGTAACGGAGCAGGCCCAGGGGCCGTGTAGCCTGGTTCTGCTCCTACTAGTGTTCTAATTATGTGTTAGATTTCAGGAGATGGTTCTATTCCTGTTCCTGGCTGGGGTGGAGATCACCTTTTACAGAAGCTAAGTACTGTAGAAAATATAGGGACAGTGATCTCCTGGACGAGTTTCGATCGCCTAGATGGGTCGGAGAGGAATTTCCCAGACTTTTTTTCTCCCAAATTGGCCATTGGGTTTTTATCTAGTTTTTCGCCTCTCCCAGGAGATCACATGGGTTTGGGAGGGATGCAGAGTGATAGTAGATTTGAGGTTAGGATCAGATCAGCCATGATCTTATCGAATGGTGGAGCAGGCTCGAGGGGTCGATTGGCCTACTCCTGCTCCTATTTCTTGTGTTCTTATCTTCCTCATTGTGTTGAAAACCCATAACTCTTGCACAATCTTCTAATCCAACTCAATCTTTCCTAGGAATGCAGAACTGTGGAACTCCTCAACTCTCCATTCTCCTACAATCTTCAAGCTTTTAAAACTCAAGCTTACTGTCACTTAATCACAATTTCTCAATTTCCTGTCCTTTTTTCAGCCTTTACAGTATTTGTCACTAGGGGCCTTGTCCTTTCATCTAGATTTCTCACTGAAGAAAATATGCACATTATACTAAAACGCACAGCTGATCAGTACATACATTTGCAACCCCTGCAAGCAGACAACATACAGTGGTAGCTTTTTTAAAAAAATGCTTTCTTTGAAGAATAAAAGAGGTTTTAATCGAGTAGATAGAGAAAAACTATTCCTTCTGGCAAGTGGGTCAATAACCAGACGTCATAGATTTAAAATCACTGGCAAAAGATCTAGAGGGGAGATGAGGGGAAATTCTTTCACTCAGAGTTGTCGGGATCTGGAACGCTCTACCTGAAAAGGTGGTGGAAGCCGATTCCATAAATAATTTGAAAAGGGAGTTGGACAGGTACTTGAGGATGAGCAACTTACAGGGTTATGAACAAAAAGCGGGGATGATGGACTAAGCATGACTGCTCTTTCAAAGAGCCAGCACATGCACAATGGGCCAAATGGCGGCCTCCTTTGCTGTAAGTTTCTACGGCCGCAACTTTGCCGACCGAGGCAGGTTCGGAGCGGCCGGGTTCGGTGTCACGGTCCCAACCCGCTGCCTACTGCAGCCCGCACTCTCCAAGCTATTTTTCGTTGATTGGGCTTGTTACGCCTGCCCTGCGAAGTTCCCGGCCAAGTAATAGGAAGCGGGTCTGATGACATCATTTGATGACACGTCATCAGCCGGTTCCCTTAAAGGGGCCATGTCCAAATTGATCTTGACAGTTCTGCTGTCCGTATTCTACAGCACTGAGGTGCTGCAAACACTGACAAGCACTGCACAAAAGTTGCACGGCTGCACCCAGGCTCTCCCATATGCTTATGGAGCGAGTCACAGCAAGCAGGGAGGTTCTCTTCCCTTCCCATAGGGAGAAGAGACCTCCCCAGGAGACCAACGCAGCCTGGTTGCGCATTGCAGAGGAGGGCGCAAGCAGGGATGTCATCAGGAGGACCAGGCTGCAGTGGCGCAAACCTTTCAATGATCCGAGTAGATCACAAAACGTTACTGCCAAGCCACACTCAACCTCATCCTGCTGTGCCACTCATCACATCCACATCACTCTGCCTTCCCTACCCTACTCCTGCACATCCTTACTCACACCAACTTACCTTGCACCTCCACCCATCCCCCTCTATCTACATTATCTCTTCCCCATCTCACTAGCCACCCCGCACACTCACCCTCAATCTACTGCAAGCATACGCCCTAACAAAACACAAGGGTAGGCACCTGGGTGGTTTAGCCAATGTTATTGTAAAGTTTCTGTCAATGTGTTGTCAAACATTGAAATCTATATTTTCAACACTTTACCTTATTGGATAGATCTGTGCTTACCTTTGGAAGTGTCTTAATGAGTTCCAGTGAATGTTGAGACATAATTTCCCCCCCCCACCAATTGTGATGAGTGTGAAAGGAATGGCTTGGACATTGTAGGGATGCTTTATGGTGCTGGTGTGGGGTGGTGTCAACCTAGCGCATCATGTGGCAGCCAGGGTGTACAATGTCAAGTGATAGAAATCTGTTGTCTGGTGCTGATGCCCTGTGCAGCATCAGGTGATTGCAGAGAAGGTTGGTATTGTTGTTGGTGTGCCTTGTGATGTTGGTGCTGGGGCTATCGTGGAGGGATTCGGAGGACCATGGTGAGATGAAAGAAACTATCTGTCAATGGTGACAGAGCCTGCTCCAAGAAGGTGTTAGTGGATAGAGAGTTTACTCCAAACACTTCCAAACTGTATAAAGCTCAAAAGTGTCTTTCAAGTCCTGAAGGTTCAAGTTTTTGACATTGGAAAGTGAACAGCTGTGAAATGGTAGCTTTCATCCCACTTATGCAGCTGTCACCTATTCACAGCAATGGGGAGACAGAGAACCCGGCCTACTTACCTGACATGATCTCCGAATGACGTGAACCCTGTTAAAAAAGTGGGAAAATAGAAATAGGCTGGCAAAATAGTAGTTAACAAGCGTTTAACTATCTTAAATGCCTCCCCCACCACTTGGTGTCGGGTCTGTTCTGAAATCGCAGACGCGACACTTTGGAAACTTACATGGAGGCGGGTTCGGAGCGGGTTCTCAACCCGCTGTCAATCATTTCGATTTTGACAGCGGACCCGCATCTGAACCTGCACTCTGAGCGCCGGCAAAATCGCAGCCTATGATTCTATGAAAAACAATTATTTTCAGAGTCTTAACAACCATCAAATAAATTATCAATACATTCTGTAAACATGAAAGGTTATCACTCACCAACTACTGCCTTGGCTTTTCCTTCATGAAAGGACCAGGCCAGCGATAGCGCCTCAATGAACCTCTCCTGCTTCAACAGGTAATCCACCCTCTGTAGACAGAGCATTACGAGAAAAACATACATCAAGGTTCATGCTGCTTTACAGTAGGATCTATAGGAAGTATGTACTTCATTACAGCATGAGCAAACCAAGCACGTGTCATCCGTTGTTTAACTGCCGTGGCTGTTGTGGTCACAGTACAGCCACAATGAGCCACGCTTCAGATGCTGCCTCAGTTTGATCTAACCTTCAAATACGGTCAACGGAAAATTTAGCTAAGGTTTCATAGACATAGATGGCAAGCTTTAACCATCATCATAGCCAAACGGGGGTTCTTTGGGTGAGGCCAATATCACACAGCATGTTAAGGAAAACATTTTGCATTTTTTTTTTTTTTACATAATTCTTGCAAACATGCATGAAAAGAATAGAATGACACTAATTTAATTTTTTATTTTTAGATAATCACTAAAGCTAGAAAAGGTATCAATTTCTCTCATCCCAAAGTAAAATAATCCACTTTTGAAATATGTAACACTGCAATGATTGAGAAAAATGAAGCAATTTTAATTTTAAAAAGGTCCACATCCTACCCAACAGAACTTCACTTTTATGCTACTGCATAATAAATCGATACCTTGTGTATCTGGACCCCTTACGCCACAATAACATATTGGTTTTTGAAAACTTAATTCAACAGCCTTCAGTGTTTGAAGTACCAAAAGTAAAAAGTATCAATTCGATTTTGTTTTTTTTACAAACTGACTACACAAACAGAATTAGCACGAGCTGGCATAACTACACACACACCTACACACACACACACCTACACACGTGCAGAATCGCCCATTTCCTGCTGCTCCTAAAACAATTTGCATTTCATCACCTTTAACATACAAAAATGTACGAAAACACTTCAAGCTGGGGATCAGACCCAAGTTTGGATTAAGACAAAGGATAAGTTGGGATCGATCACAGTAATAGGATATTCTACAGACCACCCAATAGTAGAGAGGAAGTGGAGGAAGAAATATGCAGGCAAATTTATGAAATGAGTAAAAAGCATCGAATAATCATCATGGGAGACACTAAAAAAAAAAATCATCATGGGAGATTTCAACTACCCACAAATAAACTAGCAAGAAGTGGTAGGGAACGGGGAAAAGTGTGTTCAGGGCTCCTTTCTCACCCAGTTTGCAAGAAGTCCAACAAGAGAGGAATCACTGCTGGATCTAGTCATGGGAAATAAAGGAGGATAACAAAAGGGATTACGAAGAGGGTGGAAAAGAAGTCAAAAATAAAATTAGGAAAGCAAAGCGGAACTACAGAATTAAATTATCAAAAAATATAAAAAGAAATAGTGAAGTACTCTACATACACATAAATAACAAAAGGAAAATCAGGATAGGGCCACTAAGGGATCCACATGATAAACTCAGTGACGATTGTGAAATGGCAGAAATATTGAAGTTACTTTGCCTCTGTTTTTATCAGGGAGACTAACAAGGTGGGCATGACATTAGAAGAAGAGATCAAAAAAGATATCAAGACATTTAAGATAGAAAGTGGAGAGATAATTGATAGACTAGTCAAACTTAGAGAGGATAAAACCATTGGTCCGGAAATATTGCATCCGCACATATTAACTGAAGTTAGGGATGAGATAGCAGAGGCACTATTACACATATATATAACAATTCATTAGAAAAGGGAATAGTGCCAGAGGACTGGCAGACAGCTAAAATTATTCCTATTTTTAAACAGGGAGCTAGTCCAGGGAACTATAGATTATTAGCTGATCAGTGGTAGGAAAGATAATGGAATCTTTACTCAAAGATTTAATAGAAAAACATCTAGAAAATATAATAGAGTAGTCAGCACGGATTTGAAAAAGGTCATACTTAGCATCCTAGAATAATACAGCACAGTAGGTCGTCATTCGGCCCATCGAGTCTGCAACGGTTCATTCGAAGAGCAATCCAGTTAAGTCTCACTCGCCCCCCCACTCTTTTACCATATCCCTGCATTTTTTCTTTCAAGTATTTAATCAATTCCCTTTTGAAAGCTACTATTGAATTTGTTTCCACCACCCCATCAGGCAGTGCATTCCAAATCCTAATCACTCGTTGCATACAAAAGTTTTTCCTCATGTCGCCTCTGGTGCTTTTATCAATCACCTTAAATCTGTGCCCTCTGGTTATCGACACTTCAGCCATTGGAAACAGTGGGGGAATTTTAACATGGGCGTGTGGGTGCGGGTGGTGAGTTAAATGGGTAAAAAAATAACGAAGCATGTCAGGAAGCCGGTTACTCCCAGCAGGCAAGTTGGCATTTTAAATATGTTAGTGAGACTGGAAGCCTCAGATCTAACCTGCTTTGCCGGTTTTACTGTGGCCGGCTGGGTTTCGGGAAACCCGGCAGCTGCAGCGAGACGGGGACAGCCTTGGGGAGTACTTCTTGTAGGCCAGGAGGGCTGCCTCCCAGCCCCCTAAGCAGCCCCATCATACCATCCCCCCCATACAAACCTCACCCCGGGGTCGGGGATCGGACCCACCTTGGGATCGAACGCCCCCGGGGTCAGGGATCAGAACCCCTTAGGATCGGACTGCTGCCCCCGCCCCCGGGGTCAGGGATTGGATCACCCAGTTAAAACTCCACAGCATGCAGAGAAACCCAGAGTTCCGCGTTTCCCGTGCGCTACTGGAACACCCCACACACTCCCGCAGCTCCCACTGTATCTGGAAGTAAAAAGTCCCCCCAGTTTCTCTTTATTTACTCTATCTAAACCCTTCATGATTTTAAACACCTCTATCAAATCTCCTCTTAGCCTTCTCTGCTCCAAGGAGAACAATCCCAGCTTCTCCAGTCTATCCACGTACCTGTAATCTCTCATCCCTGGAACCATTCTAGTAAATCTCTTCTGTACCCTCTCCAAAGGCTTCATGTCCTTCCTAAAGTGTGGTGCCCAGAATTGGACTGAACCAGTATTTTATATAGGTTTAGCCTAACTTCCTGGCTTTTGTACACTATGGGGTGGATTTTGATGCTGGGGCGGGCTGGGGTCGTGTAATCTGCATTTCGTGTTAGCCACCCGATTTGAAATCGATGTGGGAAAATGATGCCATTTTAACTTAATTGGCCAATTGAGTTCCAACGTGTGGGAACCCATGGCCAATGAGTTTTTCCAGTCTGAAAGTTGCCTCCGATGACGTCATCATTGCTGCTGCATTTAAGGTCTGCAACAAGCCTTGCTTCTTCTGCAGACTGCCAAGCTTTTGCCCTTGCACGTTAGAGGCACCTGCAGGAAGAATGGCCAGTCAGAGACCTAGGTCTGCACCCCGCTTTGATGACGTTGCCCCGCAGGCTTTAGTAGAGGGAGCAAGAGCAAATAAAAAGGTGCTCTTCCCTTCCAGGGAGGAAGAAGCCTCCCCAGCAAACCAAGGCTGTGTGGATCCAGGTGGCAGAGGAGGTCAACTCTTTGTCAATAACGTGCAGAACCTGACTTCAGTGCAGGAAGAGGTTTCATGACCTGCGCACTGAAAAAGTGAGTATGAATTTCCCATCACCCTCAATCTGATCCCCATTGCCTCTCCTCACCAGCACTCAGCTTTAGCAATCTCTTCCTCCACATCCCACTTGACACTGACATCCATGCACCCTTATCCATTCCCTCTCTCTCTATGGTCACATTCGCCTAACTATTCGACTATGCAGCCCTCACACTCCCTATCACTGTGATGCAATTACAACTTACAACACACAGGGACGGCCCTTGGTCTTGCCAACTCACTCCATCTTTGTCTCCTTCTAAGCATCTATGCTATGGATTCTCTACACTCACTCCTTCATTCTCACTCAAACTCCACTTGTCTCCCTCATTGCAGGAAAAGAGAGCTCACAATAACAGCGAAAGAGCGAGGACAGGAGGAGGGCCACCCTCAGTAGCCCAGCTCACCACCTGGGAGGAGGTGGTCCTGGAGATCGTGGGAGTGGAGGAAGATTCCCAAGTGGGGGACAGACAGACGGGTGCATCACAGCAAGCTGGTGACAAAATAGTTTTCCATCTCTCTCAATGACATTGCATGAGTCACTGATAATGATTCTGAAGCTCTAACAGATGGACTTAAGATCACCTGCAATATGCAATGTGCATGTAACCTTAGCCTCACATCTCTGACTCTTTCCTTTACTCCCCCACAGGACCATCGCAAGCACCCGCCCCCACTATCCAGGAGGAAGAGCATGAGCCTCAAGACTCCTCAGAGGAAGCTGCAACCTCTGAGGGCGCAACGTCGGCAGAATTCACCGCACCCAGCACCAGCTCGGAGGGAACATCGCGAGATAGAGTAGTGTTGTCACCTGGTGTATCACAGCTCACAAGTGAGCATCAGCAGATTGTGGAGACAGGGACAGCAGTGGAGAGTCCTAGTCAGAGGGCGCAAGACTCTGCCAGCTCGGCTCAGCTGCATGTCGACCCTCTGCCTCTGGGTCCATCCATAAGATCAGCGGTGCTGGAACTCCAGGAACAGATGCAGGAGTCTCTGGCAGGTTTTGTCTCCAGGGTTGCTGCGAGTGTGGAGCGAATGGAGTCCATTGCGAACACGAGCAGCGCCTTTGTGGGGTCATTGGCACATGAACACATCACCATGGAAAGGATGGCAACCGCCATGGAGGTGATAAGTCGCCAGAGTGCAGAAAACATGGTGAGTGTTCTGAATAGAATGACATCTCTGGAGGAGCGATGGTCATCTATTGAACGGAGAAATCAGACCTGCATGAAAGTCCTTCTGAGTAGGACTGCCATTGCAAATATGGGTCCCCATGGCCCCCCTGATGTGCAGCAAGGTGCTCTCAAGCCACTTGCAAGCGCTGAGGGGGACCTGACCCATGAGAGGGAAGTTGGTGGCAGACATCAAGTGGGGGCTCCTCTCGGAGGCTTCACACTTCCATGCCACTGCGGGGCCCTCGGTCAGAGCCCCACCAGAGTCCACACCCAACTGAGATCGGCGTCTCAACCCCTGCACAGCCGCAGGAGCAGCAGACGGTTGCTGAGCCCTCACAGGTTCGCAACCCCAGAGGACACCCGCCAAAGGTGTCAAGACAGGAGCAGCAAGAAACTGAGCAAGGGGCCTCCACATCTGCTGAAACCACAGGGGAAGAACCACGTAGGAGCACGCGTAAGAGAAAGATACTGCACAAATAGTCACAAGGGTAGTCACTTGGGTGAAATTTGATGTTTTATGTTAAAAAGCCATCAAATGATTACTGTAAATAAAAAATCTGATGGCTACTGCTGTAGTTGTGGCATGTGTCATTTTGCAAATGGGACTTCCACATTGAGGGCTTAGGATTACTTGCAATTGACAGTATGGTGGTCAAATTGCTAGGAATCCACTGGTTCTTGGCCACTGTCGATGCTCAGGTAAGAAGCTGCGAGGCAAAAGTGCTCGATTGGCTAGGCTAAGCAAATCTGGCCAAGATGAGCGCGTTCCTTGCATCCCGGGCAGCTATGTTCTCGCGTACTGCTGCCGCTGGTTGATGGGCCTCTGCAAGATGTTCGTTTTCACTCTCCTCCTCCGAGGATACGTGACGAGCCACTTGGTCCTCAGGAATCTGCAAGCCACGATGCTGTGCCATGTTGTGAAGTGCACAGCAAACCACAACGATTCTAGAGACCTTGGCTGCTGAGTACTGCAGGGCTCCACCGGATCTATCCAGGCATCTGAAGCGCATCTTCAGCAAACCGATGGTTTGCTCGATTATGGCTCTGGTGGGCATGTGGCTGGAGTTGTAGCTCTCCTCAGCTTCGCTGGATGGGCTCCTCAACGGCATCATTAGCCACGTCTTCAAGGGCTAGCCTTTGTCTCCGAGTAGCCATCCGTTAAGTTGGTCTGGCGGACTGAATAGCGGAGGCACACCAGACTGGCAGAGTATGAAGGAGTCATGGCAACTGCCAGGGTACTTGGCACAAACATGCAAAATTTCCTTCTTGTGGTCACACACCAGCTGAACGTTAAGGGAGTGGAAACTCTCCTGGTTGACAAAAATACCTGGATTGCGATGGGGTGCCTTGAGGGCCACGTGTGCAGTCAACGACACCCTGCAATCTTGGAAATCCTGCCAGATTAGCTAATCCAACCGTACACGCTGTGACACTTGCTTGATCCTTGGTGAAACGGATGTGATTGTGCGCGATGGCAAAGAGGGCATCGGTTACCTGCATGATGCAAGTTTATGCGGCCGCCTGGGAGATGCCGCTGATGTCTGCTGCTGATCCCTGGAATGAGCCTGAGGCAATAAAGTTGCGTGCGGTGGTGACTTTGACGGCCACTGGTAAGGGTTATCCACCTGATCCTCTGGGCTCCAGGGCTTGTTGCAGCATTGCGCAGATGTCACTCACTACCTCTCGTGAAAGTCGGAGCCGCCTTTGGAACTGCTGTTCAGACATGTTGAGGTAGCTGACCCTGTGTCTGTAGACCCTGTTTGGGGGGTATCTCCTGCACCGACAGGCTTCCATGCACTGGCCCCTTCTGGCCTGTGCAGCTTCAGGTGGGTAAGCAGCAGCTTGGCGCTCCTGTTGGTGCTGCTGCTGTTGGTGCTGCTGTTGTTCATGGTTCTGCTGGTGCCGCGGCTGGTCTTCGTCCTCATCTGATGTCCAGAAGGGAAGGAAATAAATGCCTCCCATGCTTCTGGTATATGCCTCAGTTGAGGAAGCGCTCAGTCAAGGTGGCGAGAGGGGTTTCCCAGGAGGTCACACTGGAGAGGGGCGTCAGGCTCCAAACTTCCACAGCTGTGGTTATGCTTTCTAAAAGTTCCCCCAGACCTGAGACAACAAAGCCCTGCCACCTGCAAATGATGGCTGATCAAACCTCCTATTTAATGGTTGAGCTGCAGCCGATAGTCGGCAATCCAATTGAGCTCCCGCCAGGTTTCACCGTCGTGTTTCAGAGCAGGTGTGCTTCACGTGGGAAAAGGGTTAAAATCACAAAGGCCTATCAAAATGGCATTATCGAGGCAATTTAGTGCTTGTTAAGGGCCTTAACGGCCTATCCCGCCTCTTGGAGGCAGGATGGAGACGGGACCAATAGACACGATTTAATGAAAATTGCTTGGAGGCGGGATGGAGGCGGGGTTGGGCCCGCCCGGCAGTTTTTGCAATTTTAACCCCCCACACGCCTCCAATCCCGCCTCAACGGCCCGATGAAATTCAAACCCTATGCCTCTATTTATAAAGCCCAGGATCCCACATGCTTTATTAACTGCTTTGTAACCTGTCCTGCCACCTTCAAAGTTTTGGCAAAAACACCTCCAAGGTCTCTCTGTTCTTTCATCTCCTTTAAATTTATACCATTTAGCTTGTATTGTCTCTCCTCATTCTTCATGCAGGTACAGCAAGTAATTAGGAAGGCAAATGGAATGTTGGCCTTTATTGCAAAGGGAATGGAGTATAAAAGTAGGGAAGTCCTGTTACAACTGTACAGGGCATTGGTGAGACCACACCTGGAGTACTGTGTACAGTTTTGGTCTCCTTATTTAAGGAAGGATATATTTGCATTGGAGGCAGTTCAGAGAAGGTTGACGAGGTTGATTCCAGAGATGAAGGGGTTGTGGGGGAATCTAGAACATGGGGGCATAATTTCAGAATAAGGGAAAACTCTTTTCAATCGGAAATGAGGAGGAATTTCTTCTCTCAAAGGGTCGTGAATCTTTGGAATTCTCTTCCCCAGAGAGCTGTGGAGGCTGGGTCATTGAACATATTTAAGGTGGAGATACAGATTTTTGAATGATAAGGGAGCCAAGGGTTATGGGGAGCGGGCAGGGAAGTGGAGTTGAGGCCAAGATCAGATCAGCCATGATCTTATTGAATGGCAGAGCAGGCTCGAGGGGCCAAATGACCTACTCCTGCTCCTACGTCTTCTGTTCTTATGTTTCTACCAAAATGTATCACTTCACACTTTTCCGCCCATTCCAGCAGCCTGTCTATATCCTCTTGAAGTCTATTACTGTCTTTCTCACTGTTTACTGCACTTCTAAGTTTTGTGTTCATCTTCAAATTTCAAAATTGTGCCCTATACCCCCACATCCAAGTCATTAATCTATATCAAAAACAGAAATGGTCGTAGTACTGGGCCCTGGGGAACACCACTGTATACCTCCCTCCAGTCTGAAAAACAGCCACTTACCACAACTCCATTTTCTATTCCTTAGCCAATTTTGTATCTACACTGCTACTGCCCCTTTTAGGCCATGGGCTTCAATTTTGCTAACAAGCCTATTATATGGTACTTTATCAAATGCCTTTTTATCATCCATATACACAACATCAACTGTTCCACTCTCTCTGTTACTGTAAGGCTCACAAAATTCTACAGATGCCCCCAAACCAAAAAAGAAGAGATTTTGGACTGTTTTAAATAATATTGGGCCAAAAGGGGCTTAAAAATCAAAACCCCAGGATTTTTGGCTATTTTAAAAGGCATGCCCAGGCCTGTGGAAGGCTGCGACAAAAGGAGTTGGGTTGGGCACTGTAATACAAACAGTTTGAGTATTTGGCACGGGCCAGATTGTCTGGGAATGTTCTGGACTGTCTCAGTTATTCCACATAAAAGACAATGGCCTAGAAATTCAGTATAGCCATGTTTGGGGCGCTGCAGCATGGCGTTCGCTAACTTTTGCGCCCGGCGCAACTTAGCGCCACCTTCGCCGATATTCAGTTGCATCGCCCCAAGAGGTTGCTGCTGCGCTAAAGCAGGCGATGCACGATTATCATTAGGCACTAAGCCAGCGATCCGGGGCGCAAACACTGAAGGCGGGCGCAGCGCAGGTGCGGCGAGTTGCTCATTGAGGGCAGTCAGGTGCCAGTCAGCACTTAAAGGGGGAGGGTAGAATTGCTTGGCTGCCACGCCCTGCACACTGCAGCCCTAAGGCAAGGCCTGAACACTGCTTCTGGAACAGCTCCACGCCCAGGAGAAGGCCAGGGAGAGAGCGCAGCGCTTCGGCGAGGGTGACCCGAGGCTGCTGGTTAGCGCAGTGGACCGCAGGCGCCATATCCTCTTCCCTGAGGGTGGCAGGAGGCCGCTGCCCGCTGAATATCGGAAAGCATGGAGGGATGTGGCAAACAGGGTCACGTCCAACAACGTGGTTGGCAGGACACCAACCCAGTGCCGGAAAAAATTCAAGGACCTCACTCGGGTTGTCAGGGTGAGTACCCTTTCCAATATCCTCCTCATCCCTGCATGTGCACCTCACTTTATGGCAAAACGGGTCTGAAAGCCCTAATGGCCAGCCCTCATCCAGCAGCTATGGGACTGTCATGAAAAGCACTTGCGCATTCAGGACTTTAGACACTGTCAGGGCTATTCGACCATGGGAGGCAGTGCGGGCAAGATCAGGGCTTGACACTGTACTTAGAGGCTGTCCTTTCTCTTGCAGGCCAAGCTGGCGCATAACAAAAGACAGCAGCGACAGACCGGGGGAGGCCGTCCTGACCTGAAACCGCTGAGCGACCTCGAGCAGCAAGTGGAGCGGATCATGGCAGGCTGGCTAAGTGGCCCCGTCGCCACTGGAGATGCGGACCCTGTTCTGGGCACCAATGGTAAGGACATCACCTTTTTGACCTCTCCCTTTCCACTTGCGCCTCACACCAGCATCCTTTGCCACTATCGAACCAATGCAGTGCACAGCAGCACTCATGCCTCCCTCGCTGCTGCCCTGTCCTCACTCTAAAGCAACTCTTGTGCCTCCCTGCTTTCAGATGGTGACTCGCCAGGTGAGGAGGCGGCCCCTCAAGCTGGCACTGTGTCCGAGTCAGACATAGAGGAGGAGGAAGAGGAAGCCAGCCCATCAGGGACACCCTCAGCCGAGGCAGCCCATGGCCATGATGGTGACACGTCTTCGCTGGAGGGGAGCAGGGGGGAAGGGTCGGAGGATAGTGAAGCTCCGGGGACCAGCGGGCTGCAGCAACGCAGGAGGGGTGGGGAAAGCTCGGCGGCCTTCTCCCCGGAGGGTGAGTGCGGCCTCCAGTCCTGCTACGGTAAGCGCAGAGGTGGTGCGGCTCCTAGCGGAAATGGGCGCCCAGGCTGAGCGCAGGCACACTGAGCTCATGGCTGCAGTGGCAAGGATGCCTGACTCCACAGAGTCACTGGCAAGGAGTGTGCAGGAATTCGGGGCAGCACAGGCCAGGAGTCTGCAGGACATCGCGGCAGCACAGGCCAGGAGTCTGCAGGATGTCGCGGCAGCACAGGCTAGGAGTCAGCAGGACTTCGCTGCTTAACAGGCGGCTTCTAGCCAAGTGCTCAGTCGTGCCGTGCATTCACTGGCTGCTGTCATGCAGACACAGACCAGGGCCACACGGGCACTAACTGCTGCCACACTCGCTGGATCGGCCAGGCATTGCCGGGGCACTCGCCGTGCTGCAGCAGCCCAGCAGTCTGTGCCTCAGCAGATTGCTGCGCATGCTGCAGTGCTGGCTCGTGCGCGTGCCAATGTATCAGCCGACCAGGGAGTGCCTGTGATCTGTCAGGTGGGCAGCATTCCTGCAGCCAACACTGTCACTCCTCCATTGCAGCTGCCACCACCCGCAGGACAGACTGCTGCCGCCCAAGCAGAGTTGGAGCAGTCAGCAGCCGGCCCCTCCAGGCCCAGAGCTGGTCCAGGCCGACCCCCAAGGGCATCTGCCGTCTCACCATCTGACCCTCACCAGCATTCCCCCAGCCTTGCTGCAACCACTGGGGTCCCATTGAGGAGGAGCTGCATGGCGGGTCGGGGCCAGTCACGGAAGCGAAACGGATCACCCTCGCAGGGGAAAAAGTAGAAGGTGTGGCCAAATGTTTTGTTTTATATATAAAGGCCGAGACTGGTATATTTGTGTTTTTGGGGGGGGGTTTCTCTCCACTAGTTTGTCATGTGGGAAGGGCACAGAGGTATCACAGTAAAAAAAAATTCTTAAATCGCACTGTCCATGCTTTCTTTTGGAAGTCCTGGTTGCCCTGCTCGGCTGAGGGCTTGTGGAGCGACTACAGTCATCTTCTGCCATTGGCACAAGCCATTCCCTGAGAGGGGGCCTAGAACCAACTTGCAATAAGCCGCCGATGGGCTGCCCTTGCACTTTCTGCCTCCCTCCTGTGCTGGTCCTCCTCCTCTGGTGGTCCTCCAATGTCTGTCTGCTGGCAGTGGCCGAGTCCTGCGGATAGCCAGGTTGTGCAGCATGCAGCACACGACAACGAAATGGGAGACTCGCTCAGGCGAGTACTGTAGGGCTCCCCCGGAACGATCCAGACAGCGGAACCGTTGCTTCAGCACGCCGATTGTTTGCTCAATGATGTTCCTGGTTGCTTGATGGCTGTCATTGTATCCCTCTTCAGCAGGGGTGCTGGGCGCACAGAGCGGGGTCATCAGCCAGGTGCACAAAGGATAGCCTTTGTCCCCGAGAAGCCATCCTGGTGGGTGAGGCTGGGCCTCGAACATGTCTGCCACAGGATGAAGGCATCGTGGCTGCTGCCTGGAAAGCGGGCATCGACAGCTAGGATGAGCTGCCTGTGGTCACACACCAACTGCACGTTGAGCGAATGGTAGCCCTTCCGGTTGCGGTAATCCTCGGCATTCTCTCGAGGTGCCTGCAAAGCCGCATGCGTGCAGTCAATTGCGCCCTGCACCATGGGGAAGCCCGCTAATGCTGCAAAGCCCATTGCACGCTCTTGCTGCTTGTCAACGGTCATGGGGAAGGAGATGAACTGACGTCTCCTTCTGAAAAGGGCACTGGTCACCTGGCAGATGCAGCAATGTACCACAAACTGGGAGATGTTGGAAATGTCCCCAGTAGCGGATTGGAAGGAGCCGGTGGCATAGAAGTTGAGAGCCACCGTCACCTTCACTGCCACCGACAGAGACATCCTGCTCCTCAGCTGTGGCTGCAGATCTCCGTGAAGCAGGTGGCAGATCTCAGTGACCACCGCCTTTCTGAATCGCAGCCTCCGAACACACTGCTCCTCAGACATGTTCAGATATGAGAACTGCTGGCGGTATACCCTGGGTGGGTAAGGCCTCCTTTGCCGACGCCTGTTGGCCCTTCTCCGTCTGGCCCTCTCTCACGGCATCTCTGAGCCCTTTGAATGCAATGGAGAAGCCCAACGTTTCCACCCATTGCAGCCCCCATTATATGTTTCCAATCAATGCTATGACACTGAAGTTAAAGACAAGTGCAAAGCTGTGGCCTGAAGCTACAAGTACCTGTGCGAGTGTTGAGCCAAACCAGAAAGCTCTCTACCTTTGTCTCTCTCCAAAGATCCGTCTCTCACAAAGAAGGAGTGGTGCAAAATGGCTGCCATTTATACTGCAGGAGGAGTCCCCTTTAATTAGCGCCCCCCGCGGCAACTGGGAACCGTTCCCCTCTACCAGTGGCTAGGGGCAACAGACGCACAATAGGCCGGCGCCACTGAATTTCCGGTCCGGGGCGCACAAAGGGCGTTGCACCATGAAATGACGTCAGGATCTGCGCGCGCAGCCGAGCGTGCGCAAAGGTTTTGTGCCGCCGCTAAATCTTAACTGAAGTTCGCGAGGCGCAGATCGCGCTGCGCCCGAGCGCTAGCCGCTTAGCGCCCCACTTCTCCTCCTAAGGCGCTAGCGGCTGGCGCAAACAACTGAATTTCTAGGCCAATAGGCCTATGGAAGGACAGTTCCCGCCAAAAACTACAGGGCCATCAAGTACACAAATAATACAGTACATGCCACTAATCAACGAAAGAGACCCTGGCCCCCAGCAAGAGAAGACAATCGAACAACAGATTAACCACTCAGAGAAACATCCAAAACCACTTCACACACTTAAACTGATTTCGAAGCAATCCCGAAACTCGTTAAAAGTCAATTAAAAATAGATGAGACCGGCCTGACACTCGATAAAGAATTTAAAACGATTAAAGTTAACGAGCCCGCCAAAATTAACAATGGACCAGAGGAGATTTGGCGGGCAGATAAGCAAAGCCTCAAACGGTATAATTGAGGCCTGCTTTTACACAGAAAGAGTCATACGGACAGTCAGTGAAGGTTATTCGGACGGTGTGTGTCATACAGACAGAGGCACAGCTCATTTTTAAGACACATCAGCCTCGGGACAATCAATCAATGAAAAGACAACAGAAGGAGAACGGAAGGAATCGCAGCAACCAAGGGCCCCAAGAAACAAACAATCAACAATATTACCAACAACTAGGTAATACTGGGCCACCGCGACCAACAAGAAACCAACCGAAGATCTGCAAGTTTATCCCACGCTACAAACTATTCCTGTGTTTGGTGAGCATTTCCCTGGTCCTCTGGAATCCAACCTAGTTAGTGTAGTGGGGTTGGGAGGGGTAAAGTATTTTGTCTATTGTCATTCTCCCTCGTATATTCCGAAGTGTTCCCCCTTTTAGAGTGATAAGATTATTGTGTTGTGTATATTTTCTTGCCTCAAATAAAAACCAAAGTTCTTGTATCAAATTCAGTTGTTTACTGCAATTTAATTACAACCCCCAAATAAGTCCAGGTCTAGAACCAAGGGAGTGGGAGCGATTCAAACCGTTCAGGAGTCAGAGACAAAGCTGACCACACACACCACCCGTTACAGTTACCTCATCAAAAAACTCAATCAAGTTAGTCAAACTGTATTTGCCCTTAACAAATCCATGCTGGCTCTCCTTTATTAGTCCATACTTTTCCAAATGACAATTAATTTTGTCCCGGATTATTGTTTCTAAAAGCTTCCCCACCACCAACGTTAAACTGACTGGCCTATAGTTGCCAAGTTTATCCTTCTCACCTTTTTTGAACAAGGGTGTAACATTTGCAATCCTCCAGTCCTCTGGCACCACCCCGTATCTAAGGACGATTGGAAGAGTGTGGCCAGCACCTCCGCAATTTCTACCCTTACATCTCTCAGCAACCTAGGCTGCATCCCATCCGACTGAGTGACTTATCCACTTTAAGTATTGCCAGCTTACCAAGTGCCTCCTCTTTATCTATTTTTATCGTATTCTGACAATGTTCTAGTTTACCATAGTTTTGGAAAAGTCCTCTTCCTTGGTAAAGACCGATGCAAAATACTCATTTAGTACCTCAGCCATGTCTTCTGCCTCCACCAATAGATCTCCATTTTGGTCCCTAATCAGCCCAACTGCTCCTCTGACAACCCTTTTACTGTTAATATGGCTACAGAAGACCTTTGGATTCCCTGTTATGTTAGCCACCAATTGATTCTCATACTGTCTCTTTGCCCTTCTTATTTCCTTTTTCACTTGTCCTCTGTATTTTTTTATATTCAGCCAGATTCTCCCTTGTATTATCAAACTAATATCGGTCATACGCTCCCTTTTTTCTGCTTCATCTTACTCTCTAACTCCTTTGTATCCAGCGAGTTCTGGCTTTGATTGCTCTCCCTTTCCCCCTTGTGGGAATGTACCTAGACTGTACCTAAACCATCTCCTCTTTAAAGGTCGCCCAATGCTCCATTACACTTCTGTCTAACAGTCTTTGACTCCAATTTACCCGGGCTAGTTCCCTCCTCAATTCATTGAAATTAGCCCTCCTCCAGTTAAGTATTTTTATTCTAGACTACTCCTTGTCCTTCTTCATAACTAATCTAAACCTTATGATACTATGATCACTATTCCTGAGATGCTCTCCTACTGTGACATTCTCCACGTGAACCACTTCATTCCCCAGGTCGAGATCCAGCAATGCCTCTTTCCCTCATCGGGCAGGAAACATACTGATCAAGAAAGTTCTCATGAACAACCTTACTGAATTCTTTGAAGTAACAGAAAGAGTAGACAAAGGTAATGTAGATGCAATATATTTGTATTTTCAAAAGGCCTTCGATAAGGTACTGCATAGAGTAGGGGTAAAGGGTAGCTATTCAGAGTGGCAGAAGGTAGGAAGTGGGACCCACAAGGATCAGTGCAGGGACCACTGTCGTTGACAACTTATATTAACAATTTAGACATTGGAATCAAAAATATAATTTCTAAATTTGTGGACGACACCAAATTGGGGGTGATAGTCAATACTGAGGAGGAATGCAGCAACTTACAAGAAGACATTAATAAACTTGCAGAATAGGCATATAATTGGCAAATGAATTTCAACATAGATAAACATGAGATATTGCATGTTGGTAAGAAAAGTAAAGAGGTCATATATTACTTGGAAAATAAGAATCTAAATGGGGTAGAGGAGCAAAGTGATCTGGGAGTACAAATACACAAATTACTAAAAGTAGCGACACAGGTTAATAAGGCCATAAAAAAAGCAAACCAAGCACTCCGGTTTATTTCTAGAGGCATAGAAAACTTGTATCGAATCTTGGTTAGACCACACTTGGAATACTGTGACTAGGTTTGATCGCTATATTATAAAAAGGATATGGAGGCACTGCAGAGGGTGCAGGAAAGCTTTACAAGGATACCAAAACTGCAAGGTTACACCCATCAGGAAAGGATGAACAGGCTGGGTCTCTTTTCTCTTGAAAAGAGAAGGCTGAGGGGTGACCTAATCGAGGTCGTTAAAATTATGAAAGGTTTGATACAGTAGATGCAGAGGCCTAGAAATTTGTCTCTGGCGGTGACGCAAAATGGGTGGTATCGGATCGGCCGCCGTTATGCATATAATGAGCAGCCGATCCGATACCACCCATTTTGCACCACTGCCCGAGACAAATTTCTAGCCCAGAGGGTTTCCACTTGTGGGGAAGAGCAAAACTAGAGGCCATCAATACAAGATAGTCATCAAGAAATCAAATAGGGAATTCGGAAGAAACCTCTTTACCCAGATAGTGGTGAGAATGTGGAACTCGCTACCACAGGGAGTAGTGGAGGCGAATAGTATAGATGCATTTAAGGGGAAGCTAGACAAGCATATGAGGAAAAAGGGAATAGAGGGTTGTGCTGATAGAGTTACATGAGGACAAATGGGAGGAGGCTCGAGTGGAAATTAAACGGCGACAGACTGGTTGTGCCGAATAGCCTGTTTCTGTGCTGTATATCTTATGTAATTCAATGTATAGTAGACTCATGACTATAATCAGAGCATGTGGAGTCGGGGGACAGATAGCAGAATGGATAGCAAGCTGGATAAAAAACAGAAAAGAGAGAGTAGGGGTTAGGGGCAGTTACTCAGACTAGAAAAAGGTGGAAAGTGGTGTTCCACAAGGATCGGTGCTGGGAGCCCTGCAGTTCACAATTTACATCAACGATTTTGACTCAGGAAACAGAAGTACAATTTCTAAATTTGCTGACTACACCAAATTGGGGGATGTAGTTAGTACAAAGGAAGATTGTGACAAAATACAAAAAGACATTAATAAACATGCAGAATGGGTGTTTAATTGGTAAATAAATTTCAATAGAGATATGTGTGAGGAGATGCAATTTGGTAGGAAAATAAGGAGGCCACATACTGCTTGGATAATAAGAGTTTAAATGGGGCAGTGCAGCAAAGGGATCTAGGGGTACAAATACAGAAATCACTAAAAGGTAGCGACGCAGGTTAACAAGGCCATAAGAAAGCAAACAAAGCACTGAGGTTTATTTCTAGAGAGATAGAATTGAAAAGCAGGGAAATTATGCTAAATTTGTATAGAACCTCGGTTAGACCACACTTGGAGTACTGTGCATAGTTTATGTCTCTATTATAAAAAGGATACAGAGCCATTGGAGAAGGTGCAAAATAGATTTACAAGGATGACACCAGAACTAATAGGTTACCTATCAGGAAAGGATGAACAGGCTGGGGTTCTTTTCTCTAGAAAAGAGAAGGTTAAGAGGTAACCTGATAGAGGTCATTAAAATGATGAAGAGGTGCGATAGGGTAGATACAGAGAAGATGATTTCACTTCTAGGCGATTCAAAAACTAGAGGCCATCAATTTAAGACACTCATTAATAAATCCAATGGTGCATTCAGGAAAAACTACTTTACCCAAAGAGTGGGGAGAATGTGGAACACACTACCACAAGGAGTAGTTGAGGCCAACAGCATGGATGCATTTAAGGGGAAGCTAGATAAGCACATGAGAGAGAAAATAGAAGGTTATGCTGACAGGATTAGATGAAAAGGGGTGGGAGAAGGCTCAAATGCAGCATAAATGCTGGCATAGAGCAGTTGGGACGAATGGCTTGTTTCTGTGCTGTAGACTCGATGTAAGTTGGAGGGTTATTAGGGGAGCCAACTGAAAGTTTGGTGACAGAGATTTCCCTACCTTTTGAAGGTAGGAAAAAATGTGGCGAGGTGGAGGGGTTTAGTGATAGAGTTCTAGAGTGTGTGGGCAAGATGAAGGCTCTGTCACACACGTAGGGTAGAAGAGGTGGGTGGGGGGAGAAAACACAGTAGATCAGAGTTCAGAGTGTAGAGAATGCATGCAGCTAAGTAGATGCAGTAAGGCCATGGAGGGATTTCAAGATGAGGATAAAGTTTTTGACGTCAATGTGCTGAGGGAAGAGAAGTCATGGAGATCGACAACAAAAGGGACAATGGATGAGTGGGACTTTGTGCGAGTCAGGGTGCTGATGACAGAGTTCTGAATGAGTTGGAATTTACTTAAGGTGGAGCTTGGCAGGCCAGCGAACAAAGTGTTTGAAAAGTTGAGTCTGCAGTTAACAAAGGCATACATGAGAGTATCAGTGACAGTGAGGATAAGGTAGAGACAGAAATAAGCAATATTACAGAGCAAAAACTTCAAATATTATAGAATGCAAGTTAAAATGGAACACATTTCAATTAAGAAGAGAAGTCAGGTCTAACTTTTTCAACCAAAGATTAATAGAGTTGTGTAACATGTTATCAAGGAACGCTGTTGAAGTAAAAGGGATAAATGGCTTCAAAAAGCAATCTTCTGTATTTCTGGAGAGAAAAATGATTGAGGAATATAATGAGAGACTGGAGCTGATCTATCAGAAAGGGACCTGTTGAGTTTAACAGCCTTTTCATGTTTCTAAAAATTCTTATGAAAAAGAAGTTGGGAGGCAATTATCAGCTTTGTGTTATTTCAGCATTTATATAACCAGCTAGAGGCATAATCTTGTTTCATCAAGGCTTCAATTCGCAAGGTGCAATCTATACTAACTTTACTCCAGAATAAAGCTGGACTTGTATCTTTTACCGGTACATTGATGACTGTATCAGTGCCGTTTCTTGCTCTCGCCCTGAACTAGAAAATTTCATTCACTTTGATTCCAATTTCCACCCTTCCCTTACCTTCACATGGTCCATCTCCGACTCTTCCCTTCCCTTCCTCGACTTCTCTGTCTCCATCTCTGGGGATAGGCTATTGACAAACATTCATTACAAGCCCACTGACTCCCACAGCTATCTGGGCTACACTTCCTCCCACCCCGCTTCCTGCAAGGACTCTATTCCATTCTCCCAGTTTCTCCATCTCTGCCGCATCTGCTCTGACGATGCCACCTTCCACACTAGTGTGTCTTCCTTTTCCCTCAACCAAGGATTCCCCTCTACTGTGGTTGACACAGCCCTTGACCGTGTCTGTTCTATTTCCCGCACTTCTGCTCTCATCCCTTCCCCTCCCTCCCAGAACCATGATAGGGTTCCCCTTGTCCTCACCTTTCACTCCACCAGCCTCCACATTCAATGGATCATCCTCCGCCATTTTCGCCACCTCCAGCGTGATCCCACCACTAAACACATCTTCCCCTCACCTCCCCATTCAGCATTCCAAAGGGACCGCTCCCTCCGCGACACTCTGGTCCACTCCTCTATCACCTCCAACACTCCTTTCTCTTTGCCTGGCACCTTCACGTGCAAGCGCAGGAGATGCCCTTTTACCTCCTCCCTTCCCACTGTCCAGGGCTCCAAACACTCCTGCCAGGTGAAACAGCGATTTACATACACCTCTTGCAATTTAGTATACTGTATTCACTGTGGTCTCCTCTACATTGGGGCGACCAAACGCAGATTGGGTGATCGCTTTGCGGAACACCTCCGTTCAGTCCGTAAGGGTGACCCCCGAGCTTCCGGTCGCCTGTCATTTTAATTCTCCGCTCCACTCCCACTCAGACCTCACCGTCCTCGGCCTCTTGCACTGTTCCAATGAAGCTCAACGTAAGCTCAAGGAACAGCACCCCATCTTTCGATTAGGCACTTTACAGCCTTCTGGACTCAACATCGAGTTCAACAATTTCAGACCATAACCTCTGCCCCTATCTTTTTTTTCCTCTCTCTCTCTCTCACATGGCAGCTGTCGATCATTCTGCCATTGCCACTTACATTTCATCTAGAGTCATCTTTTGTCTTAACTTGTCCCATTCCCATCTCCTTTTGCCTTGCATCATCATCCCTTTTGTCTCTTAATCTCTCCTGCCTTCCATCCTATCACAGACCTTCCCTTTTGTTCTTTCCTCCCCTCCCCCCTTTCCCTGCCCATACACTTGGTTAAAAACCTCCAACTTTTTCCAATTCCAACAAAGGGTCATCGACCTGAAACGTTAACTCTGGCCCAGTAATTCGGGTCCCAACGCGTGAGTAAGCACCGTGTACTCACGCGTGGGACTGATGGAATTGCCGGTTTTCTGCATGTACAGCGCATGCGCGGGAAACCGGCATTTCCGATCCTCTGAACCAAGGGGTTCAGAGGTCGAACGCGTGCGCGCAGGAGTCTGCGCGTGCGCGCTGAAATTCCTTTTTTTTTTTATATACAGGGTTGCCCGTGCGGTAAGGCCTCCAGTTTTTACGCGAGAAAAAAGCAGACGTAAGTACTTAGTTTTAAAAGGTAAGTGGTCTATTAATTAGTTAGAACATTTTTTCCACAGGTTTATTATTTTTAAAGACTTTACAGTAAGGTAAGTGTATTTTTAGACCCGATTTGTTAAAAAATTATTTTTTTCAAAAATTTGAATAATTGTTTAAATTAGTTTTTTACAGTTATTAATAGTTCATTTAATTAGTGGGATGTTTTTTTAACTTTTATTTGAAGTTTAAGTACTGTTTTGGGCGCCCAGAGTTTTCATGAGTTTGACAGTTCTTACTATCAAACTCATGAATAAACTTTTGCAACCTCCGATTGGTTGCCCAGTGCTCACGTGATCCCAGCCGGCTCATCGAACTAACTACGCCGCTGGATCACGCAAGCAGAGTGCGCCGGGAGATGAACCGGGCCACTGACGGGACATCCACGCAGGGCCAGGCTTCAACTGTCGGCGCGCTATATAAGTGTAGGTCAGGGGCTTGCACCCGCGGGAAGCCCCCAACACCAATTTCTGGGCCTCTGTTTCTCTCTCCACAGATGCTGCCTGACCTGCTGAGTATTTCCAGCATTTTCTGTTTTTATTTCAGATTTCCGGCATCTGCAGTATTTTGCATTTGGACTTGTATCCTGTTTATTACTGAATCCTGGCCGTATAATGTTGGAAGTTAGTGCCCCTGTTTCATGTTAAGGCAGCTTCATGAAACCGGAAGTCACTGAATGTCTTGTATGCTTTCAAGCCTCCTGAAATTGTTCTTTTCCAACATACTTACCAGCTTTGCTTCTTCTGTTAACGGTATGTTATAATAAACTTAAGAAATAAACTGAGGATGCCATTTTTTAAAGAAAATTTGCTTGCCTTCATGTGCCAATTTTTGTTTATGTGTGAGCAATTTATCCTTAATTTTGGCATTTGGGAGAAGGAACAAAGCCATGTTGGGGAGGGGCAAGCAGGGACGGTAAAAATAATGTCAACTGGAAGGACCAACACAATGGGCTCCTGTGGTATAGTCGGCCTGCTGATTATACCGACAAGAGTCTGCATCCTAATGAGTCACAGGGATGAGAACCAGTCCATTGTACAGGTGGATGTGGTTACCTGAATGCCAATTCAGATGGAAATGGTATAAATTGACAGGAACATATTTTTTAGGGCTGTACTGAATCCAGGAGCGAGAGTATACTATATATGGCAAGTCAAACTATTCAAACACATCATGGCAAGCTGATTGTGGAGAATAGTTTTAACTGAACAAAAAGCCAGCTAGGCCCTCCCAAAATACCAGTGAACAATTTCAACTTGCTTACCTCCCGCCAAGTCCTCAGGGTAATCACATGCACAGACTACAAGAGAAGGGAGAAAAAAAATTAATATGGGTAAGTAATTCACAAGCTTTCCTTGTATTCAGCAATGAGAGGCACTATCAAGTTGATCCATAAATAAAACATAAAGGGGGAGAAATTCGGTATCGCCCCGTTTGGGGCGCTAGTACTGGCGGTGCGCAAAGTTTAGCGCCAGGCGCAATTTATCGCCACCTCGAGCGATATTGGGTAGCTGCGCCCCTGAAGGTGATTGTGGCGCTAAATCAGGCGCTGCACAATAGTCTTAAGGCGCGAACCTGGCGGCGCGACGCAATTTCTCCGTGGGTGGGTGCAGCGCAGGTGCTGTCAATTATCGATTTCAGCTAGACACGCTGGCGCCGGCCAGCTCTTAAAGGGGCGGATCGATTATCATCTGCAGCCGCACCCTGCGCCTCGTAGGCCTCAAACTCAGCGGTAACCTACCTGTGGCGTCGACAACTGCATCAATATGGAGAGGGCCAGGGAGAGAGCGCAGCGCTTCAGCGAGGGGGCATTGGATGCTCTGGTTGGCGCGGTGGAGCGCAGGCGATCTGTGCTCTACCCAGAGAATGGCAGGAGGCCTCAACACAGCGACTATCGCAGAGCTTGGAGGGAGGTTTCCCCACAGAGTCACCTGCAGCAGCATGGTTCCCAGGACTCCTGTGCAATGCAGGAAGAAGTTCAACGACCTCACTCGGGTCGTCAGGGTGAGTGCCTTTTTCAGAATCATCTTCATCCCTCCATCTGCACCTCACTTTATGGCCAGAGGGTGTGCAAAGCCCCAATGGCTAGCAGTCATCCAGCACCCATGGCCCTTTCTGGAAACACACACGCACATCCAGCTCTGTGCATAATGTAAGGGCTAATCGACCATGGGAGACATGTCATACCAGATCAGGGCTGCAGGTTTCATCGCACCCCGTCCTTTCTCTTGCAGGCCAAGCTGGCGAATAATAGAAGGCAACAGCATCGGACCGGAGGAGGCCGGCCTCACCTGCAGACCCTTACAGACCTGGAGGAGCGAGTCCACCGGATTGTGGCAAGCCGGATGATTGGCCCCGTCGCCTCTGGAGATGCCGACCCCATTGTGGACAGTAATGGTAAGGTCATCACCTTTTTGACCTCTCTCCTTCCACTTGTTCCCCACACCAGCATGCTTTTTCACTCTCGAGCCAACTCAGAGCATTGCAGCACTCATACATCCCTTGCTGCCACCCTGTTCTTTCGCTAAAGCCACTCTTGAACCTCCCTGCTTTCAGATGCTGCATCACCAGCTCGGGAGGCGGGCCCTCAAGCTGCCAGTGCGAGTGACTCTGGAAGCGATGAGGAGGAGGAAGCCGGACCATCCGTACCACCCTCAGGCGAGCCAGCCTATGTCCAGACTGGGGAGACACCTTCCCTGGAGGGGAGCAGGGAGGGGAATGGTCTGAGGAGGATGCAGCTGCAGGACCCAGCGGCCTGCAGCAACACGAGGGGGGTAGGGAAGCTCGGGGGCCGTGAGTGCTGCTGCACAGAGCGCAGAAGAGGTGCGTGCCCTCGCAGAAATGAGCGCCCAGGCTGGGCTGAGGCACACTGAGCTCATGGCTGCAGTGGCAAGGATGCCCGACTCCATTGGCAAGGATGCCCGACTCCATTGAGACACTGGCAAGGAGTGTGCAGGACTTCAGCGCAGCACAGGCAAGGAGTGTGCAGGACTTCGGCGCAGCACAGGCAAGGATTCTCCAGGACTTCAGCGAAGCACTAGCACCTGCCACGCAAGTGCCGAGTGCTGCCATGCAATCAGTGGCTGGTCTCATGCAGACGCAGATTGAGGCCACGCGAGCACTGACTGCTGCCACCCTCGCTGGATCGGGCAGGATTCCCCGGGACCCTCGCTGCGCCACAGCAGGCCAGCAATCTGTGCACCAGTCGACTGCTGCGCATGCTGCGGTGCTGCCCCGTCAGAGTGCCAGTGTGTTGGCCGACCAGGGAGCTGCTGTCCGCTCTCAGGATGACAGCATTCCTGATGCCACCACTGGCACTTCTCCACTGCAGCTGCCACCACCTGTAGGACAGACTGCTTCCGCCCATGCAGAGTTGGAGCAGTCAGCAGCCGGGCCCTACAGGCCCAGAGCTGGTCCAGGCTGTCCCTCAAGGGCATCTGCGGTCTCAGTTTCGGACAATCAGCAGGCCTTCCCAAACCTTGCTGCAGCCACTGGGGTCCCATTACGGAGGAGCTGCAGGGCGGGAAGGGGGCAATTCCGCAAGAGAAGATCACCATCGAGGGGCAAAAAGTAGAAGGTGCAGCTAAATTATGTTATTTCTTTCATTCAAGGCCGAGGATGCTGACCTGAATGTTGGTTATGTTTTGCACATTGTCTCCAGGGTGTGAGAGACAGTTATGTTTTGGACAGTCTCCAGGGTGTGAGATTCAGTTATGTGGCAGTCTGTTTCTTTTGCAATTAGTTTCCATTGCTTTGTCATGCGGGAAGGATACATATTTTGTTAAATAAAGAAGTTTATTGATTCACAATGTCCAGGTCTGTTCTTTGCACAAATTTTTGCCTTGACCGGCTTAGGGGTAGCAGAACGGTTCCATTCATGTTCTTGGAATAGCAGAAAACATTCCCTCAGAGGAGCCTAGAAGCGACTTGCTATAAGCCTCTGACGGGCAGCCCTTGCAGTTTGTGCCTCCCTCCAGTCTTGGTGCTCCTCCTCTGCTGGTGCTTCAATGTCTGGTGGCATTGGCTGGGTCCCGAGGATTGCCAGGTTATGCAGCATGCAACACACAACCACGAAGTGGGAGACTCGCTCAGGTGAGTACTGAAGGGCTCCTCCGGAATGGTCCAGACAGCGGAACCGTTGCTTCAGCACGCCTGAATGATGCTCAATGATGTTCCTGGTCGCTTGATGGCTCGCATTGTAACGTTCTTCAGCAGGGGTGCCGGGCGAACGGAGCAGGGTCATCAGCCAGGGGCACAGAGGATAGCCCTTGTCCCCGAGAAGCCAGCCTCCTGGGTGAGCCGGGGCTTCGAAAAGGTCTGCCACAGAAGTCTGGCGCAGGATGAAGGCGTCGTGGCTGCTGCCTGGAAAGTGGGCATTGACAGCGAGTATTAGCTGTCGGTGGTCACAGACCAGCTGCATATTCAAAGAATGGAACCCCTTTCGGTTGCGGAAATCCTCCGCATTCTCTAGAGGCACCCGCAAAGCCACATGCGTGCAGTCAATGGCGCCCTGCACCATGGGGAAGCCCGCTATCCTTGCGAAGCCCTCTGCGCGCTCTCGCTGCTTGTCCGGGGTCATTGGGAAGGAGATGTACTGCCGTCTCCTTTTAAAAAGGGCATTAGTCACTTGACGGATGCAACAATGCACCGCGAACTGTGAGATGTTGGCAATGTCCCCAGTAGCGGCCTGAAAGGAGCCGCTGGCATAGAAGTTTAGAGCCACAGTGATATTCACAGCACCTTAGTTGAGGCTGCAGATCTGGCTGAAGCAGGTGGCAGAGCTCAGTGACCACCTCCTTACTGAAGCGCAGCCTTCGGAAACACTGCTCCTCCGACATGTTGATATACGAAAACTGTTGGCGGAAAACCCTGGCAGCGTAAGGTCTCGTGTGCCGACGTCTGTTGGCCCTCCTCCGTCTGGCCATGCCTGCCACTCAACCCCTGCATCTCTGTGCCCTGTCAATATGATTGAGAAGGACGACGTTCCCATCCAATGCAGCCCCCATAGTAAGTGCGCACTGAAAGTTATGCCGGTTGAGAAGCTTACCAACTGCAAAGTTATGTTCAGAAGGCTAAAGTTCCTCAGCCAGCGCTGGTTCACTGCAGAAATGGCTCTCCGTTTGTCTCTGAGCAACTCTCTCTCTCTCTCTCACACACAGGTGTGCTCCAAAAATGGCTACCACTAATAATCCAGGAAGAGTCCCCTTTAAATAGCGCCCCCCCCAGCCCGACAGCGACTGGGAAACGTTCCAGGTAACCTGTCCTTGTTAGCGCCAGGCGGAACGGAGGGGGGCGCAACTGAATTTCCAGTCCGGGGCGCCCCAAGGGCGTTGCACACTGAAATGACGTCATAATCTGCGTGCGCCGGTGAGCGGGCGCAACGGTTTAGCGCCGGCGCTAAATGTCCACTCAATTTGGGAAGAGGCGCAGGGTTCGCTGCGCCCGGGCACTAGTTGGTTAGCGCCCCACTTCTCGACCTCTTTAGGCGCTAATGGGTGGCGCAACCAACCAAATTTTTCCCCCAAAGTGTTGTAATTTCAAAGTCTTGCATCTTAATAATGGAATCAAAAGTTTTTGTCTTATCGCCCCCACCCACCCACCCAAGCTCATCATTTTCAGCAGTCCTGTGAGCACATCTGGCTTTAACCTTTTGATGTTTTGTGGCTACTTTTTGATCATAATGGATTGTTATTTTTAGTTGCAAGTGCTCCTGATCAAAGAAAATCAAGTTGCTTCCTCCTTTCTTCCTCTCCAGTCCATACCATGACCAATAAGGGAAAGAAGCATCTTCTGTCGATGATGCTTTTGATCTGTGCCAATAGATAGCGGGTGTGACTCAACTCCCAATTTTCCCTTCCTCCTTACAAGGAACCGCCTTACCCTAAAACAGCAGGGCTGAGATGAGAGGGGTGTGCGATAGCTTTATTCACAATCAAAAAAAAACTTACATCAGGAGTTTTTTAATTAAAATACATGGAATTATACAGCTACCCTCCAGGATTTGGGTTACTTGCTCCAATGAACCTGCATTCTAGCCAGTGTCGCCTTCCTCAACATCAGCTGGAGGGACAAATGTGAGCCTAATCAACGAAGTCACCATATTTCACACTGCTTGGGAGGTGGAATCACACTGCAGCAAAGTGCAAACACACAGTAACACTCTGGTCACGTTGAAAGTAACAGTTTTAGCAGGGGAGCAACGCAGTTCAAAATTTAAAAAAAAAAAATTTTTTTAATTAATTTATTTTAGTTTGTGTAGTAGCACATTGAAACACTGTGCCACAGCTCACTCCAGCTATCTTCCAACCATTGAATTCCCAATCTCAGCCTGGAGGTTCCTCCGTGGGCACAATCCAGAAGTTTCACTCAAAATTGTGCCCAAAGCTGTGCCCATTTTGCTGATGTCAAGTTACACCCAAGTATCTTCCCAATAGCATTAGGATATGCCCAAACTTAAAATGGGTGTAAATGGGTATAAATCAGCGGAAATCAGCAGAAACGCCAAAGCCACACCAGCATATTTCTTCATTGAGCCATAAAAATGTAATTTTCTCTCATTCATGCATATCAGGCACAGCATGTTTAAGAACCTGCAAACAGGGAAGCTTTTCAATTTTTAATGCAACTTAAAGTTATGATATAAAAATTCATTAAAAGAAACAGACAATACACAGCAGATCTCAGCGAGGATAAATAGGGGGAAAACACACAAAAATTGTAACTAAAAGACCAGGAAAATGACTGCGTCCAAATTTTCAGGCGCAGCAGGAAGCAATGTTAAGAGAGCCCCCATACAAGTGCAATTGGAGGACACTTGGGCGAATGGTAGTTATGCGTGTAACTCATTTACGCCCAAAACTCCGTAATCATTTGAGCCATGTAATCTTTTTGCGCCTAGATTACAAGTGTATCCGGACGCAAATACGGAGAAAACGCCAGACTCTCGTCACGATGTAGAAGCACTAGACAGGAAAAAAAACACAACAGAGCCATACTTACAT
Organism: Somniosus microcephalus; assembly: GCF_052327205.1. Classification (NCBI taxonomy): domain Eukaryota; kingdom Metazoa; phylum Chordata; class Chondrichthyes; order Squaliformes; family Somniosidae; genus Somniosus; species Somniosus microcephalus. The sequence goes on along the minus strand of NC_140990.1, from coordinate 195,677,205 downwards.
ATATCCTAGGGGCCAATTTTCAAAAGCCACTAGCAGTGACCTTAGAATAAGTTGGCAGAGATATAAAAGGCACCAGGAATAATAAGCATCAAGCAACAGTGAAAATATTTTTAAAAGGGGGAAAATGTGTTTCAGCCTCAAAAAAGCTCAAATTTCATTATTGGTAACACAAACGTAATATATTACTGGCAAAAGGAAACCCATAAATGCTAAAAATCTAAAATCAAAACAAAAATGTTTGAAAATGACTCATGTCAATCCTTTAAAAGCAACTTCACAAGCCGACACGTCAGTACTGTTGAAGGTTTACACCCATACTTTAACTTAAATACAGGTATTGATGTTTACACCCAACTAAGAATCTACTTCACGCACCAATCTTCAATCATAACAAACATCTTTACTTACCTTTAAATTAAAAGGTACAATATTTAAAGACTGATTTGATTTGAACTGGTAACTGCCCTTTCTTTCTTATGTTTGTCTCATACAGTGCATAATGTTCTGGACACAGAGCGCTAAAAATTCGATTGTATCGCGCCCAGTATCCTGGCAGCAGTCATGATCCTTTTATTCTGTGCCAGTCCACTATTTGCTCAGTCTTTGAGCCACCAAGACAAACCAGAGGGTGGCTACTGGGCAACAAGGACTATCCGCTGACCACCTTTAATGACTCCACTCCGTAACCCAACCACACGTGGGCAGCATGTGTACAATGAAAGCCATGCTGCCACCTGGAATCTGATAGAGCAGACCATTGGCATCCTTAAACAACACTTCCACTGCCTGGATCACTCTGGAGGAGCCCTGCAGTACTTACCAGAACACGTCTCAAGGTTCGTCGTGATCTACTGCATGTTCCACAACCTCGCCATGAGGGCCCAGCCCTCACCACCAGGCATACGACGAATAGCTGAGGAGGAGGAGGAAGCGGAAGAGAAGGAAGCAGAAGAGGAGGAAGTGGAAGATGCAACCTAGACAGCCCTTTTCTGCCCAGACTGTCCATGATTGATTCATCGGACTGCAGTACGAGTGAAGGCAACTCCAGTTCCCCATTCAATAATAGTCCCACAACTTAACTTCCTTCAGTTACTGACCATCACAGCGTCCTCTTGGCCACAATAAAAGCCACCACAAAAGAAACATTCCAATCAATGTTCCACCTAATATTTTTTTGGGTGCACGGTCCCTTTAACGGACTGCACAGCCCATTCAAAATTTCATGCATGCACAAAATGTCCCATTGAAAAGCTGGTGATCAGCCTGCGCGTGACCTCCAGGCAGCTTCCGCACAGCTTAGTGGGATTCCAATCCAATAACATAACAAAGTTAACTAATGACCCTTAGTGCTCGTCTTCAGTGTGCCTTGCCCGTCCTAGTGCTCCTACAAAGTGGTAACACAGTAGCCGCAGAATGGCTGGAAGGCTGCTGACTTTCAGTGGGCAAGACGGCAGACGACCTTGCAGAGCGACTGAGCACCTGCGCCTAGAAGGCCAGCTGCGGACTGCACCACCTCGGCATGGGCGGCAGCAGTCTGGACTGCCTGGCTGACAGGCAACAGCAAGGGCACTGGTGGAGTGGCAGTGGTGGGAGAATGAATGCTGTCACCCTGAGAGAGGACAGTGGGTTCTTCCTCCACGAGCCACTGCCACTCCCCCATGGCAGCGCCTCGGCATTCCTAGCCATCTGTTGGTGGACAGATTGCTGGACTGTTGAGACACACTGCAAACCCCTTTCTACACTGGTAAACCCACAATGGCAGAAGTCTGAGCTTGCATGGCAATAAGCTGAGCCTGCATGAGAGCAGTCTGAGCTTGCATGACAGAAGTCTGAACTTCCACTGCAGCATACCGACGTGGGGAGGCTTGTGCTACAATGGAAGCGGAGACATCAATCATCAGACGCTGCATGATGGTTGGGTCCACAAGTGTGCTAATGGATCTGCCCACCCCTCCCATGTTGGAAATGATGGCCTCCAAGCTCTGCGCAAAACCCTATGCAAGGTTGGTGCCGGACTCCTCCATGCTCCTTGACATTGCACTCAGGCTTTCTGGCAGGCCTGCCACTGCACCAAGCATTTTGTTGTACATACCCATCAGCGTACTTCTGTAGGCCGCTCCATCAAGTCTTCATCCGAGTCCTCTGCAGCAGAACTCGTGTGCGATCTCACCCTCCAGAGAGCTGGCACCTGCACTAACCTTTCCCCCTGCCCTGGTTGCATCCCACTCATGCCCGGTGACTCATCATGTGCAGATCCCACCTCTAAGCTACCCTCCACACAGTGCCAGTATCCGAGTTGGTGGCTGCGACTGTCAGATCAAGTGACAGTGTTTCTGCTTCTTCTTCAACGTTCTCCTCTCCCTCTTCTTGGTCCACTGGCTGGGCAAGTTAGATTTCTTGGGTCTCTGTAATTAGAAAAGCACAAGTGTAGGGTTGTGGTGAGGGGATGGGAGGAAAACAAAAGGTGCAGCTTGTAAATCAGAAGGGATTGTGGGATGAGGGGGAAGTGGGATATGAGAAGGAGGAATTCGTATGAGGATACCAGCATCTTGTACTCTTCCAGGCCCACTGCTGGCCACGGGCTGAGCCATGCTCCTCCCAAGAATAGCCAGCACCTTCTTCTCCATGGGGGTGAGGTGATACAGGCAAGCCTGTTCACTGCCAGTTAGGTTCTGCTGGTGCTGGTTATGCACCACGTTTTCCTGCAAGAGAAAGGGAAGTTGTCAGTGAGTGTGGTGCAATGTGTTCGGGTGATGAGCCTGTCATGGTTTAATAGTTGAAAGTGTGGGCAAGCTGAGAGATGTGGGTGTGAAGCTTGCAGCAGTGGCAAGTGTGTGAGGATGAGATGGAGCATGTGAATGTGAGGTATGAGTTGTGATTGATAGGGATTGTTAGTAGGTGAGTGATGGGGATGAGGTGAATTGAGCAGTGTGTGAGGCTAGTGGTGGAGTTTGTGGGATATTGCATTTGAAGATGAATTCACTGACCGTGACCACTCGTGTGAGGTCATTCAACTTCTTCCTGCACTGCGTCCAGGTCTTCGGGGCTACACTGCTGGCATTCACCACAGTGGCTATCTGCTCCCACTGTAATTTGCTCTGTTGCTTGGAGGGCCTCCTGGCCCCCTGCGGAATGAGGACCTCTCTCCTCCTCTTGACCTCCTGCACCAAGGCCTCCAATGCTGCATTGGAGAACCTTGGTGCACACTCTCTCCCCTGTTGTGCCAACATTAATGAAGCCTCCCTGCCTGGCTGTACCTTCCACCATTTGCCCCGTCCAGACCGTGACTGTGTTGCTCTTATCACCAAATCACAACTAGGTCTGTCCCCTTATTCCTCTGGCATTTTACATTACTTTGAGCATCTCACCTTCTTCCATCACTCTCACTGCTCATTTAAAAATCGTCATTCTCTACCGCCCACCCAAGTACCATAAAAATGTTCTCACAAGATATCTTTACTGCTTTCCTCCTTCAGCCTCTGCACCGAGCAACTTCTCATCCTCGGTGATTTCAAATTCCATCTCAATTCATCATGCTCTCTCTCCTCCGAGTTCACTGCCCTCCTATCCTCCCTTAATCTCTCCCTCCATGTAAACTGCCCAGCCTACATATTCATGGACACCCCCTTGACCTTGCCATCTCGCGTGGCCTCGCTACTCCCATCGTGTCAATCACAGATAAGGCCATCTCTGATCACTTCCTCACTCTCCACCCACATTCCCTTTCCCCCTCCTAATCCCATTTCCTTCTGTGTCCACCCCAGAAAAACTCTCCCAATTCGCTTACAACTGCAATTTCAAAATTCCAACTGTGGCCCTGCATTCAACATGACATTTCTGCAGCTACTGACCTGCTCAACACACACCCACACCACTTTTTTTTTTTTTTTTTTTATTTATTCGTTCATGGGATTGTGGCATTGCCAGCAAGGCCAGCATTTAATGCCCATCCCTAACTGACCCCGAGAAGGTGGTGGTGAGCTGCTGTTGAACCACTGTTCTTTGTAGCAGTTTGGCCATTTCAGAGGGCAGTTAAGAGTCAATCACATTGCTGTGGGTCTGGAGTCATATATAGGCCAGACCAGGTTAGGACAGCAGATTTCCTTTACTAAAAGGACATTAGTGAACCAGATGGGTTTTTACGACAATCTGGTAGTTTCATGGTCACCATTACTGATAAATTAATTTAATTAACTGAATTTAAATTCCCCAGCTGCTGTCCCGTGGGGGGATTTGAACTCATGTCTCCGAATCATTAGGCCTCTGGATTACCAGTCCAGTAACATATCCACTATGCTACCGTTCCCTGTTTGGTATCCTCCTCCCCATTAAAACTACTACTCTCTCTCACCCTGGCTGTTCCCCCGTACGGCCTTCCTCTCTGCTCCCTTAAGTCCAGGGGACGCAGACTTGAACGGACATGGTGAACAACTGGTTTAGCCATTCACCGTCAGATCTGGCCAAACCATATAAAGGACTATTGGATCCTGCTCACTATTCCAGGACCATTCTGGAATGCAAATGTAACCCCCAGCTTCTTGTCTCTACTGCAAACTGTCTTCTTAAACCCCTCTCCCCTGTCTCCGCCACCCTCACCTCCAACAACAAGTGCAAGGAGCTCATGGACATCTTTGTCACAAAGATTGAGATCATCCGATCAGTGGCCTCTGCCACTTCCCTCCCTTCCCCTAGCCCACCAGGCCAAACTTCATCTAAGGTTCCCCCCCCCGCACCCTAGCCCTAAACTCCCATCTTTCTCCAGTTTCTCTCTAGTCTCACTCATGCCTTCTAAGAGCTCAACTTGTTCATGAGACCCACTTCCCGCTCCCTTGATTCGATTTCCACTGAGCTGCTGATCACCCAACTTCCTTTCCATGCTCCCATGTAAGCTGATATTGTTACCAGTTCTCTCTACTCAGATACTGTCCCCCTCTCCTCTAAAGCTGCCGTCGCCACCCCCTCCTCAAAAAACCAACCCGACTCATCCGTCCTTGCAAACTACCGCCTCAACTCCCTTTCCTCTTCAAAGTCCTTGAATGTGTAGTCACCTCCCAAATCTGTGCCCATCTTTCCCAGAACTCCATGTTTGAATCTCTCCGATCAGGTTTCCACCCCTGCCATAGTGCCGAAACGGCTCTTATCAAAGTCACAAATGACATCCTATGTGACTGTGACAAAGGTAAACTATCCCTCCTCGATCTGTTTGCAGGCTTTGACAATGGTTGACCACACCATCCTTCTCCAACGCCTCTCCACCGTTGTCCAGCTGGGTGGGACTGCACTCGCCTGGTTCCATTCTTATCTATCTAATCATAGCCAGAGAATCACCTGCAATGGCTTCTCTTCCCACTCCCGCATCGTTACCTCTGGTATCCCCCAAGGATCTATTCTTGGCCCCCTCCTATTTCTCATCTACATGCTGCCCCTTGGCAACATCATCCGAAAACACAGCATCAGTTTCCACATGTACACTGACGACACCCAGCTCTACCTCACCACTACCCCACCCGACACCCACCCCACCGTCTCTAAATTGTCTGACATCCAGTACTAGATGAGCAGAAGTTTCATCCAATTAAATATTGTGAAGACCAATGTCATGGTCTTTGGTCCCCGGCACAAACTCTGTTCCCTAGCCATCAACTCCATCCCTCTCCCCAGCAACTGCCTGAGACTGAACCAGACTGTTCGCAACCTTGGTGTCATTTTTGACCCCGAAATGAGCTTCCGACCACATATCTGCACCATCACTAAGACCGCCTTTTTCCACCTCCGGAACACCGCTCGACTCCGCCACTGACACAGCTCATCTGCTGCTGAAACCCTCATCCATGCCTTTGTCACCTCTAGTCTTGACTATTCCAACACACTCCTGGCCAGCCTCCCATGTTCTAGCTCAAGTAAACTTGAGGTCATCCAAAACTCTGCGGCCCATGTCCTAACTCTCTTTCCTCCTTTAAGAAGCTCCTTAAAACCTACCTCATCTGCCCTAATATCTCCTTATGTGACTCGGTGTCAAATTCTGTGTTATAACGCTCCTGTGAAGCGCCTTGGGACGTTTTACTATGTTAAAGGCACTATATAAATACAAGTTGGTGTTATTTTTGTTCCTTTCCACTGTCTGCCTCTGCTGCAGGCAGAATTTTTTTAATTTTTTTTTAATTCATTGATGGGATGTGGGCATCGCTGGCTAGGCCTGCATTTAGTGCCCATCCCTAATTGCCCTTGAGAAGATGGTGGTGAGCCGCCTTCTTGAACCGCTGCAGTCCATATGGTGTAGGTACACCCACAATGCTGTTAGGAAGGGAGTTCCAGGATTTTGGCCCAGCGACAGTGAAGGAACGGCGATACAGGTCCAAGTTAGGATGGTGTGTGGCTTGGAGGGGAACTTGTAGGTGGTGATGTTCCCATGCGTCTGCTGCCCTTGTCCTTCTAAGTGGTAGAGGTCGCGGGTTTGGAAGGTGCTGTTGAAGGAGCTTTGGCGAGTTGCTGCAGTGCATCTTGTAGATGGTACACACTGCAGCCACAGTGTGCCGGTGGTGGAGGGAGTGAATGTTGAAGGTGGTGGATGGAGTGCCAATCAAGCGGGCTGCTTTATCCTGAATGGTGTCGAGCTTCTTGAGTGTTGTTGGAGCTGCACTCATCCAGGCAAGTGGAGAGTATTCCATCACACTCCTGACTTGTGCCTTGTAGATGGTGGAAAGGCTTTGGGGAGTCAGGAGGTGAGACACTCGCCACAGAATTCCCAGCCTCTGGCCTGCTCTTGTAGCCACAGTATTTATATGGCTGGTCCAGTTCAGTTTCTGATCAATGGTAACCCCCAGGATGTTGATAGTGGGGGACTCAGCGATGGTAATGCCATTGAATGTCAAGGGGAGATGGTTAGAGTCTCGCTTGTTGGAGACGGACATTGCCTGGCACTTGTGTGGTGCGAATGTTACTTGCCACTTGTCAGCCCAAGTCTGAATGTTGTCCAGGTCTTGCTGCATATGGACACTGACTGCGTCAGTATCTGACGAGTCTCGAATGGTGCTGAACAGTGTGCAATCATCAGCGAACATCCCCATTTCTGACCTTATGATGGAGGGAAGGTCATTGATGAAACAGCTGAAGATGGTTGGGCCTAGGACACTGCCCTGAGAAACTCCTGCAGTGATGTCATGTGATTGAGATGAATGACCTCCAACAACCACAGCCAACTTCCTTTGTGCTAGGTATGATTCCAACCAATGGAGAGTTTTCCCCTTGATTCCCATTGACTTCAGTTTTGCTAGGGCTCCTTGATGCCACACTCGATCAAATGCTGCCTTGATGTCAAGGGCAGTCACTCTCACCTCACCTCTTGAGTTCAGCTCTTTTGTCCATGTTTGGACCAAGTCTGTAATGAGGTCAGGAGCTGAGTGGCCCTGGCGGAACCCAAACTGGGCGTCAGTTAGCAAGTTATTGCTGAGTAAGTGCCGCTTGATAGCACTGGCGACGACACCTTCCATCACTTTGCTGATGATTGAGAGTAGACTGATGGGACGGTAATTGGCCGGGTCGAATTTGTCCTGCTTTTTGTAGACAGGACATACTTGGGCAATTTTCCACATTGCCGGGTAGATGCCAGTGTTGTAGCTGTACTGGAACAGCTTGGCTAGGGGCGCAGCTAGTTCTGGAGCACAAGTCTTCAGTACTATTGCCGGAATGTTGTCAGGGCCCATAGCCTTTGCAGTATCTTCAGCCGTTTCTTGACATCACGTGGAGTGAATTGAATGGGCTGAAGACTGGCATCTGTGATGCTGGGGACCTCAGAAGGAGGCAGAGATGGATCGTCCACTCGGCACTTCTGGCTGAAGATAGTTGCAAATGCTTCAGCCTTGTCTTTTGCACTCACGTGCTGGGCTCCACCATCATTGAGGATGGGGATATCTTTGGAGCCTCCTCCTCCTGTTAACGGTTTAATTGTCCCCCACCACTCACGACTGGATGTGACAGGACTGCAGAGCTTTGATTTGATCCAATGGTTGTGAGATCGCTAAGCTGTGTCTATCGCATGTTGCTTCCGTTGTTTGGCATGCAAGTAGTCCTGTGTTGTAGCCTCACCAGGTTGACACCGCATTTTTCGGTATGCCTGGTGCTGTTCCCAACATGCTCTCCTGCACTCTTCATTAAACCAGGGTTGATCTCCCGGCTTGATGGTAATGGTAGAGTGAGGGATATGCCGGGCCATGAGGTTACAGATTGTGGTTGAATACAATTCTGCTGCTGCTGATGGCCCACAGCGCCTCATGGATGCCCAGTTTTGAGTTGCCAGATCTGTTCGAAATCTGTCCCATTTAGCACGGTGGTAGTGCCACACAACACGGTGGAGGGTATCCTCAACATGAAGACGGGACTTCGTCTCCACAAGGACTGTGCGGTGGTCACTTCCACCAATGCTGTCATGGACAGATGCATCTGCAACAGGTAGATTGGTGAGGACGAGATCAAGTAGGTTTTTCCCTCTTGTTGGTTCCCTCACCACCTGTCGCAGACCCAGTCTGGCAGCTATGTCCTTTAGGACTCGGCCAGCTCGGTCAGTTGTGGTGCTACCGAGCCACTCTTGGTGATGGACATTGAAGTCCCCCACCCAGAGGACATTTTGTGCCCTTGCTACTCTCAGTGCTTCTTCCAATTGGTGTTCAACATGAAGGAGTACTGATTCATCAGCTGAGGGAGGGCGGTAGGTGGTAATTAGCAGGAGGTTTCCTTGCCCATGTTTGACTTGATGCCATGAGACCTCATGGGGTCCTGAGTCAATGTTGAGGACTCCCAGGGCTACTCCCTCCCGACTGTATACCACGGTGCCACCACCTCTGGTGGGTCTGTCCTGCCGGTGGGATAGGACATACCCAGGGATGGTGATGGTGGTGTCTGGGACATTGGTTGTAAGGTATGATTCGGTAATTATGACTATGTCAGGCTGTTGCTTGACTAGTCTGTGGGACAGCTCTCCCAATTTTGGCACAAGCCCCCAGATGTTGCTAAGGAGGACTTTGCAGGGTCGACAGGGCTGGGTTTGCCATTGTCATTTCCGGTGCCGAGGTCGATGCCGGGTGGTCCGTCCGGTTTTATTCTTATTGTTTTTCATAGCGGTTGTTTACAACTGAGTGGCTTGCTAGGCCATTTCAGAGGGCATTAAGAGTCAACCACATTGCTGTGGGTCTGGAGTCACATGTAGGCCAGACCAGGTAAGGACGGCAGATTTCCTTCCCTAAAAAGGACATTAGTGAACCAGATGGGTTTTTGCAACAATCGACAATGGTATCATGGTCGCCATTACTAAGACTAACATTTAATTCCAGAATTAAATTGAATTGAATTTAAATTCCACCAGCTGCCGTGGTGGGATTTGAACCCACATGTTGCCTGCAGTCCTTCGAACGGGCGTGGGTTGGTAGCACATCGCAATCCCACACCCGTTTTCGATGGCAAACGAATTTCTAGGTTAATTTGTTTGGATGTATTCTCACCCAGATTACTGCTAAATGATTGATCACACTCGACAGGTGGGTTTACTTTGGAATCAGCACTTTCTGATTACCTGGATCCAGTAAAAGCATATTTAACTGGGCAAGTGTGTCTCAGCATGACACATGAGGAACTAACAATTGCACTTGTCCATAGTCCCTTTTAGCTATAGTCATAGATGAAGACACAAATTATTGCTTAAGATTGTGGAGTGTAGTAATCCATCCTCTTAACTTAATCACAAAAGTTGATAATATATTGCAGTAGTTGATGATGTATTTAATATTATTTTTTGTTCGAGGTGTTAAAAAGACTTCATAAACCACTTATGCTATTGCCTTTTAAGACTGTCATATGGGGTAGAAGAAAAATTATTTCAGTTATCCACTGAGCCATCTTCAATAGTTGACTAGGAGATTGTACCTTAATCATTTTTACAAATGTTACATTTGACATACTTAAATACTGGTAGAAGCAGAGCGGTGTAGCTGGGAGTGGAGAGACACAAGTCCTGTGGTTTTGTAGTATTGGGAGGGTGGCCCTGATTTGTGGGACCACTGGAAGGGGATGGTAGGATGTGAAAGAGCAGAGGGATGCTGGGGTCTGAGAGCTTTAAAAAGTAGATTGTTGGGTGTTGGGAGTAGTGGAAAAGGCGGGTTCTAAAGTGCGTCAGTCGGTAATACGAGGGCTGTGATGGCAGGTCCTGATGCTTGGTACAACTGGGAAAGAAGTAACAGGTGGATTTGAGGGGGAGGGGGGCATCAGTATGTGGGATCACTTATGGAAGTCGTGCTATGTGGGAGGGATGGGAAACGAGTTTCAGGGTGTAGAAGTACTGGAGTGCTGGACTGGAGCAGTTAATAGTGGGAGAGGGGTTAAGGTCTAGGTCTGGTAAGGATATGCTCGTGGTGTCATAGTGTTCTGGGTTGTGGTAATGCAGGGAGCAGCAGTCAAGAGGTGTGTCAGCATTTCGAGATACAAAGGTCTGGGAGAACTTGAATTTTGGGGCACTGAGGGGCTGCTCGGCCTCTAGGAGAACTGAGGGGGTGGAAGGGTTTGCAGAATCTCAGAACACTTCTTGTAAAAGCACTGTTTGCTGTTTAAGTAATAGGAAGTTCCCTGGCTAGTGGGGGAATCTCAGCTCCACATCAGTAAAAGTCACACTCCCAACAGTGATGGGAACCAATTTTCAGTTAGTTAAATGTTTATCATCACTTTCAGGAGGCATAGAAAAGCTTTCAAAATGTTGAAAAATAACTTTTCTATCTCCAGAGGTGAGATTTCCAAAAGGGGTTCCTCACACCAGCTTGGGAATATTTCATAGAGGGATCAGGAAAAGTGAGAAACTAAGTATGCCTCATGCGGAGAAGTGCAACACTACAAGGCCGGCCGAAAAGCATCACAATCTTCGGAGACTGGGTTTTCAATTTGTCAGATATCTAGCATTTAAAGCTCAAATTCTGCCCATGAAAAGTCCTTCTGAAAATGCTTGCCTCCCCCACCTCACCCACCATGGGCAGTAGGGGTAAGGAATCATTTTAAAATTAGAAAGTTAATGGAAACAGAATAGGTAGAATAAACTGAAGCAAAATTAAGTGTAAACAAACACGATAATAAAAAAATACATAGGGAAGGAACAAGAAAAGGAAGGAAAAAGGGAGAGCAAGCACAAATACGTACATTTTTATGTTTATGTAACATCTTGTTTCAGGTGTTTAATTTAGTAATTTAGGATTAATGTTACTATAATAAAGCTATTGCTGATATTTAAGTAGCCTCAATATATAGATGTATTTCTGTGCCATAGTATGCAAGCTGAAAACAAACAATACCAGTGGACCCAGGGATTTCCCTGTGCCTGCCAACAGTCTATAAGAGTAAGAAAAAGTATCCCAAGTATGCAGAATGAATCGTCTGAAAAATAAATGGGCCAGATTAGACATTGACCAAATAGTAGAATATAATCAGGAACATAAAAATGTTTGAATTTATCGGGAACATGATGGGAGGCACTTTCCCCTTGTAGTCAGTGTTCACAGAGTGCAGCGAACAGCATTACTTTATAGAATTGTGTTTTAGTTACTGTTTCAATCTATTGTCCAGACTGCAACGGGGAAACCCAGCAGGCTCTTTTACTTCAGCAGAGTGTAGCCAACGGAAAACCGTTCTCCTATGATCAGCACATCCGGAAAGATAAACAACACAACTTCCAGTGGTTTTGGGGGGGGGGGGGGGGGGTGGGGGGGGGGGGGTGGTGGCGACCTACTTTTTCTTTGACTCTGAGGAACTGCAGCAGGATTCATCAGCTCCATTTCTGGTCAGAAAACCAGCAGCAGATAAGTTAAGAGGAAAGAGTGGTCATGAAGGGTCAATGAAGTGTCCCAACATATTTAATCCCTTCACAGGAATCACACACACCTAAAAAGTCCTTTGACGAATACGAGAATCACACACACTAATACTTTTCCATCAATATTCTGAAGGCCACTTCATGTTCTAATTTTTAACCATGATTATATTTCCCGAACAAAATCTGAATAGTGAGGAAGATGCATCATGTTTACCTTAGTTCCCAGATAGATAATTTGTCCTCCATAACCGCTGACTGATTGGTAACATGCCTTTTCTCCAACCAGAGCCTTTTAAGAAATAAACAGTATTTTTATTTAAATGATTTTTAAAAAGAACTTAGTATAGAACAAATAATATTTCAATTTGTTTCAGAAGCCAATAAATCATTAGAAAAAGTGAGGGGAAAATAATAAACTTCAGCACCAATTATTTTAGCCTCGCCAATTGACGGTGTGGGCAAACGCACCGCCTGGTGCGGGCAAACACACTGCCTGGCACGGGCAAACGCACCGCCTGGTGCGATGCTGAGCCATAATCACAAGGAATATCCCAGGGACAATCCTTGGTCTGTACTGAATTGGCTGATCTCAGCCAGCGTGGCAGCAGAAAAGCGATAATTGGTCTCAATGTTTCCCGGATATTGAGATGGGAAGAAATAATTACTGGGGTTCTCATTTGAACCCTGCTGACAACTGCATGTGTGTGTATATCTGGTGAGGTCAGGATATGGCTTTGCTGGGGCGCTCCCAAAATTAAAATAGCTTTACAGCACTCACTACCTAGGCTCAAACATAAAAAAATGGCTCCAACATGAGGTACTGAAAGACCTGTGGGACTGTATCCCACCACCAGGAGGAAAAGAAAATTACTAAGAAAAAAAATGAATTTTTCATAAATCAACACACAGAAAATAAAACAAACTCACTATTGCAACAAATCAAAAAACAACTCTAATCAAGCAGAATATAATTTATATAAAAACTGGCACAAAACAAAAATTCTTAAAAAGTCTTAAGATTATAAGAATCAAGTGTCCTAAAATTTTATAAAATGCATCCGTCTTTCAGGATTAGTTAGGAACAGCAGTCTACTGGTCCGACTACAGAGCTCTGCATCACAATCCATATTCACAACAAATGTAAAACACAACCTCAACATTAATGTCTATGGGTTCCATTTATCAACAGATAGACATTGTTTAAGTATCAACAAGTTCAAGGAGGAAAGATTGTGTATTTGTGTGTTATTTACCATGTCCTCAGGATGTCCCATAGTACTTTACAACTACGAATTACTTTTGATGTGCAGTGACTGTTTTGTAGACTATTGCAGTAGTCAATTTGCACACAAGGACCCACAAGTAACAAATTAGATAAATGGATAGTTAATCTGTTTTGGCGGGGTGATGGTTGAGGGAGGAATGTTGGGACACCAGAAGATCTCCCTGCTTTTCATAGAAACATAGAAAAAATAGGAGTAGGCCATTCGGCCCTTCGAGCCTGCTCCGCCATTCAATATGATCATGGCTGATCCTCTATCTCAATACCATATTCCCACTCTCAGCCCATACCTCTTGATGTCTTTTGTGTCTGGAAATCTATCTATCTCCTTCTCAAATATATTCAGTGACTTGGCCTCCATATGTTCATCACCCTCTGAGTGAAGAAATTTCTCCTCATCTCAGTCCTAAATGTCCTAACCCGTATCCTGAGAATGTGACCCGTTGTTCTAGATCCCCCAGCTAGGGGAAACATCCTCCCTGCTTCCAGTCTGTCTAGCCCCATCAGAATTTTATACGTTTCAATGAGATCCCCTCTCATTCTTCTAAACTCTAGTGAATACAGGCAGAGTCGACCCAATCTCTCCTCATACGACAGTCCTGCCATCCCAAGAATCAGTCTGGTGAACTTTCGCTGCACTCCCTCTATGGCAAGTGTATCCTTTCTTAGGTAAGACCACCAAAACTGCACACAGTATTCCAGGTGTGGTCTCACCAAGGCCCTGTATAACTGTAGTAAGACATCCTTGCTCCTGTACTCAAATCCTCTTGTTATGAAGGCCAACATACCATTTGCCTTCCTAACTGCTTGCTGCACCTGCATGTTTGCTTTCAGTGACTGGTGTACAAGGACACCCAGGTCCCTTTGTACATCAACATTTCCCAATCTATCACTATTTAAATAATACTCTGCCTTTCTGTTTTTCCTACCGAAGTGGATAACTTCACATTTATCCACGTTATACTGCATCTGCCATGTATTTGCCCACTCACACAACTTGTCTAAATTGCCTTGAAGCCTCTTTGCATCCTCCTCACAACTCACAATCCCACCTAGTTTTGTGTCGTCAGCAAACTTGGAAATATTACATTTGGTTCCCTCATCCAAATCATTGATATATATATAGTGAATCGCTGGGGCCCAAGCACTGATCCCTGCGGTACCCCACTAGTCACCGCCTGCCACCCCGAAAAAGACCCATTTATTCCTACTCTCTGTTTCCTGTCTGTTAACCAATTTTCAATCCATGCCAGTATATTACCCCCAATCCCATGTGCTTTAATTTTGCACACTAACCTCTTACGTGGGACTTTATCAAAGACCTTCTGAAAATCCAAATACATCACATCCACTGAGGTTCTCCCTTATCTATTCTACCAGTTACATCCTCAAAAAACTCCAGTAGGTTTGTCAAACATGATTTCCCTTTCATAAATCCATGTTGACTTTGTCTAATCCCGTTGATATTTTCTAAGTGTCCTGTTATCACATCCTTTATAATAGAGTCTAGCATTTTCCCTACTACTGATGTTGGAACTACAGACCGGTTAGCCTATCACACTGCCACCCTCCAATCTGCAGGAACTGTTCCATAATCTATAGAATTTTGGAAGATGACAAGCAATGCATCCACTATTTCCATCAAATAGTGGCATGGGATCTTGCCCGACAGGCCAGAGGTTATAATGTCTCAGCTGAAAGGTGGCAACTCTGACAATACAGCACTTGCTCCCCGAAGTGTCAACCTAGATTATTTGCTCAAGTCTTCAGTGGGGCTTGAACCTAAATCTTCTAGCTGAGAGGAGAATTAGTAACCGTGCCAAGCTGACACCGACTTCACTTTTTGTAAAAATAGGGAAATGGCAAAAGTGTATTTTTAATTAACCTTAAAATTGGTGTGATGGTAATGCAACACACATTAGAAACAAA
Organism: Somniosus microcephalus; assembly: GCF_052327205.1. NCBI lineage: Eukaryota > Metazoa > Chordata > Chondrichthyes > Squaliformes > Somniosidae > Somniosus > Somniosus microcephalus. Next base: position 195,662,152 of record NC_140990.1, on the reverse strand, counting down.
GAGCTATTCAGAATGGCACTGCTTTATTAGCCCCCACGTACAACAGGAATTTGCCATATGCCATTTTTAAAGGAATTTTTTTAAATGGGCTTGGCAGAAACATTTTTTTTTAAATCCCCAAAAAATGAAAAAGGACCGAGAAAATAGTAGGATATTGGAAGAGTTATATGAAATTTTGATTCACGTCATGCTAAAACAATTCACTTTTATACAACAGTACACTAATGTGTTCAGATGATCAAAAGGCAGATTAAAACCCCAGATATATCACCAGTCGTCTATTATTTCTATAAATAACTGTTTTCATTTCCATAGTAATAAAAGTTAAGTCAAAAGTACATATAGCATATAAATCTAATAACTGGATTGTGCAAACTGCAATAGAACAGCAGATACATGGACAAATAGAAGCCAGCACTAAATAAGAGAGGAAGGGCAGATTAGGGTTGAAAAAAATATGGGCCAAGAGTTTCCGCTTTGGGTGCAATCAGCGATCCGGGCACAAAATGCCCTCAAAATTGCACTAGTTTTAAGAAGTGTTTTATTTTTGCTCAAGTTTCTGCTCAAACTCATTTGCATATTGCCAAACAAGCGATACAAACTTATGTAGCCAAGTTTGCGGATGATACAAAGATGGGTGGGAAAACAAGTTGTGCAGAGAACTCAAGGAATCTGCAAAGGGATATAGACAGGCTAGGTGAGTGGGCAAACATTTGGCAGATGGAGTATAATGTGGGGAAGTGCGAGGTTATCCACTTTGGCAGGAAAAATAAAAAAGCAAACTATTATTTAAATGGAGACAGATTACAAAATGCTACAGCCCAGAAGGACCTGGGGGTCCTTGTGCATGAAACACAAAAAGTTAGCATGCAGGTACAGCAAGTAATCAAAAAGGCAAATGGAATATTGGCCTTTATTTCAAGCAGGTTGGAGTATAAAAGCAGGGAAGTCCTGCTACAACTGTACAAGGTATTGGCGAGACCACACCTTGAGTACTGCGTACAGTTTTGGTCTCCATTGGAGGCAGTTCAGAGACGATTCACTAGGTTAATTCCAGAAATGAGGGAATTGACTTATGAGGAAAGGTTGAGCAGGCTGGGCCTATACTCATTGGAATTTAGAAGAATGAGAGGTGATTTTATCGAAACATATAAGATACTGAGGGGGCTCGACAGGGTAGATGCAGAGAGGATGTTTCCCCTCATGGGGAAATCTAGAACTCGGGGGCACAGTCTCAGAATAAAGGGTCGCCCTTTTAGAACTGAGATGAGGAGGAACTTCTCTCAGAGGGTCGTAAATTTGTGGAATTCTCTGCCCCAGAGAGCTGTGGAGGCTGGGTCATTGAATACATTTAAAGTGGAAATAGACAAATTTTTGCAAGATAAGGGAGTGAAGGGTTATGGGGAGCTGGCTGGGAAGTGGCTTTGAGCCCTAGATCAGCCATGGCCATGTGGCCTATTCCTACTCCTATTTCTTATGTTCTTAAGTAACATAAAATCTGCCATGAACCAGCGCAGGGCAGTGTTTTACAATTTTTGAAAAAAAATTTGCATTAAAAAATTCCAGGATATATTTAAGACTGTAACTAGGTGCCGTTGAATTAATACAGCTGAAAATCGGTTTATCACAAAAAATAAGCATTTTAAAATCAGACTGTCTAGACCTGTAAGTAACCCAATTTTAAATGACTTAAAAAACAGAACTATTTACTACTTACATTGATGTGCATTCGTCAGTTTCTTAGTAAATTAAAAAAATATCTAAAAGCTTTTAAAACGTGCCTAATGGCGTCTTTTGCACCTAAAAAAAACCCTTAATTTTAAGATCCTCCTCGAAGGCCCGCAAACGGATGCAATTAGTGGAAGCTCGCAATGGTGATTAATTCGATCAGAGGCGTGGCCAGTTTTGTGGTGTGGGGCAGCTTCTAGCGCAACTTTTTTAAACTAACGGGAAAAAATTGCAGAAACCCCATTTGCGCTGGACGTAATTTACGCTTAAAGTTCCTCGACCTATGGAGCTGGTTTGGCCGATTTTGGGCGAGTTGCGCTGAAAAAAGTGCATCCGAGCAGAAACTCTAGGTCTCGAGTTATACCAGCTTGATAGCAAAGTTCAGGCTGAGTAAATTGAGGATTAGAACAGCTAAAATGGCAACAGTTGTAAATTGTAAATGGCTGGATTATCAATCTTTCACATTTCTACCAGTGAAGCATGCAAAAGTTAGGGAGAATTGTACAGCAAAATGTGAGAAAAAGTACAGGCCTGCAGATGACTTGTACCTCTGCAATGCAGCATCGCAAGCAGAGCGTGATGAGGGAAGATCCGCAATCATGCAAAGGAGACAACTGGCATGGCAAATCGTCACAGAACAAAAGAGCTCCATGTCTGCGACTCAGAAAACCTAGCAGAATGCCCGGAACAGGTCGCATAATTTAAAGGAGAACACAAAAATAAGGCACAAATATTACTGTAAAAATGCCTGCACTTGATTTATTTGGACATGAAGCAAATGTTAACAATTTATTGAAAAACGTTGCACTGAGAGAAATGTTAGCAAAGCTGTAACAAGTAAGATAGAAGTGAAAATAGCAAGGTTATCCAAATTGTATTATGTATAGAAACATAGAAGATAGGAGCAGGAGTAGGCCATTTGGCCCCTCGAGCCTGTTCCGCCATTTAATGAGAGCATGGCTGATCATCCAAATTTAGTACCCCGTCCATGCTTTCTCCCCATATACCTTGATCCCTTCAGCCTTAAGAAATATATCTAACTCCTTCTTGAATATATTTAATGAATTGGCCTCAACTGCCTTCTGTGGCAGAGAATGCCACAGGTTCACCACTCTCTGGGTGAAGAAATTCCTCATCTCTGTCCTAAATGGCTTACCCCTTATCTTTAGACTGTGACCCTCAGGTTTGCTGCTTTTTCTGGCCAATTTATATGTCCTCTCCTTGGATCGTATGCTATCCCTAATTTCCCTTGTTAGTCAATGTTGAGTCACCTTTTTTGTTTTATTTTTATGCCAAACAGGGATGAACAAATTCTGTAGTTCATCCATGCGATCTTTAAATGTTTGCCATTGCCTATTCACCGTCAACCCTTTAAGTAACATTCCCCAATTCATCCTAGCCAACTCGCGCCTCATACCATCGTAGTTTCCTTTATTTAAATTCAGTACCCAAGTCTCTGAATCAACTACTTCACTCTCCATCTTAATGAAGAATTCCATCATATTATGATCACTAAAATGTCTTCTAAATGGTGCTCTTTGTTACATGAACTGTCCTCTGAGGGGCCATATGGTCTACTCCTCCTAATTATTATTCTTATGTACATAGGACGACAGAGGGAAAGGAATAAGATTCTTCTTTAATTTCAGGAACAAAAATCAGCACAATTCTGAGAACAAATGTGCTCACATCATGATGCAGTTTAGTATCACAACACAAGCCCACAGACACACTGAACTGACTTAGTACATTTAGCAATCTAATGGGGATGATTGTAGTTCCAATGGAAGATCGGCAGGCACATTAGAAAGTGGGTCATTTGGAAGCTGGAGAGGTTACATTTGTCAGTGTTGTCATGTGTGTGAGACCCACACACCAGGCACCAAAATCATTGGAATAATATAGAAGTGCCTCTTTCCCTTCACCCTTCTATTCCATTCATGAATTCAGTCTTCTTGTGGCAAGAGCAGAGTTTGAGCTGTGTTTTAATTGCGAAGCACTGTAACATCCTCTGTTCTAAAGTCTTTTAGATGAATGTTTTCTGCTGATTCTGCATCAAGGGACAATGTGGCACTCCTACTCCCTGCAGCAAAAGAATTTCTAGAAATTTATTCATTTGAACAGAGAGCATTCCAAGCATACAATAGCAAAATACTGTGGATGCTGGAAATCTGAAATAACAGAAAATGCTGGAAATACTCAGCAGGCCAGGCAGCATCCGTGGAGAGAGAAAGAGAGTTAGCGTTTCAGGTCTGGGACCCTTCTTCAGAGCTTATGAAGAACGGTCCCAGACCTGAAATGTTAACTCTGTTTCTCTCTCCACAGATGCTGCCTGGCCTGCTGAGTATTTCCAGCATTTTCTGTTGCACTCCAAGCATACATTGGGATATTGATTGAAAGCAAACTGGAGACTGGTTTGTATCTGTTAATGGTCTTTCTTGAAAGATAATTAGTTTTTAAAGATTTTTTTTCTGTTTCATGAAGTTTGACAGTGTCTAAAATCTAACATGGAAGTGGGGGAGCTGGTGCGCTCTTAATTGAGTGTAATGCAAACAGACCTCAATGGGAACAGGGGAAGTAGATTGAAACAAAAAGTGGGCTATGTATTTTTTATGTAACCACAAGGAGGCAACATTTTTGGCACAGCTAATTTTAGATGATCAGTGTGAGTACAAAGTGGCGCTTTCCCACTTAAAGCAAAGTGGTTTTGAATGTAGGCTATGCGTCTGAAGTTTGCCATCATTTATTTTATTTGCGTTCAATTTAATGTTCTACCAAATGCAACTATACTTTACAAGGATAATGTGCCGGGTTCCCCAAAGAGTTTGTATTATACAGTGGAAAGTGATTTTATATTTTAACTGCCCAAAGTAACCTTGTAATATTGTTCAAAAGTTACCTTCTCTGAGGTCCTAGATTATAATGGTGAGATTGTGCATCATGTGGAATCATTAAGGCACCTGTAACGTCAAAGACCTTTTTTCGTATTACATAGGATATATGCCACAGAAACGGGCCATTCGGCCCAACCAGGCCATGCCAGCGTTAATGCTCCACTTGAGCCTCCTCCCATCCTTCCTCATCTAACTCTATAAGCATAACCCTCTATTCCCTTCTCCGTCAAATGCTTGTCTAGCCTCCCCTTAAATGCATCTATACTATTTGCCTCAACTATTACCTGTGGTAACGAGTTCCACATTCTCACCACTCTGAGTTTCTTCTGAATTCCCTATTTGATTTCTTGGTGACTATCTTGTATTGATGGCTTCTAGTTTTGTTCTTCCCCACAAGTGGAAACATTCTCTCTTTGTCTACTATATCAAAACCTTTCATAATTTTAAAGACCTCTATTAGGTCATCCTTCAGCCTTCTCTTTTCAAGAGAAAAGAGACCCAGCCTGTTCATCCTTTCCTGATAGATATAACTGCACAGACCTGGTATAATCCTTGTAAATCTTTTTTGAATTCTCTTGGGTGCCTCTGTACCTTTTTCATAATAAGGCGACCAAAACTGCACGTACTACTCCACATCAACTGCACGCAGTACTCCAAGTGTGGTCTGACCAAGGTTTGATACAATTTAGCAGAACTTCTCTACTTTTCAGTTCTGTTCCTCTAGAAATAAACCCTAGTGCTTGGTTTGCTTTTGTTATGGCCTTATTGACCTAGTTACTATTTTATAAATAATGCTGAACAGATTTAATTAAATCAGTCACAAATCCAATCAACAGATCAGAGTGCTAAAATTGATTTTTCCTGTTATGGTTGACAATGTTCCCTGTGCTCCTAAACTATATTCCTACTTTGCAACTTTTTTCTCGAGGCTTATATCGTGCTGAGGTGTCTGGGTGCACATTTGTTTGTACTGCCGATCAAACACAACTATGAAATTTGTTGAAAAACGCAGTTCTGTTGGAAGTGTCATACTGATCACTGGATTTAGTGAAGTTCTCATAGACATTATGTTTTGAAGAGTAAATATTTCTGTGGCAACTCATTAGCATTTTCATTTTTTATCTCCTGTCGTGTTGTTTTCTCTTTTAGAGAGGCAAGGAGGGAAGTGGAAATTTGTGCATTGGTAGGGCACACAGACTCCACAGTACAAACAGGGAATAGATGTTGTCGACTAATCAAGTACAGTGCACGGTGAGACAAGGTGGCCGAGTGGTTAAGACAATGGCCTACTAATCCATTGTAACTTTGCCCAGCTAGTTTGCAAACAGCTCTCAAACTGTGCCTGGATGAACTGAGTGCATTTCCTTCCTATGTATTTCTCAGCGGATCCTTGGCTTTTATAAATAGTGGCATAGATTACAAAAGCAAGGAAGTTATGCTAAACCTTTATAAGTCACTGGTTAGGCCTCAGCTAAAGTGTTGTGTATAATTCTGGGCAACACACTTTAGGAAGGATGTTAAGGCCTTGGAAAGGGTGCAGAGGAGACTTGGGGTAGAATTATACCAGGGATTTCAGTTCTGTGGAGAGACTGAAGAAGCTGGGATTGTTCCCTGTAATTGTCCTTTAACAAACTGCGCAGCCCATTCAAATTTTCGCCGGTTTCTCCCATGTTAAAGTCGGTGAGCGGCCTGTGCGGGAACTCCAGACCGTTGCGCAGCTTAATGGAACGTTGGAGACGAGGAAATTTTTATTTTTTTTTATTTTTTATTTATTTATGCAGCACGTTTTGATGACCTGGACTTAGAAACATAGAAGATAGGAGCAGGAGTAGGCCATTCGGCCCCTCGAGCCTGTTCCGCCATTTAATGAGATCATGGTTGATCATCCAAATTCAGTACCCTGTCCCTGCTTTCTCCCTATATCCCTTGATCCCTATAGCCTTAAGAAATATATCAATCTCCTCCTTGAATATATTTAATACGTTGGCCTCAACTGCCTTCTGTGGTAGAGAATTCCACAGGTTCACCACTCTCTGGGTGAAGAAATTCCTCCTCATCTCAGTCCTAAATGGCTTACCCCTTATCCCTAGACTGTGACCCCTGGTTCTGGACACCCCCACCATCGGGAACATCCTTCCTGCATCTAGTCTGTCTAGTCCTGTTAGAATTTTATAAGTTTCAATGAGATATCCTCTCATTCTTCTAAACTCTAGCGAATAAAAACCTAATTGACCCAATCTCTCTTCATACGTCATTCCTGCCATCCCAGGTATTGGTCTGGTGAATCTTCGCTGCACTCTCTCCATGGCAAGAACATCCTTCCTCCGATAAGGTAATTAAAACTGCACACAATGCTCAAGGTGTGGTCTCACCAAGGCCCTGCACAACTGCAGCAAAACATCCTTGCTCCTGTACTCGAATCCTCTCGCTATGAAGGCCAACGTACCATTTGCCTTCTTAACTGCCTGCTGCACCTGCATGCTTACCTTCAGCGACTGGTGCACAATGACACCCAGGTCTCATTGCACGTCCCCTTTTCCCAATCTATTGCCGTTCAGATAATAATCTGTCTTCCTGTTTTTGCCACCAAAGTGGATAACCTCGCATTTATCCACATTGGGCAGATGCAGTATAATCACCCAACCTGTCCAAATCATACTGGAGTTTCTCTGCATCCTCCTCACAGCACACACGCCCACCCAGCTTTGTGTCGTCTGCAAATTTGGAGATATTACATCTAGTTACTTGTATATATTGTGAATAGCTGGGGTCCTAGCACCGATCCCTGCGGTACCCCACTAGTCACTCCCACTCGGAAAAAGACCCGTTTATTCCAACTCTTTGCTTCCTGTCTTCCAACCAGTTCTCTATCCAAGTCAGTACCTTACCCCCAATCCCATGTGCCTTAACTTTGCACGCTAATCTCTTATGCAGGACCTTATCGAAAGCCTTCTAAAAGTCCAAATACACCACATCCACTGGTTGTCCCTTATCTATTCTATCAGTTACATCCTCAAAAAATCCAGTAGATTAGTCAAGCATGATTTACCTTTTGTAAATCCATGTTGGCTTTGTCCGATTCTGTCACTGTTTTTCAAGTGCTCTGCTATTACATCTTTTATAATGGACTCTAGCATTTGACCACTACCGATGTCAGGCTTACCAGTCTATAATTCCCCGTTTTCTCTCTACCACCTTTTTTTTAAATAGTGGGGTTACATTAGCTATCCTCCAATCCATGGGAACTATTCCAGAGTCTATAGAATAAACATGGCCACAGTAAATAATAATTCTAATCGGTCTAAGAGCGTTTAGAAAACAAGCCTGAAGGCTTTGTGTCTTAATGCGAGGAGCATTTGTAATAAGGTGGATGAATTAGTTGCGCAAATAGAGGTAAACGCATATGATTTGATTAGGATTACGAAAACATGGCTCCAGGGTGGCCAAGGCTGGGAACTCAACATCCAAGGGTATTCAATATTCAGGAAAGATGGGCAAAAAGGAAAGAGAGGTGGGGTAGCATTGCTGATTAAAGAAGGGATTAACACAATTGTAAGGAAGGATATTAGCTCTGATGATGTGGAATCTGTATGGGTAGAACTGAGAAATACCAAGGGGCAGAAAACGTTAGTGGGAGTGGTATATAGACCTCCAAACAGTAATGCGGAGGTTGGGGATGGCATTAAAAGGGAAATTGGAGAAGCGTGCAATAAAAGGCACAGCAGTCATCATGGGTGACTTTAATCTACATATAGATTGGGCTAACCAAATTAGTAACAATACTGTGGAGGAGGAATTCCTGGAGTGTTTAAGGGATGGTTTCCTGGACCAATATGTCGAGGAACCAACCAGAGATCAGGCCATCTTAGACTGGGTATTATGTAACGAGAAAGGATTAATTAGCAATCTTGTTGTACGAGGCCCCTTGGGTCGGAGTGATCATAATATGATCGAATTCTTCATTAAGATGGAGAATGAAATAGTCGACTCAGAGACTAGGGTCCTAAATTTAAATAAAGGAAACTACGATGGTCTGAGGCGCGAGTTGGGTAGGATTGATTGGGGAATGGCACTCAAAGGGTTGACGGTGGATAGGCAATGGCAAACATTCAAAGGCTGCATGGATGAACTACAGAATTTGTTCATCCCAGTTTGGCATAAAAATAAAACAAAAACGGTGACTCAACCGTGGCTAACGAGGGAAATTAGGGATAGCATAAGATCCAAGGAGAGGACATATAAATTGGCCAGAAAAAGCAGTAAACCTGAGGATTGGGAGCAGTTTAGGATTCAACAAAGGAGGACAAAGGGATTAATTAAGAGGGGGAAACTAGAGTATGAGAGTAAGCTTGCAGGGAACATAAAAACTGACTGTAAAAGCTTCTATAGATATGTGAAGAGAAAAAGATTGGTAAAGTCAAGCGTAGGTCCCTTGCAGTCAGAATCAGGGGAATTTATAATGGGGAATAAAGACATGGCAGACCAATTAAATACATACTTCGGTTCTGTCTTCACAAAAGAGGACACAAATAAACTCCCAGAGATGTCGGGAAAGATAGGGTCTAATGAGAGGGAGGAACTGAATGAAATCAGTATTTGTAGGGAAATAGTGTTAGGGAAATTGATGGGATTGAAGGCCAATAAATCCCCAGGGCCTGATAATCTACATTCTAGGGTACTTAAGGAAGTGGCCCGAGAAATAGCAGATGCATTGCTGGTCATCTTCCAAAATTCTATAGACTCTGGAACTGTTCCCATGGATTGGAGGGTAGCTAATGTAACCCCACTATTTAAAAAAGCTGGTGGAGAAAAAACGGGGAATTATAGACCGGTAAGCCTGACATCGGTAGTGGGGAAAATGCTAGAGTCCATTATAAAAGATGTAATAGCAGAGCACTTGGAAAACAGTGACAGGATCAGACAAAGCCAACATGGATTTACAAAAGGTGACAAGGATGTCTTGCTGCAGTTGTACAGGGCCTTGGTGAGACCACATCTTGAGTATTGTGTGCAGTTTTGGTCGCCTTATCTGAGGAAGGATATTCTTGCCATGGAAGGAGTTCAGCGAAGATTCACCAGGCTGATACCTGGGATGGCAGGAATGACGTATGAGGAGAGATTGGGTCGATTGGGCTGGTACTCGCTGGAGTTTAGAAGAATGAGAGGGGATCTCATTGAAACTTATAAAATTCTGGCAGGACTGGACAGACTGATGCAGGGAGGATGTTCCCGATGGTCGGGGAGTCCAGAACCAGGGGTCACAGTCTAAGGATAAGGGGTAAGCCATTTAGGACTGAGATGAGGAGGAATTTCTTCACCCAGAGAGTGGTGAACCTGTGGAATTCTCTACCACAGAAGGCAGTAGAGGCCAATTCATTAAATATATTCAAAAAGGAGTTGGATATATTTCTTAAGGCTAAAGGGATCAAGGGGTATGGGGAGAAAGCAGGGACCGGGTACTGAACTTGGATGATCAGCCATGATCGCATTGAATGGCGGAGCAGGCTCGAGGGGCCGAATGGCCTACTCCTGCTCCTGTCTTCTATGTAAATCATGCTTGACTAATCTACTGGAATTTTTTGAGGATGTAACTGGTGAATAGATAAGGGAGAACCAGTGGATGTGTTGTATTTGGACTTTCAGAAGGCTTTCGATGAGGTCCCGAATAAGAGACTAGCGTGCAAAGTTAAAGCACATGGGATTGGGGGTAAGGTACTGACTTGGATAGAAAACTGGTTGGCAGGCAGGAAGCAAAGAGTTGGAATAAACGGGTCTTTTTCCGAGTGGAAGGCAGTGACTAGTGGGGTACCGCAGGGATCGGTGCTAGGACCCCAGTTATTCACAATATATATTAATGATCTAGACGAGGGAACTAGATGAAATATCTCCAAGTTTGCAGACGACACAAAGCTGGGTGGGCGTGTGTGCTGTGAGGAGGATGCAGAGAAACTCCAGTATGATTTGGACAGGTTGGGCGATTGGGCAAAGGCATTGCAGATGCAGTATAATGTGGATAAATGCGAGGTTATCCACTTTGGTGGCAAAAACAGGAAGGCAGATTATTATCTGAACGGCAATAGATTGGGAAAAGGGGAAGTGCAACGAGACCTGGGTGTCCTTGTGCACCAGTCGCTGAAGGTAAGCATGCAGGTGCAGCAGGCAGTTAAGAAGGCAAATGGTATGTTGGCCTTGATAGCGAGAGGATTCGAGTACAGGAGCATGGATGTCTTGCTGCAGTTGTACAGGGCCTTGGTGAGACCACACCTTGAGTATTGTGTGCAGTTTTGGTCGCTTTATCTGAGGAAGGATGTTCTTGCCATGGAGGGAGTGCAGCGAAGATTCACCAGACTGATACCTGGGATGGCAGGAATGACGTATGAAGAGATATTGGGTCGATTAGGCTTATATTCTCTAGAGTTTAGAAGAATGAGAGGAGGTCTCATTGAAACTTATAAAATTCTAACAGGACTAGACAAACTAGATGCAGGATGGCTGTTCCCGATGGCGGGGGAGTCCAGAACCAGGGGTCACAGTCTAAGGATAAGGGGTAAGCCATTTAGGACTGAGATGAGGAGGAGTTTCTTCACCCAGAGAGTGGTGAACCTGTGGAATTTTCTACCACAGAAGATAGTTGAGGCCAATTCATTAAATATATTCAAGAAGGAGTTAGATATATTTCTTACGGCTAAGGGGATCAAGGGATATGGGGAGAAAGCAGGGACAGGGTACTGAATTTGGATGATCAGCCATGATCGCATTGAATGGCGGAGCAGGCTCGAGGGGCCAAATGGCCTACTCCTGCTCCTATCTTCTATGTTTTTATGTTTCTATTGTTACAATTCAGGCTAATAAGCAGATTCCATAAGCAGACGAAGACTCCTATGATCCAGAACCTCTTGGTATGCTTATTTTGCACAGATAACACTTCAAATGTAAACTCACTGGCCTCTAAATTACCGAATGGCCATTGAGACCCACTTTTTCATGGATTCATTGGAACTACAACTTTTCCCTATGTTGTAAGTGGACTAACATACCCCAGGACTAACAATTTCCCCTTATTTATGGTGTAACACATCAGAGACGATATGAAATGCCCATCTGTAATACCCTGAAAGACAGTATATACCACAATGTCAAGCCATTAATTGTGGACTAAAATTAATTGTAAGATAATTACACACACAGATGAAGAAAAGACACAACAAGAAACTAATAGGACCATACTTGACTTACGCAATAAAAAAAATTTTGTAATCAGTCCAGGATTCTTGGGATCTTTTCAGCAGCTTTCAATTGAGTCTCTGATGGAGATTACATGGGAGATTGTACACAGAATCACTCCCACCCCCGCCCCCAATGGCACTCATCATGGCTACAGTAGTGTAAAGCAGAGAACTAGGACTCTCAGGGCTACTCCTCAGCTATATGCTTGTCTTCACTTTGATATACAAGGTTACCTGATGATCTGACCAATTCTTCTCCACGGCCAGACAACCAAAACACCTCCAACAATTAAGTAAATATGGTATAAACAATAGTCTCCTGTCCATCTAATGATCCATTCGCTTTTGAAACCATTCCTATGTCTGACTGGCATGAGCTAGAATCTACAAATAAAATACCTTTAAAAGGACGAATAACTTGACTACCACCCAGAATTAAACTTCGGCATCCTGGTTAATCTACAGATCAAAGTGCATGGCTGTATCTGGCAGGCAGCTGGGCTCCAATCGTCATTCTGAACTTTATTAATGTTACACAGCTTCCATTTTCAATCATTATTTCTAAAACATACTTATCCTGTGTGTGTGCGCGCAATATAAAAAACACATCCAAAATGTTCCTTATTTGATGTAGAATGAAAACTACTTTTGACACAGATTTCACACAAAGTTAAGGCTCCCAGAGGTTCCCATGTATCCAGGAAAACACCATTTAAAAATTTGATTTGCATTGGGACAACTCCACCATTGCCAGTCCAAGTCAATTCACTCAGCAAATACAAGCATTCCAGCCCTGTTCATGATCACAAAGAATGGCATTCAAATGTGAACAAAAACCAGCTGCGAGATATTTTTCACAGTACAAGCATATGCTTTAAACATAGAAAATAATCTTGCATGTTTCTAAGATTGGTCATGAGTTTGAAGCGCACATGAATAACTAAAACAGCCTTTACTCCCTGTGAACATAATTACTTAATGCCACCTTGCAAAAACGCAGCACATTTGCCAATGAGCAATATTGATAATCACGACACTGCTCTGTCCTAACTAGAGAAAGAAGCATCCTGTCAAGGGACATGAAAAGGTACAAAAAACAATCCAGATGATCCAGTACAATGGATCCATCTAACCTCACCTTTATCACAAACCACAACACAAGAGAAAAACAACAATTTAACTCAGATAGCAGATTGAGGACAATTGCAGTTTTCTGAGCTCTTACCAAAGCCTGGCTAACATTCCCACCAGTGGCTAGGGATTTGAAGTGGCTGCTGTTGTAAACCAGCTGAACTTCTGCAATGTCCACAATCTCCAGCTCTTCTTGACTATGACGGTCCACCACATGTAGCTTCTCTGCACTGTCCAGCAGAGCCAGTGTCCGAGAATTGATCCACTGTGGGCAGAAAAAGGGAAAGTTTACGATGAATTCTCCCTTTCTGTTCAAGCAAAACTTGAAGAGTACCCAAGCCCACACATTTAGGCCTAGAAATTCGGTGGGCTGCGCCACCATTTAGCGCCTAAAGAGGGCACTCAGTGGCTTTAGCGCCACTGGCCACGCCTCCCGCGATATTTAGCTGGGGCGCTAATGGCAGCGTTAGCCTGTTGCGCTGCGCCGCCACTGATGACGTCATCGGTGTGCGCAGCGACCTGCTACCGCCCCGATCGCGATATTTGACAGCGACCGCCTCTGTAGCGCCGCTCGCTAATCGCGCCCGGTTCACGGGGCCTACCTGTGGTGGCAGTGGCGCAAATTGAGGTGCGGGGCGGCTGTTTTTTTTCGGCGGCCGCCTGCCAGCACCTCTGTCCCTGGCCTGCTGTTCTCCCCCCGCGGCATTGCCGGCTGTTTTCCGAGAGCCCGGCACTTCCCCTCAGTGCCGGGCTCTTTTGCCGGCACTCGCGATCGCTCATCGTGCTGGTGCAGGCCCCTCCCCCTTAAGAATGGGAGGAAGGCCTGCAGTACCGCAGCGCGCCGTGCCGCAGCGTGTGGCGCTGCGGCATGTTGCGCTGCGATATTCAGTTTCAGCACCCTAAGAGGGACGCGGAGCGCCTCGAGCCTCGCCCCGTGTCCCTCTTGGGGCGCTCAAGCTGAATTTCCGGCGATCGCTGCTGCTCCGATCGCAGCGCAAAATCTGGCGCCCAGGCGAGCTTGGCGCCCCATTTGCGGCTCCACCCAATTTCTCCCCCTTAGGGCCTGCACTTGCAGCAATTTTCCACTTGCTAAAATAGTTAAGGAACCAAGAGAAAACGCATTATATGAATTGATTACCTGATTATTTTTTCTTATTGTCTGAATATTGCTGCAAAGCTTTATTCCTGTTCTTCCCAATTCCTGATTTTGCAGCACTTTGCACTAACTATGGCTGAGAGGATGGATAGACAGCCTACTTATAGATCTCTGCCCATTCCATTCTATATTTTATTGTATTGCAGCCGCACTGCCACAGTGAGTGTTAGTCAGGATTTAACTATCCCTTTTCTCCCTCTGGGGATGAACTTTGAAACTCCCACAATGAGGCAGTTCCAATAGTGAGCTCAACAGTTTGTGGGGGAAATCACAGGCATGGATGCACATCCATATCACTACATACTGGTGCTCCAATGCTGCACAAACTTTTTGGCAGGACCTACTTGTCTGTGTTTCCTGGATGTTCCCTGAGCATCTATAAAGCAAAACAAAGCACGTACAGAAATAAAAAGTAGGAATGGAGGTGGAACCAGTACATTTTTGGAACACCAGATTTGACTGAACTCCTTTAAAAGGGCACAGGAAGTGACAATGCACTGAATGGGAATGGAAGGATAATGGTCTGATACCCACTCCACTCAGTTTCAAACTTCATCCAGAAACAAGTACCAACAAGATAGGTCTCCCTGCAGGGGGAGGGAAAGTCCTCAGCAGATTCTCCCCAATTGTGGTCACACACCAGCACAGCCTGGGAGCAGGGTATGCACAGTAGGGCTACATAAGTACATAAAGGACTAAAAAACGAGAGAAAATGTGGGGAACATTCCTTTCCCCAAAATTTGTCCTTCATTGGATGCTAAATATCCCCCCAAAAATAAAAGTAAATCAAGTGTGTCTGTATCCAACCAAAATGATGCACTCAGCAAATTTTCACCAATTCCAGTTACTGAAATCCTAATATTGAAATTGGTCTGTCTGTACACTTTGGCCCAAATAGGTACTGGGTGGGGTTTCGGAGCAGGGGAGAGGAGTTATGGTCGGGGTCTGGGTTTCCCCGAACGCCATGGAGGTGTGTGGTTTTTTTGGGACAGATTCCCCGCCCAAAAGCCACTGCCTGTCGGACGGGGAACGCTCCAGAAAAGGCTGCAGCCCAGGAGGAGGTAGGTTTAGTGGATGTTGGGGATAGAGATCGCTGGGCGTGGGGGGAGGGGGGAGGGGTCGAAGAGGGATCTTACACAGAGATGGGGGAATCGGGGGGGGGAGAGTCAGAGATCGAAGGGAGGTCAGAGATCGGAGGGTCGGGGAGAGATCGGGGGAGGGTCGGTGATTGGGGGGGGTGGGGGGAAGAGATCGTAGAAATGGGGGGGGGGGGGGGGGGGGAGGCGGGGTGGTGTGTTTACAGGTTAGCTTTTTGGGCCAGGAGGAAACACTCCTGTTCCTCCTGGCCCACAAGCAGAGCTGCAAAGGCACTTACCTGATGGATCCGACCCTTCTTGCCTCCTTTTACCTGCCAGGTTTCCCGAGCCCAGGGAAACCCGGCAAACATGGGTTAAAAATAGAAATCCTGTTAAATTGAAGGCGTGTAGCCTCTTAAAAAAATTTCAACGACCAACCCGCCTCCTGAGCGCGGATTGGTCGCCCGCCCCTCATCCCATCCCTGTGAAAACCGGAACTGGGCAGGTTGGGTTCCGGTTTCAGATTTTTTACATTTTAACTTCCCACCTGACCCAAACTCACCCATTTTTGGAGGTTAAGATTACCCTCTTTGTCTTACAATGCACACCTGGTAAACGCTGACATTTCACTCCTATTTGATTAATTTTCTCTACATATGTAGACAAATCTGACTTAGGCTGTGTGCCCACCATAGCAAAGGAGCATTAAAAGAATAGGCCAAGTGTGCGTGTGAAATTTGTCTGGTGCATTTCAGACAGGACATGCTGCCACGTATGTAATATTCATCTCTTGTATAAATGGCATACACAAGGCTCAACGACAGTTAAATAAATAATTACTAGCCACTGACCAACGCTGCCAATACTTGTAATCCAAGAAGATTACTCAGGATAGTCGTCATTGAGGCTGGTAACAAAACGCCTGCAAGAAATACATTGCATCAAAATGCATTCCAAGGGCCTACTCAAGAACCAAAAGGAAAAACCAGGGGGAAAAAAAAAAATCAAGGAAGTTAATGCTCATCTCAAATTCAACATAAAAATCTACCAGTTTCATCAGAAGAGATAGCACCTCAGGAGTAGAAGGCAAAAACTGGAGAGAAAATTTAGACTGAAAAATACAGGATTTACTAAAAGTATACCTTTTATATAAAAGTAATAGTGAAAGATAAGCCCCAATTGTATGTTATTTCAGGATGGCCTAATCAAACACCAGCAGACATCGGTACAGATCTCCACTGCTGCACGGGTGCACTGGAACACTTTGCTTCTCTACCCACTCTGAGTGTTACATGACTCACACCAGCATGAGCCTCACACCCAACAATCAGTGCAGAAATTACAGGAGGGGGAGACATTTTAAAAGGCTATTGAATATAACTTTTTAAAATGTATTAAGAAATTGACTACTGTACACTAATATAACTAGCAAATGGTTCTGTATAGTTTTTTAAAGTCATTTTGAGTTATTTAAAATCGAGTTACTCACAGGTGTTGGACTAGACACTGAGTAAAAAGGATTATTTTGTGATAAACCCATTTTTAGCTGTAGTAATCAAACTGCACCAGGTTACCACTCTTAAATATATCAAGGAATTTTTTTAAACGCAAAACTTTTTTTGAAAAATTTATGTTCAAAAATGCTGCTCAATTGTGCTGGTTCATGGAAGATTTTACGCTTGGCAATATGCAAATGAGTTCAAGTGGAAACTTGAGCAAAAAAAACACTTCTTCAAAACTAGTGCAATCTTGGGCGCAATTTGCTCATCGATTGCGCCCAAAGGGGAAACTCTACACCTGGAATTTAACTGCCCGACAAGGTAAGAACTCCATTCAAATAGTGCAAATAGGAGTGCAATTTACTTTTCAGTATGAGATGCATCAAAATCACAAAGTCTTGACACGTCTGTTGACAATTCCAGCAACCGCTCTTGCTTTTTTCTGTTTAGTTTTCTCCAGGTGTTGTTGATTCCAGACAAAGATACATGTACAGTTCGGATCCAAGTCCAGAAGTTGAATGCATTAATTAATATTTAGAGTCACCATCTTTATAGTAACAATTTTTGCATGTCATGCATAACTGAGTTTCTCATCATGACCATGGAGTTGACCATCTATATCACGACCATCCAATCAGTCAATTTTCCTCTTGTTTATTGGTTGACTGTTTAAGTCTCTGTTTAGCTCCTTTCTAACTCACTATTTCCTACCTCTGCTCCTCACTAATCATAATACATAAAACCACATTCCAGGAAACAAAAAAATCTGCAAGATACAGCTGCCTTGATTATTCCTCACTCACCCATTTTATGCCCTAAAAAATAACATTTATTCCATTAAAACAAATATATAATTTACCGAAAACCTGACTCCAATATCTCTCCGCTCCCCACCAACAGCATGATGCAATCTTCCAGGCTTCTGAACATCCTGGATGCTGGGTACAATCTTCCCAGCAAACCGGGCAAAATCACAGGCACACTGTGGCTGCAGGATATACAGTAATTCACCAGCACCTCCCTCCCTGTCACCTCTACCACCAAGAAAGACAGCAGCAATGTCGTGGGAACACAGTCACTTCCAAGTTCTCCTCCAAATCACACACCATTCTGGTTTGGACATATATCGCATGCATTCAACGTCAATGGGTCTCTACCATGGAATTCCCGACCCTACGCCATTGTGGAAGCACCATCATTGCACGGACTGTGGAAGCACCATCATTGCACGGACTGTAGCAGTCCAAGGAGAAGGCCCACCACAACCTTCTCGGGGCAACTAAGGATGGGCAATCGATGTCACCAGGCCAGCACCATCCACATCACCAGAACAAAAAAAAGGGAATTAACATTCTCCATCAACGAGCCCAGGACTACAATTCCCATGAAACATCTCGGGTATCGTTAGCAGTAAAATTCCGAGGCGACCCCGCGTGGCCATCTCCCTCACCACAACCATGCCCACTGGAATTCGCTGGCTTTATTAGCAGAGAAACATGCAAGCGTTATTTTCCCAATATACCCACCTCTAATGAATGACTTGATCATTTCCTTCATGCTCCCACCAGCCAACAAATACATGGCAGTTGCAAATACGCATGAATGTTTCCTTTGATATTTGGACATTTAAAAGCATTCAAAATAGAAAGGCAACTCTAACCATTGAACCAGCTGGTACAAATTTGCACCAGTATAGTCTCTTGCCAGTTGTGTTTAGTCTCCTGATGGAGATTACCAGTAAAGTCACCACCAGGAAAGCCTCCGCGAGAGCACCAAAACATACAAGGCCAAACTCAGCAAAAACTCTGCTGCAATGTCCTAATTCATTAATTTAGAACATGAGGAGAAATGTCAGATCAAACTTCAAAAAAAATCAAAGCAGCTTTATCCAATTTAATTTTGCTGAAAAATAAAAATTAACACTCATTTATTTCCCACTGAATATAATTATAAATAAAATGCAACCTGACCAGCCTTATAAAATAAATACCACCATTTATGAGGCAAACTAAAACTTATTGTGGGCAAGCTCTGATCAGACAAGTGCCAACCAGAACTGGGTTGATTGTGGCCAGCAGACATTCAGACTTGAAAGGCAGTAAATGGCCTCACTGCATCACCACTGCCAGTACTTTTTTTGCGGATGAGAGATGGTGTCCAGAGAATTTTTTTAAAAAGATACTGCATAAAAAACATACCCCTCAAAAAGCAAGTGTTTTAAAAATAGAATTAATGTATGAAAAATTCAGAAGCAGTAAGCGACTCTCTGGCAGCGATTTTGCAGGCACTCAGGGGGCGGGTTCAGTGGCGGGTCCGCTGTCAAAATCAAAATGATTGACAGCGGGTTGAGAGCCCACTCCGAACCCATCTCCATGTAAGTTTCCAAAGTGTTGGGTCTGCGATTGCAGAACAGACCCGACACCAAGCGGCGGAGGAGGCATTTAAGACAGTTAAATGCTTGTTAACTACTATTTTGCCAGCCTATTTCTATTTTACCACATTTTTAACGAGGTTCTCGTCGTTCAGAGATCACGTCAGGTAAGTAGATCGGGAGTTCAATCGAGTTGAATGTAGTATAAAATCTAACATTTCACATCTGTTCACTTTCCAACGTCAGAAGTTGCTGATTTCAGGATTGGGAAGACACGTTTGATCTTTATTGAGGCTGTAAGTGGGTGATGTAAACTCTATATCAACTGTCACCTTCTTGGAATAACCTCTCTCCCCATTGACAGATTGCTTCTAACATCTCATCCTCACCTGCCATATATAACAGCAGAATAGGAACCATTTATACTCTCTCACCCTGGTCCTCAGAATCTGACCACGATCAGCCGCAGCAACAGCAGAACAAGGCACAGCAGCAGCACCAACAAGGAGTGCCAACCTTCTCCTCGACCACCTGCTGCTGCACAGGGCAGAGGGCATCAGCACAGGGCTGCACCGTGCCGCAGGAGATACACCCAACACAGGGTTTACAGGCAGAGGATGAGCTTCCTCAACATGACTGAGCAGCAGTGCCAAAGGAGGCTGAGACTATCAAGACAGGTAGTCGCAGACATTTGCACAATGCTCGATCAAGACCTGCAGCCCAGCAGAGAGGGTGGACACCCCTTACCAGTGGCTGTCAAAGTCACCACCAACCTCAACTTCTTTGCGTCAGGCTCCTTCCAGGGATCTGCAGCAGGCATTAGCGGCATCTCCCAGTCGGCCGCCCACAGATGCATCACGCAGGTCACCGATGCTCTCTTTGATAAGTCTGCCAATTACATCCACTGATAAAGCCAGTGTTACCGAGCAGGCGCTTGGCTTTGTCAATCTGGCTGGCTTCCCACGGGTGCAGGGAGTCATCGACTGCACACATATAGCCTTCAGGGCACCCCATCAGAACCCAGCAGTATGTCAACCGCAAGGGCTTCCATTCCGTTAATGTGCAGCTGGTGTGCAACCATAGGAAGAGCATCATGCATGTGTGCTCCAAGTTCCCAGACAGCTGCCATGACGCTTACATCCTGCACCAGTCCACTGTCCCTCCTCCAAACAAACTTTCCAGCTGGCTCCTTGGAGACAAGGGCTATCCCCTGAAGACGTGGCTAATGACACCTTTGAGGAGGCCATCAAACGAGTCTGAGGAGTGTTATAATCAAAGCCACATTTCCACCAGAAGTCTCAGAGCATAGGGTTGCTCAAAATGCACTTCAGATGCCTGGACAGATCTGGGGAGCCCTTCAGTACACACCAGACAAGGTCTCGAGAATCATCGTTGTCTGCTGTGCCCAGCACAACATAGCACTGCAGCAAGGATTAGCGCTGCATGAGGCACAAGGCGCAGAGCGCACAGCCTCTTCAGAGGGGGAGGAGGAGTAGAATGAGGTCCAGCATGAGGAACAACTGGAGGCAGCGGCTGTCCTAATGCGACCAGAACACAAGAACATTGCTGCCCACGATGCCGGGGATGGCCTAATCAATGCCAGATTCACCTAACTTTATGCAGCAGACATGTAGCTGCCACATGCACATGAAGGTTGGCATCACCCCACTTCAACACCATAGAGCATCTCTACAATGAACTGTGCATTCCTTGCACCGTCACCACCATTGCTGGACATAAAAGGCACCCTTACACTTCACTCTGCCACTTGCAATTGTGAGCACACATATTGCAATGAATGCAAACATTCAGAAAAAAATAATTTATTACAACAAAGTAAAAGAACAGAAACTTGACATTCATTTATAGCAAATCACCTAAGTGACTACCCTTGTGACTATTTATGTGGGATCTTTCTTTTACACGTGCTTCTACCCCTGTGGCTTCAGCAGATGTAGAGGAGCCTGCTCACTTCCCTGCTGTGCCTGCTTAGACGCCTTTGGCGGTCATCCTCTGGGTTTTGGAGCCCGTGAGGGCCTCGCCAAAGTCTGCTCCTCCTGCGGCTGTGCAGGGGCAGATTCGGCCATCACTGTCCAGGGATGCATCTGGGGCTCTGACCGAGGGGTTGGCAAGAGGGGTGGAAGTTTGATCGCTTGGAGAGGAGCCCCCACTTCCATGTCCCCTCCCACCATCATCCCTCTCATGGGCCGTCCGCACTTCACTGCTAGCAAGTAGATGGAGAGCACCTTGCTGCACATCAGTGGGGCCATGAGGGCCTATGTCTGTACTGATATTACTCATAACAAGGACGTCCATGAACCTCTAGTTTCTCTCCTCAATAGATGCCCATCTAGCCTCCATAGATGACCATCTATTTAGAAGTGTTACCATGTTCTCTCGAGTCTGACGATTTATGTCCTCCATGGAGGTGACCAACCTTTCCATGGCAGAACCTACAGTTGCCAGTGCATGCGCCATGGCATTGCTCATATTTGAGATGGACTCCTCCATTCTCTGCACACTCGCAGTCACCGTGGTTACAAACCCTGTCAGAGCCTCCTGAACTTGTTCCTGAAGCTCCAGGATCGCGCTCTTCCTGGATGGCCCCCCGAGGCTCAGCATCTGCATGCAGCTCAGCAGAGCTAGAAGATTCCTGCAGCCTCCGATGAGGAGTCTCCACTGCTGTCCCTGTCCCCACCGCTATCCTTGTCTCCAGCATCTGATCTTGCTCACTTGTGACTTCTGATACACCAGGTGACAACACTACTCTATCTCGCATAGGACCCGAGGTGTGCGTCTCTGCGCTGGTGCTGGGTGCGCTCATTTCTGCTGACACTGCTCCCTCAGAGGCTGGAGGATCCTCTGAGGAGTGCTCCTGCTCTTCCTCCTGGACAGTGGGGGGGGGGGGGGGTCCTGTGGGAGTGTAACGACATGAGTTAGACATGTGATGTGTAGACTACAGACACATTCCATTAAGCACATGATTAGCATTCAATTTCTCTTGACATCAGACCCCATATGAGTCACTCACGAATGTAAACTAAGATGTATGGAAAATAATTCTGTCACCAGGTTGTTCTAATGAGCCCCTCTCTCCATCCTCCACTTCAGGCTGGTCAACGAGTCCTGTTATGTCCAGTGCTGCCTCCTCAGCGTTGGTGAGCACAGCCAATGATGGCGGTCCGCCTCCTGTTCTCTCCCTCTCCTTGTGGGCTCTCTTTTCCTGCAATGAGGGAAACAAGAGAAGAGAAGTTTGAGTGAGAGTGATGGAATGAGTGTAAAGAATGGATGGGATAGATGTTTAGAGGGAGGCTATGATGGAGTGGGGTGCCAATACCAAGTTCCCTCCTTTTGAGTTGTTAGTTGTTGTCATTGCATTGCGATGAGGGTGAGTGTGAGGGGTACATTGTAAGATGGGACTGTGATTCTGTTCATAGGGTGATGGTGCAAGGGATGTTGGGGAGAATAAGGATGTGCAGGAGTAGCGTTGGCAATGCAGAGTGATGGAAATGTGATGACAGGCATAGCAGAATAAAGGTAAGTGTGCTTTTATACTCACTTTTCCTGAACGCAGAAGATCATTAAACCTCTTCCTACATTGACCTCCTCAGCTATTTCCATCCCCAGGGAATAGAACCTCCATGCGTCCTCTGACTCCCTCCCCAAGAACATGGAGGGAGTCATCATTGACGTGTGGCACAGCCCTTTGTCTAGCTGCAGTCATTGTTGCCTGAACCAGCACTCAGGAGCATTAAATCAGAAGAGACCAAATGGGGACATGGCCCCTTTAAATATACCGGCAACAAACGCGTCATCAGGTGACGTCACCAGACCCGCACCTTGTAATTGAGCCGAGTAACCTGCAGGGCGGGCTTAACAAGCCCAATCAACGTAAAATCCTTTTCGCAGAGCGGCTGGAGCCGGGAGCGGGACCTGGACCCGGGAGCGGGACCTGGACCCGCCAACAACCACTCACTGCGATCCCGCCTATGATGGCAAAATTGCGGCCTCTGCGTCAGGTCATGCCAAATTAAGCTTAAGTGATGAGATTGAAGAGACTTGACCTTCAGTCTCTAATTTCAATCCATCATCCACAATCCTATCAAGATGACACAAAAAAAGCAAATATAGATGTGCACATACACTTAAATTAGGGAGTTGCGAGGGTGGGGGGAAGAGCAGGCTGTTTTTCAATAGATTCAGTTTATGAAAGTATTCATAAAATTTCAAAAATGTTCAAAACCATTATCAGAAGGAATGGATTTTATATGTTCTGTCACGTCAAATTAAACAGTGTGAAGGCTGAGCTTCAGACACACTGCAGTCATCCACTGTCTGTAACAAAACATGAATAGCCAATTCGCACTAATACTGGGGATACAGGCGCCATCTGGTGACTAGATGGTGAAACATCAAAATTATCAAAGACGGTCTAGTTTCAAAACACTGATGCTCCTTAATTAGGACCAGATCAGAGTTACTTAAGGGAAGGTATACAGAATATTAAGGGCAACACTTCCCTTTTACTGATTCTGTACGCAAAGTAATAAACTGGGAAACGTAGCCAAATAATGGCCCGGAATTTGCAGTCAGCGGCAAAGCAAAGGCGTTCGTCGCTGGCCCCGAAATAAGTTTCGCACAAGGATCTCGCAATCCCTGTGTCGAGAACTTCGAGTTTTCCAACATTTAATTCAAGTATAGTGGGGATCCTCTTGTGCGAACTGCTGTGACGTCAACAAGTTGTCTACGCAGCCAATCAAAACATAGAATTCTCGCAGACAGCGAACAAAGAAGTTAGTAAGCAAAACAAAGATTGGGGCTCTCACATGGGGAAAAGGCAAACCTGAAATAAAGATGGAAAAACTTTTTTTTTTTTTTTTAAATGTAATCTTTTTTTTAAAAGTTTCTTAAAAATTGTCATTTTTATTAAATTGGACAAATTTCACAAAATTAAAATTAGTTTTCCAGGCCCTTAACCTTTGTTCAGCAGTCAATACGCTGTTAAACCTCAGTTACACCTAATCCCTTTGGGTCTAACTTTTAGTTTTAGATGCAGCATGCTTACTGTGGAAGAGCTGAAGTTTGTCAGTTTCTCTGATTTGGGTGATTACACAGATTGCCGGCTCTGTGGGGGGTGCGGGGCACAGTGCAGCCTGTTTCGGAACTGTCAGTGACAGACTACAACTTCAGGATTTCCCCATGCTCAGTTCAAAGGTGGAATGACAGAGAACACTGCCAGTTCGCCGTCATCCCGACTACCAATTCTGGGCCATTATTCAACAATTAAGGATGACAGAACTGCACCAACTATAGTCACATGCATTTCTGTTCCTTACAGGGACAAGCGTGGCAGGTTTATTTTGCAGATTGGGAACAGTTAAAGCACTTTGACAAGTTGCAAGGTTCCAGGTAATAGATATGTACTTGGCTTTAATCAACAAACGCAATAACAGAGTCAGGCAATAAATTATAGCACTGGAGAGGGATGGCGTAGTTGAGGGGCCAAAGGCAGAGTCAATTTGGTTAGAATTAAGGAACAACAGAGAAGCTATCATGCTACTGGGTGTATACTATAGGCCACCAAATAGTGGAAAGGAGACAGAAGAGTAAATTTGCAGGCAAATTACAGAAAGATGCAAGAACTAGAGAGTAGTGATAATGGGGGACTTCAATTATCCTAATATAGACTGTGAAAATTACAGTGTAAAGGGCAAAGAGGGGGAGGAATTTGTTAAATGTGTACTAGAGAACTTTCTTGACCAGTGTGTTTCCAGCCCAACGAGGAAGGCAACAGTGCTGGATCTAGTTCTGGGGAATGAAGTGGGGCAAGTGAAACATGTTTCAGTGGCAGAGCATTTGGGGAACAGTGATCATAAAATATCAAGTTTAGAAAAGTTATGGAAAAGGACAAGGTATCATCAAATGTAAAAATACTTAACTGGAGAGAGGCTAACTTCAGTGAATTGAAAAGGGATCTGGTCCAGGTGGATTGGAATCAAAAATTGGTAGGAAAAACAGTAATTGAACAATGGGAGGCCTTCAAAGAGGAGATGATTCGGCTACAGAGTAGATGCTTTCCCATGAGGGGGAAAGGAAGGGCTTCCAAAGCTAGAGCTCCCTGGATGACTAAAGATATAGAGGTTAAAATGATACAGGAAAAGCAAGCTTATGGAAATTATACAGTTCATAATACAGAAGAGAACCAAGTTGAATATAGAAAGTACAGAGGAGATCTAAAAAAGGGAGCAAGAGGGGCAAAGAGAGAGTATGAGAATAGATTAGCAGCTAATATAAAAAGGGACCCCAAAAGTCTTTTACTATTTGTGTTTCTAAAAGGGTATTTAAGGAAGGGTGGGGCTGAAGACAGAGGGCATGGCTTTTTTTATTCATTCACTGGATGTAGGCGTCACTGGCAAGACCAGCATTTATTGCCCATCCCGACTGAGGTACTAAATGAGTACTTTGCCTCTGTTTTCACTAGAGAAGAGGATGCTGCCAATGTATTAGTAAAGGAAGAGGCAGTAGCAATATTGCACAGGATAAATATAGATAAAGAGGATGTACTTAAAAGGTTGGCACTGTTCAAAGTAGAAAAGTCACCCGGTCCGGATGGGATACACACTAGGTTACGGAGGGAAGTAAGGATGGAGATGGTGGAGGCTCTGGCCACAATTTTCCAATCCTCCTTGGATACGGGGGTGGTGCCAGAGGACTGGAGGATTGCAAATGGTACAACCCTGTTTAAAAAAAAGAGGGATAAACCCAGCAACTACAGGCCAGTTAGCCTAACGTTGGTGGTGGGGAAACTTTGAGACAAAATTAATCAGCATTTAGAAAGGTATGGGCTATAAATGAAAGTTAGCACAGATTTGTTAAAGGCAAATTGTGCTTGACTAACTTGATCGAGTTCTTTGATGAAGTAACAGAGACGGTTGATGAGAGTAGTGCAGTTGATGTTGTGCATATGGACTTTCAAAAGGCAGTTGATAAAAGTACTGCATAATAGACTTGTTAGCAAAATTAAAGCTCATGGGATTAAAGGGACAGTGACAGTATGGATACAAAATTGGCTAAGGGACAGAATCCAGAGAGTAGTGGTGAATGGTTGTTTTTCAGACTGGAGGAAAGTATACAGTGGTATTCCCCAGAGATCGGTATTAGGACCACTGCTCTTTTTTATATATATTAATGAACTGGACTTGGGTATACAGGGCATAATTTCAAAGTCTGCAGATGATATGAAACTCGGAAATGCAGTAAACAATGAGGAGAATAGTAAGAGACTTCAGGAGGACAGACAGACTGGTGAAATGGGCAGACACATGGCAGATGAAATTTAATGCAGAGAAGTGTGAAGTGATACATTTTGGTAGGAAGACTGAGGAGAGGCAATATAAACTAAATGGTATAATTTTAAACAGGGTGCAGGAAGAGAGAGACCTGGGGGTGTATGTACACAAATCTTTGAAGGTGGCAGAACAAGTTGAGAAGGCTGTTAAAAAAGTAAATGGGATCATTGGCTTTATTAATAGAGGAATAGAGTACAAAAGCAAGGAACTTATGTTAAACCTTTATAAAATACTTGTTAAGCCTCAGCTGGAGCATTGTGTTCAATTCTGGGCATCACACTTTAGGAAGAGTCATAGAGTTAGAGTCATAGAGTTTTACAGCACAGAAAGAGGCCCTTCGGCCCATCGTGTCTGCGCCGCCCATCCATCCCTGTCCAGTCTAATCCCATTTTCCAGCATTTGGTCCATAGCCTTGTATGCAATGGCATTTCAAGTGCTCATCCAAATGCTTCTTGAATGTTGTGAGGGTTCCTGCCTCCACCACCCTTTCAGGCATTGAGTTCCACATTCCAACCACCCTCTGGGTGAAAAAGTTCCTCCTCAAATCCCCTCTAAATCTCCTGCCCCTTACCCTGAATCTATGCCCCCTTGTTATTGACCCCCCCACTAAGGGGAAAAGTTCCTCTTTATCTACCCTATCTATGCCCCTCATTATTTTGTACACCTCAATCAGGTCCCCCCTCAGCCTTCTCTGCTCCAAGGAAAACAACTCCAGCCTGTCCAGCCTCTCTTCATAGCTGAGGCGCTCCATCCCAGGTAACATCCTGGTGAATCTTCTCTGCACCCTCTCCAAAGCAATCACATCCTTCCTATAGTGAGGCGACCAGAACTGCACACAGTACTCCAGCTGTGGCCTCACCAGCGTTTTGTACAGTTCCATCATAACCTCCCTGCTCTTATATTCTATGCCACGGCTAATGAAGGCAAGTATCCCATATGCCTTTTTAACCACCTTATCTACCTGCTCCGCTGCCTTCAGGGATCTATGTACATGTACACCAAGGTCCCTCTGACCCTCTGTACTTCCTAGGGTCCTGGGAAGAATGTCAAGAACTTGGCGAGGGTGCAGAGGAGATTTACGAGAATGGTAACAGGGATGAGGGACTTCAGTTTTGTGGAGAGACTAGAGAAGCTGGGGTTATTCTCCTTAAAGCAGAGAAGGTTAAGAGAAGATTTGATAGAGGTTTTCAAAATCATGAATGGTTTTAATAGAGTAAATAAAGAGAAACTGTTTCCAGTGGCAGAAGGATCGGTAACCAGAGGACACAGATTTAAGGTGATTGACAAAAGAACCAGAGGCGACATGAGTAAACATTTTTTTTTCCCCCACACAGTGAGTTGTTGTGATCTGGAACGTACTGCCTGAAAGGGTGGTGGAAACAGATTCAGTAATAAATTTCAAAAGAGAACTGTATAAATACTTGAAGGGGGAAAAAATTACAAGGGGCTATGGAGAAGGAGCAGGGGAATGGGATTAATTGGATAGCTCTACCAAAGAGCTGGCACAGGCACAATGAGCCGAATGGCCTCCTTCTGTACTGTATCATTCTATGATTCTAAGAAAAGATCCAGGCAGAATTGCAATATTTCTTGCAAGTGCCAACTCCCCTCATCAGATCCACACTATCCACTTTGGTAGGATGGATTGGTCAGTCCAGTACACCAACATCTACACAAATATCCTTCACAGGTCCTGCTTTGCCTGGGAAACAGGTACATTTGAATGGTGACAGGCATGGTTTTGGTGAAGGAAAGACCCCAGATTCCATTGACCATAAGGATAGCAAGTGTCAGCAATAAAATACTTCAGTAATCTAAATTACATCACAGTAATGAATATTATTTATAAAGTAGTGGAAAAAAATTCCTGAATGATTTTTCTGTGTGGCAATGCCCCTTTTCCAGTTTCTCTAATATTCCGCAGGCAGCTTGGTCAAAGACTGGAAAAACTTTTATAAAGAATCTAGGGAAAAGACTTTGTCTGGCCCCTATCTGTATTACAACAGGGTGTCTGATGGTTTCATAAGGTCAAAGGCAAAAGGTTATTGAAGGCTAAGGTGGCTCTCTAGTGTAATCACCATAAGTGGCACGTACCTTTACAGCTCAGCTAGTTTAGAAAGAATTCATAAATAAGAACAGAGCTCCATGGAAGCAGACATGGTGAGGGCATGTAAACCCACGCAGATCCCTTAGATTGACCTCCGTGTAGGTTTTCTGACTCGCTAAAGGTTTTTTTTAAGTGTTTATTTTTAATTTTTGCTTCGCAATGGCAAGCAAACAGTTGGAGACCAAGAAAAACACAGGAGTTATTAAAAAAAAACTTCCTCTCGAGCATCACTGCAAGGTAAGGAATTGCATACAGCCAACACAGAATAGGATAATTTAATGACAAATGCGCACACAATTATAAAATCAAAACGTACTGTTAAATTGATGAGATCATAGTGCAGGTGCAGCTGTTTCTGCTTGCTAACGTGTATAGCTCCAGAATCATCTTTCTTCACCTGTAAAGATTACAAAAAAATAATCATCGAACAAATTACTGTTGCAGACAGGCTGTTACTGTACACACACACACGTCAAAACATCGATGAGAATATTCAACACAAACAGATATGAGCACAAACAAAATGTTTGCCTGCATGAACAGTGACAGGGTCCCAAAAATTCTGCAGCACACCAAGGCCAATTTGTGTGGGTACCAAATTCCACAGCATGAGAATGCAGTTTCAGTGGTACATCAGAGGCTATAACGTTGTAGCCCTATCTACGTCCTACGCGCCCTATGGCTGCAGCTCCTCAATGGGATCACAGAATCAAGTATTATGTTACTATTATTACATCTTAACGTAAGTGTATACAAGTTTGATTTTATTGGGTCAGATTTTGTGTTGACAGTAGTTACAAGTCTAAATACAGCAGAACTCTCATTCTTATTTTGCAGATGCAATTTATAATTCATCAAAAGGAGCCAACAGTGTTGATGGAAGAGAGCAAATCCTACAAGATTCGAGAAAATCTGATGAAATATTTTTGAAAGCTGCTCTGAGTGCTTGGTCACTAAAAATGTTGCTAGAAATACAAACCATAGGAAATCTTGCCACATTCGCTTACAATATTTCTGCGCACAGGGATTAAAGGGAATCATCCCCAATGGCAGCGTGTTGAATTGCAAGGACCAAAAAGGTTCCAGTTTCAATCTCTGATCGGTTAGTTGATCACAATCTATCTCAGCATCCCCTGGGCTGTGTGGGGAAGGAGGAATATCAGAAAGAGCTCCACCCCTAATTATTATCCATTGACTCCTCCTGAAACATACTCATGTGGCGATGTCAAGCAACAACAGGATTGGCAGGCTGTAACTAGTGGGGTGCCACAACGATCAGTGCATGGGCCTCAGCTATTTATAATCTAGATTAATGACTTAGATGAAGGGACTGAGTGCAATGTATCCAAGTTTGCTGATGATACAAAGCTAGGTGGGAAAGTAAGCTGGGAGGAGGACACAAAGAGCCTGCAAAGGGATAGAGACAGGTTAAGTGAGCAGGCAATAAGGTGGCAGATGGAGTATAATGTGGGGAAATGTCAGGTTATTCACTTTGGTAGGAAGAATAGAAAAAAAATGATGAGAAACTATTAAATGTTGGTGTTCAGAAAGATTTAGGTGTCCTCGTACAGGAAACACAAAGTTAGCATGCAGGGTACAGTAAGCAATTAGGAAGGCAAATGGCATGTTGGCCTTTATTGCAAGGGGGTTGGAGTACAAGAGTAAGGAACTCTTACTACAATTGTACAGGGCTTTGGTGAGACAACTAGAGTATAGTGCCGTTTTGGTCTCCTTATCTGAGAAAGGGCATAAATGCCTTAGAGGCAGTGCAACGAAAGATCACTAGATTGATCCCTGGGATGAGAGGGTTGTCCTATGAGGAGAGATTGAGTAGATTGGAGTTTAAAAGAATGAGAGGTGATCTCATTGAAACATATGAGGTTCTGAGGGGGATTGACAGGGTAGATGCGGAGGGGTTGTTTCCCCTAGCTGGAGAGTTTAGAACTAGGGGGCATAGTCTCAGGAGAAGGGGTAGGCCATTTAAGACTGAGATGAGGAGGAATTTCTTCCCTCAGAGGGTTGTGAATCTTTAGAATTCTCTACCCGAAAGGGCTGTGGATGCCGAGTCGTTGAGTATATTCAAGGCTGAGACAGATAGATTTTTGGGCTCTAGGGGAATCAAGGGATATGGGGATTGGGCAGGAAAGTGGAGTTCGAAGATCAGCCATGATCTTATTGAATGGCGGAGCAGGCTCGAAGGGCTGTATGGCCTACTCCTGCTCTGAATTCTTATGTTCTTATGTTCTAGGATTGAGCTGGAATATAAACCCCAACCTCCAAAGCTGATTAGTATGCCAACTTGTGAAGGAATATACTCTATAAGGAACTCTACCTTATAAATTCTTTAAAACATAAACTGGGTTTGGGAATTTAGAAACCTAACTGTGAAATAGCTATGAAAGAATTCTGGCTATTGAGATAAGACAGTTGTTGACCCTGAATAAATAACCTTATGGTGCATGGCTCCGACAGGCTGACCTTTGGGAACAAAAGCAATGGTTCACCCTTGTGGTAAACCACTGTTAACCTGTACATGCCTGTGTGGTAAACCACTGTTAACCCTGTACAAGTCCAGGCATGTTTCAGCCCCTGGCTCCACCCCTAAGCCCGGGTATAAAGGTGACTCACCACCCTTCCCCCGAGAGCTCTTAGGATGGATTCACTAGCAGAGGCATGCTCTAGTTCTTAGTCAATAAAAGCCTACTTCATTTAAGTCCATCTCGTAGTCTTTGGTATTGTTGATAGCGCATCAATTTTATTGACTAATTTTCAACATGGAGCAAATCTTGAAGCCGGAACGTTTAGACCTGGATCCTCAAGCAGCAGATGCAGCCAATAACTTTGAACACTGGCTGAGCTGTTTCGAAGCCTTCCTGGAGGCCTCCAGCACTACTGTCACTACAGATGACGCGAAACGGCTTGTCTTGAACTCACGGGTGAGCCACCGAGTCTACTCAATCATCCGAGACGCCACTACTTACGCGGCCGCCATCGCGACGCTAAAGGAACAATACGTGAGGCCTGTTAACGAGGTCTACGCCAGACACCTCCTGGCTACCCGAAAACAGCGCCCCGGGGAATCGGGAGCTGAATATTTACTGACACTGAGAGTCCTTGGCCGGGACTGTAATTGCAAAGCGGTGACGGCCAAGGAATGCATGGAAGACCTGATCCGAGACGCCTACGTAGCCGGCATCAGGTCCAACTATACTCGGCAGAGGCTGCTGGAACAGAGGGGGCTCGACCTGCAGAAGACGGTGGCCCTCGCTAACTCGTTAGACGTGGCCCTCCAGAACATGGACGCCTACCCCCCTGACCAGATGGCCACGTGGATGCCACGGGAGCAGCCATCTTGGGACCCGGTAAGGCCACAAGCCGCCAGCAGCCCAACTACAGCTGCAATGACCAGAGGCCAGAAATGCTACTTCGGCGGCCAGGCCAAGCACCCCAGACTGCAATGCCCAGCAAAGGACGCGACCTGCTCCAAATGCGGCAAGAAAGGCCACTACGCGAGAGTGTGCAAGGCGAAATCGACCCCCAATTCCAGCAGCGCCGCGTGTGAACCGTACAGGCCGCCATTTTGGACCCCACCAACCACGTGTGAGCCGTGCGGGCCGCCATTTTGGACACCACCAGCCGAGGGGGAGCCGCCATCTTGGACACCATCTCGGGACCAGGCCCTCGGCGCGGGCAAATACTACAGCGACCCACCGACCTCGACGATGGCCTCCATCACCCTGGACCAATCTAGGCCCCATCAACTAGCCAGGTCCATGATGAACGTAAAGGTAAATGGCCATGCCACAAATTGCCTTTTCGACTGCGGAAGCACGGGGAGCTTCATCCACCCCGACACGGTGCGACGCTACTCCCTTGTGCACACGCCACCAGGTCTTTATGGCCTCAAAGTCCCATACGGCGGACGTCGGCGGCTACTGTGTAGCGACTCTGACAGTGAACGGCGTGGAGTACAGAGAGTTTAAATTCCTCGTCCTGCCACAGCTCTGCGCTCCCGTACTGCTAGGATTAGACTTCCAGTGCCATCTGGAGCGCGTCACGATGGCATATGGCAGGCCCCTGCCCCCACTTACAGTCTGCAGCCAGCAGAATTTAAACACGGCGCCGCGCAAAGTATGCAGCCTGTCCACCCTGAAGGTCAAACCCCCCCCCCCCCCCCGTTGTTCGCTAACCTCGCCAAAGACTGCAAGCCAATTGCTACTAAAAGCAGGCGGTACAGTGCCGGGGATAGGAGCTTTATTAAATCAGAAGTACAAAGACTCCTGAGGGAAGGGATTATCGAGGGCAGCACCAGCCCATGGCGAGCCCAAGTGGTGGTAGTAAAGACCGGCGAAAAACAGCGCCTGGTTATTGATTACAGCCAGACGATCAATCGATACACGCAATTAGACGCATACCCACTTCCCCGCATATCTGACATGGTCAACCAGATAGCACAATACCGGGTATTCTCGACGATTGATCTGAAGTCGGCATACCACCAGCTCCCCATCAGGCCTGAGGACCGCCAGTACACGGCCTTCGAGGCTGACGGTCGCCTCTATCACTTCCTCAGAGTCCCCTTCGGCGTCACCAACGGGGTCTCGGTCTTCCAAAGGGAGATGGACCGGATGGTTGACCAGAACGCGCTGCAGGCCACCTTCCCCTATCTAGACAACGTCACCATCTGCGGCCATGACCGGCAGGACCACGATGCCAACCTAGAAAAATTCCTCCGTACGGCCCAACGGCTGAATCTGACATACAACAGAGAAAAATGTATGTTCCGCACCGCGCGCCTCGCTATTCTCGGCTGCGTGGTGGAAAACGGAGTCATCGGCCCCGACCCCGTCCGAATGCGCCCCCTCCTGGAACTACCCCCCCCCACTGTCTAAAAGCCCTGAAGAGATGCCTAGGGTTCTTCTCTTACTACGCCCAGTGGGTGCCCAACTATGCGGACAAAGCCCGGCCCCTCATCAAGTCAACCTCCTTCCCCCTGACGGCAGAGGCCCGTGCGGCCTTCACCCTCATAAAAAAGAGGACATTGCGAAGGCCACAATGCACGCAGTGGATCAGTCCATCCCTTTCCAAGTGGAGAGCGATGCATCCGACTTCGCCCTAGCCGCAACCCTTAACCAGGCGGGGAGACCCGTGGCCTTCTTTTCACGGACCCTCCAGGGCCCCGAAATTCGACACTCCTCAGTCGAGAAGGAGGCCCAGGCGATAGTGGAGGCTGTACGGCACTGGAGACATTACCTGGCCGGTAAACGTTTCACCCTGCTCACTGACCAACGGTCAGTAGCATTTATGTTTAACAACAGACAAAGGGGGAAAATCAAAAATGATAAGATATTGCGGTGGAGGATCGAGTTATCCACCTACAACTACGATATCTTATACCGGCCCGGGAAACTTAATGAGCCCCCAGACGCCCTATCCCGTGGGACATGTGCCAACGCACAAGTCGATAGGCTACGGGCCCTCCACAATGATCTCTGCCACCCGGGGGTCACCAGGTTCTTCCACTTTATTAAAGCTCGCAACCTGCCTTACTCCATCGAGGTCAGGACCATGACCAGGAACTGCCAGGTCTGCGCCGAATGCAAACCGCATTTTTACAGGCCAGACAGGGCACACCTGATTAAAGCCACCCGCCCCTTCGAATGTCTCAGCGTCGATTTCAAGGGGCCCCTTCCCTCCTCTGACCGCAACACGTACTTCCTCAATATTATTGACGAGTACTCCCGTTTCCCCTTCGCCATCCCCTGCCCGGACATGACCAGCGCCACAGTCATCAGGTACCTCCACGACCTGTTCGCCATATTTGGCTTCCCCAATTACATCCACAGCGACAGGGGCTCGTCGTTCATGAGCGACGAGCTGCGCCAGTACCTGCTCGAGAAGGGCATAGCCACGAGCAGGACTACCAGCTACAACCCCCGGGGTAACGGACAGGTAGAGAGGGAGAACGCAACGGTGTGGAAGACCGCCATGCTCGCCCTAAAATCCAAGGGCCTCCCAATCTCCCGCTGGCAAGATGTCCTCCCCGATGCGCTCCACTCCATACGATCACTGCTCTGTACTGCCACAAACGCCACCCCTCACGAGAAGATGTTGGTCTTCCCCAGGAAATCCACCTCGGGGACATCACTACCGCCATGGCTGACGTCTCCGGGACCCGTCCTGCTCAGGAAACACGTGAGGAGCCATAAGACGGACCCCCTGGTCGAAAAGGTTCACCTCCTCCACGCCAACCCACAGTACGCCTACGTGGCGTATCCTGACGGGCGGGAGGACACAGTCTCAATTCGAGACCTCGCACCCTCAGGTACCACCCGAAACACCATCGATCACCATCCACTACCTCCACCCACCACCACTATCCACGACGCACCACCGGGGTGTCTACCACGAACTGACGACATGCCGGTGCCATCCCTACCCCGAGAGGACGACACGCCAGTGCTCCGTCCCACGCGAGAAGCGGCCGCGGGCAAAGAACCGCCGCAACCGGCACCACGAAGATCATTACGGCAGACAAGACCCCCGGAGAGACTTTCGTATACGAACTTTTGAAACACTTCACCCCGCCGGACTCTTTTTTTAAACGAGGGGTGAATGTGGTAAACCACTGTTAACCTGTACATGCCTGTGTGGTAAACCACTGTTAACCCTGTACAAGTCCAGGCATGTCTCAGCCCCTGGCTCCACCCCTAAGCCCGGGTATAAAGGTGACTCACCACCCTTCCCCCGAGAGCTCTTAGGATGGATTCACTAGCAGAGGCATGCTCTAGTTCTTAGTCAATAAAAGCCTACTTCATTTAAGTCCATCTCGTAGTCTTTGGTATTGTTGATAGCGCATCAACCCTGGATAAGGTGTTCTAATTTAAACTTCGTAAAGATGGCACATAAGATAAGGAACATCTGCCCTCGTAAAGATGACATAAAATACGGGACACCTGCCCTTCACAGCATTTTATATGGTGAACCCAGAACACCTGGAGATGAGACAAGGTTCTGGAATATTACAAGCTGATGTAGCAGTAAGAATTGCAGAGGTCGGTAGAAAGATGAATAGGGGTAATTGACTTGCATCAGCAGAAACTTTAAAGGAAATACAACTGTCAAAGGGTATAAATATTGAAGTCTCAAATGGGATATCAGACTCGCATTAATCGGGCAAGGCGATTCTCGACCACAGAGGCGACTCTGTGGTCTCCAACTCTTTGTACCTCGGGGATCAAAGGTATTTGATATTGATGGATATCCTGTATAGAAAACTCTAAGAACTATAATACTGTAGCGAAGTTAAGATTTAAAAGTAAGATTCTCTGTTAATAATCAGGTTGTATTTTTTCTCTTTTAGAACTGTTAACGTTGCAATTGACTGATTCACCAACTGTAAATTGCATGTCAGTTCTTTTAATAAATCTCTATATATTTTTAGAATTCTCACATAAGTCTTCTGTAGCAATAACTTGCGAACCCAATCTCTGTACACTCTTTAGTGAAGAGTTACAGAATTCTGAAGTTCTCCGGACCCTCATAATATCCGGGACGTTGCAGTCTAGCTAAACTTATTAAAAGTGCTATCTGGAGGATGGTAACATTCTCGGGTTGTTCCTTTCCTTTAGGGAGAGATAGCCGGACCTTTAGACCTGATTAAGCGTCTTTAGGATTCGGCTACCTCAAACTTTAGTTGAAAGTGAACGTCTGAGAAATACGCCTGATCCGGGATAGCCCCAAAGGGGCTAGGACTAGTAAATATCCCTTCAAACTCACACATGAAGTATGAATTTTTGGGTGAGGTACTAAACGGTTATTAATGTCTTTGAAACCATTGAAAATACTGTACTAGCTGCCCAGTCCAATCCCAGTTCCTTCTCCTTTCCCGGTACTTTTATTCTTCCTTTGCAAATGCTAATCGAATTCCCTTCTAAACTATGTTATAGTTTCTGCCACAATAACTACTTATGGTAAAGCATCCCACGTGTGAAAATTTCTTCTGACTTCCCTCTTTGTTCTCCTAGTGTTAATCCCGAGTCTATCCCCATCATCAATTAACCAACCAGTGGAAATAATCTTTAACTACTTAACCTCTCAAAACCTCAGATTTTTGCAAACCTCGAAGTTGCCCCCTGCCCCACTTCAACCTTCTTTATTCCATTAAAAAAGATCCAATTTTTCAAGTCTTTATTCATCACGATTACCGCTCATTCTTGGTACCATTCTAGTGAATCTTTGCTGTAGTCTTTCCATTGCACTAATATCCTTTGTATAATGAGCTGCCCATAACCCACACCCAGTCACTACCTTCTGCATAGCAAAGGAGAAAATTGGAACAGGTTTCAGTTGATTGAGAATTTAATCATCAGGTGCTGAGGGCTTGCAGATGCACAATCCAGCACAATAATGTTTTTAGTGCCTCATTTTCCTATAGGTACCGAGGAAATGAAAGCCCAAGAAATCACATCAGGTTTTGAGGAAAAATAGCATTCCTTTGGTACTGAGGCTACGTACTCTCTCTTACAGAGCACATGATTGGAACACAGGGTGAATCCAAGCAGATCCACTGTCTAAAAGAAAAGAATGGAACTTTCAACATTAGTTAAAATTAAAGCATTTAAAATTTATTGCGATGCCAATGAATTTCTAATGTAGAGTATTACTGGCAATTGATTTTCGGGGATAAATAAATCCTTTTTCCGAAGTAACTCACTGCAAATGTAAATTCAAGCGAGGTACTGGTAAACTTACCAGAAGGAAATGGATGGCAGCTCCTCTACAAAAGGCCAGCATGGGAGTTACTGCACTCTGCACTGCAACAAATTGCCAAGATAAAAGTGGCACACTCGCTGGATTTGTCTGGAACAATCAGAAACAGAAGCAGAAAAAAGAAATTATCACACAACTTAGTCTAGTGATCTGATCAGGCAGGTATTCAGTAACTCTGTCACAGTGAGGAAAATATTTCATTCTTCTACACTATAATCAATCCTGTTAAATAACCATGCTCAACCATATTACATTAGTTTATTGCAAAGATGATAAAGGCTGATCATGCAATTTCTGAAGTCATAATGTAAACAGGCAACACAATGCCCAGTTTGTTGAAGAATGAGTGCAGCATGGCATAGAGTGACAGGAAGAGGATTTGTATTAATTCCATCAGTTCCTGACCTCAACTATTCTGGTCAGAGGGATACTGTTGAACAGAGGCCAGGTACAGGGTGTTCTAAGAAATGGAAAAATAAACAAGAAAAATTAAGAGCTATCATTGCCTGTGCTGCTCTTATGCGTCTCTGAGTTTTGGCAGAACAGGTTCCCTATTCTTCTAATTGTGGTATGGGAAGATTCCATTGGAGGAAGCACACAAAAAGCTTACATGAAAACACACTTACCCTTCCATATGGAAATGTTAGCCAAACTTTCAATGAGGGTTTCAATCCAATGACCAAAACCTTAAAAACAAAACAATGATGGCAAGTTGCTCGATGTTCTTAAAAAAAAAAAAAAAAAATCACTCCCAGTTACTATATTTAAATATACATAACCAGGGTTCACAAAAATTAAGGACCTACCTGAATAAGATATGTAAAAGCTCCAATGATGCTTCCTAACACAAATTTGTTCTCTTCCCACATCCAGGCCCAGCTAATTTATATCTGTGGATATTAATGATCAATTTCACCTACACTTGTTCCTCATGCAACTCAAGCTTTCCCTATAAAGAACAGCATCATTACTATCAATGATCACTGCTGATGTGTTGCTGTTCTTTATGGATATTTTTCGGCACGGGTTCACATACTTCTCGGGAACAGTCCACTCTTCCAAGAGCATTATCAGTATTGCACCTTCCATGCGAGCCAGCACTCACTTTTGCAAATGTTGCAGGTCTGACCAGTAAAAAATATTTCTGCAGAAGCAGTATAAAACCTCACCCTTATGACAGTCTGTTGGGTGACTCCTTTTGTGAGTGTGAAGATGCATTGAAATGCTGCAAACAACGTGGGGGGAAAATTCAGTATTGCCCATTTTGGGGCGCTAATATCGGCCGGGTGCAAAGTTTAGCATCCAGCGCTAATTATCGCCTCCGACTGCAAAATTCGCCTCTGTCGCCCCTGGGAGTGATTTGAGCACTAAATCAAGCGCTACACACCTCTCAAAGCGCTAACGTTGGGGAGCGAGGCGTTACCTCAGAACGTTACCGAAGCTCAGGCAATGTCAGTTACCATGGAAGCCAGACAGGCTAACGCCATCCAGTTTTTAAAGGGGAGGGGCCATCTTGCTGGTCAGCCACACCCTGCTCATTGCAGCGTTGAATCTCAGCCTGGAAAGACCTCTAAAGCAATTATGTTGGAACCACTAATGGATAGGCCCAGGGAGAGAGCTCAGCGCTTAGGAATCTCAAAAGTGTTGCTGAGGACCAAACTCCTTAGGACAGCGTTAAAGCTCTCCAGACGTCTCTCTCCCCCTCAACCTGCGTGTACTAAAAATTTTGCCGACAAGAAAAAGCAGGAAGCGCCGCCTTTAAATAAACGCACCCCCAGCCCCTTCCTGACGTGAAAATGTCCCCTCTACCTGTCGCTCCTAACGGCAGGCGCTAAGGCAGAGGGCGCGACTCAATTTCCGGTCTGGGGCGATACCGGGGCGTTGCATGCTCGACTGACGTCACAATCTGCGGGCGCAGGAGATCATGGCGGTAGTGTTTAGCGCCGCCGCAAAACTACTGATCAATTTCACAAACGGTGCTAAAATCGCCGCGCTCGGGCGCCAAGTTCCTAGTGCCCCTAGAGGCGCTAACCAACCAAATTTTTCCCCTGTGGTCTCTTAATAATAAAGAAAACAAAGACTTCAATTTCTATAGTGCCTTTCACAACCTCAGAACGTCCCAAAGCGCTTTACAGCTAATGAAGTACTTTTCAATTATAGTCACTGTTGTAATGTGGGAAACACAGCAGCCAATTTGCGCAGAGCAAGTTCCCACAAGCAGCAATGTGTTAATGACCAGATAGTGACGTTGATTAAAGGATAAATACTGACCAAGACATGTTATCAATGAAACACATACAACCACGTGTTATATTTCATCCCAGTGAGTTTTGTGAAACCTTTTCCTCAGTACAGGAAACTTTGTGTTATCCGGAGGCTAAATGTCCGGCAAGCTCGAGCCACCGGCAAAAATCAGGAGCCGTTTTTTTTCTTTTTGTTGCTTTTTTTTTCCCCAGTCAGGCACTGCAAGGTCTGTAGCTATAGCAACAGCTTCAGCTAGAGATGCTTGCAGCTGCAGCCGACTCTTTAGAAGCTGTTGCTAAGCAACAGTGTTTGTTGTCAGATACGGAGATGAAAACCTCCGTATGCTTCAACATTAGAGCTGGAGTGTCCAGCAGTTTTGAGGGAACGGCAACAGCTCGGTCCTGTCGGTGCCGGATAGCACAAAGTTTCCTGTAGTTAAATTAACTTGAAAATCTACTTAACAAAAATAAGGCTTTCCAGTCCCCGATTTCCTGTAAGACCAACAGGGTAAAGGGAAAAAAGATTTCCTGAGAGTTGTGAACACACCCCAGTAACGCAATACCAGTTTTGATTTTCAGCCAATGGCCACTGAGTTTTGAATGACACGGTCACAGAATGTAAGCAAGGGAACTAGTAGGAACAGGAGTAGGCCATTGAGCCCTTCGAGCCTGTTACGACATTCAATGAGATCATGGCTGATCTGTGACCTAACTCTATATACCAGCCTTTGCCCCATATCCCTTAATATCTTTGGTTAACAGAAATCTATTAATCTCAGATTTAAAATTAACAATTGACCCAGCATCAACTGTTTGGAAACACTTCAACATGCAAAGGCTGGTAGAATTCCAAACTTCTACCAGCCTTTGCATGTCAAAGTGTTTCCAAACTTCACTCCTGAAAGGCCTGGCTCTAATTTTTAGCCTATGTCCCCTAGTCCTAGGCTCCCCAACCAGCGGAAATAGTTTCTCTCTATCTACCCTATCAGTTCCCTTTAATATCTTGAAAACTTCGATCCAATCACCCCTTAATCTTTTAAATTCCAGGCAATGCAAACCTGGTTTGTGTAATTTCTCCTTGTAATTTAGCCCTTGGCATCCAGGTATGATTTTAGCAAATCTGCGCTGCACTCCCTCCAAGGCCAATATATCCTTCCTAAGGTGTGGTGCCCAGAATTCAACACAGCACTGTAGGTGTGGTCTAACCAGAGCTTTATAGGTCATGTCTATTTGCAACACCAAGGGCTCGATTTTGCCGGCGCTCAGGGGTTGGGTTTGGAGGCGGGACTGCTGGCAAAATCAAAAAGATTGGCAGCGGGTCCCGAACCCGCTTCCAACCCGCCTCCAAACAATCTTCCCGGGAGTCGGGTCCCCAATCTGCGCAGGGACCCGATTCCTAGCGGCAGGAACAGGATTATAGCCACTTAACTGCTTGTTAACAGGTAGTTAAGAAGCTTTTCCTATTTTGCCAGGTCAACTGCGGGCTTCCCGACATCCGGACTCCACGCCAGGTAAGTGCAGCGTGTTGTGAGTCTACTGTAATGTTTCTTCATTGATGACAGCTGCAGAAGTGGTGTGAAGGATCCAATGGTGAGTTTCAGAGGTAAGGAAATGCTGGGAAAATAATTTTTAATGTTTTTAGACTTTTCTGTAGGTAGTAAGATTTGAAGTGTTTGTGTAGTCCCGGCTCACCAGTGACAGATCGGTTCTGTAACCTCACCTGCAGCTGCCATCTGTTTTATACTAAGGAGGGAGTCACTGGAGAGCCTGGGTGCAAGGGCTCACCTTTGTACAGTGATTGTCAGTGTCTGCAGCACCTCAATGTTGTCAAACACTGAAAAATCATGTCAAACAAAAATGAGGGTAACCCCTTTAAGAAAACCGGCAGATGACACATCAACTGACGTCATCTGACACAGCTTTTTCTTAATTGGCCAGCAAGCCCGCAGGGCGGGCTTAACAAGGCCAATTGACGCAAAATAGCATCTGATGTCGCTGGGGCGGAACTGGAGCCCGGAAGGCAGCAGTCCTGCCCCCAATGCGCCTCTTCAGGTAAGTTCGCGACCCAAATTTCTGATTGGTCTGCTTGGAGGACAAGACCAGATTTCTGATTGGTCCCCTTGGAGGACAAGACACACCAACAATTTGTCTCAAATGTGTAATTTGATCTTGCCTGCTGGAGTAATCAAAATCTTTGCAACGTGCAATTTGATCCATTCATTGTGACAGGCAGGCTCCAGAGCTCACAGTGCTAACACTAATGCTTTCAGAGAACAAACAGGGATCACCCTCCCAGGTTAGGAGCACTCACAGCGCTCACACTGCCGAGTTCAGATAGGAAAGGGTGAGGCCATGGAGGGATTTTAAGAATTTTAAAATCAAGGTGTTGGTAGACAATGTTCCCACAAATTTTTTTTTGGATGCGCGGTCCATTCAAAATTTTGCATATGCTCAAAATCTACCATTCAAAAGCCGATATGCGGCCTGCGCAGAACCTCCAGACAGCTGCGCGACCGCGCACCTTAGCGGGAACGTTGTTGATGAAGCCAATGTAGGTCTGGGGTGATGGGTGAATGGGACTTGCTGCGTGTTAGGATACATCCAGCAGATTTTTGGATGAGCTCAAGTTCATTGAGGGTGGAAGATGGGAGTGTGGCCAGGAGAACATTGGAATAGTCGAGTCCGGCAAAGAACACATAAATGTAATTTTTGCATGTTGTAGGACCAGCACAGAATAACCTCTCATTTTTAAAAATGTATTTATTTATTGGCCATCCTTAGTTGCCCTTGAGAGGATGGTTGTGATCTATTTTCCCACCTGGATCACGTTCTTGCTCTCATCCCCCACACCCCCCTTTAGACTTGGATCAGGTTGTTCCCCCCTACCCTCTGTTCTCACCATGCTCCTCCTCCAACTAGTTCCTAACCTTCACTCCCCGAGTTCCTAACCTCCCACCCAGAGTTCCTGACCTACTCTCCTCACCTCCCAGTTCCTGATCATCCCCCA
The DNA here is from genome assembly GCF_052327205.1 of Somniosus microcephalus. Taxonomy (NCBI): domain Eukaryota; kingdom Metazoa; phylum Chordata; class Chondrichthyes; order Squaliformes; family Somniosidae; genus Somniosus; species Somniosus microcephalus. Next base: position 195,619,593 of record NC_140990.1, on the reverse strand, counting down.
TCCATCCTCCTTCTATCCGCTCTCCTCTTCGATCTCCTCTCCTCACTCCTCTTCAATCTCCTGTCCTCTCTCCCCCCGCCCCCCGCCCCCCACCCCATTCAAACCCCTGACCTTCTCCGCACGGAGCCAAGGAAAGCGTGCCAGTGCAGGCCACAGCCGCCGCACCATTTGGCACTGCACATGTACGACCAGATCGAGTGCACATGCTCGACCGGATCGAGTGCACATGCGCAATACCAAATGGGCGCAGATGGAGTCAAAACCAAAAATAATCACCCCGGGCTTTGTAAAGCTGTAGCAGGACTTTTAACCCCTTGTAGTCTCGTCCTCTAGACAGAAAGGCCAGCATTCCATTAACCTTTTAAATTATTTTCTGTACCTGTCCATGACATTTTAACGATCTATGTACATGGACCCCTAAGTCTCTTTGGACCTCCACCGCTTCTAGCTTTTCACCATTTAGAAAGTACTCTGATCCTTTTTAGATCCGAAGTGGATGACCTTACACTTGCCGATATTGAAATCCATTTGCCAGTTTTTCCCCATTCACTTAATCTTTTAATATATTTTTGTATGTCGAGTGATGTCTTAGCACAAACATCAGTTGCTGCCCAGGCAACCAGGTCACTGATCACAGCAACCCACAGGTCTTGTTCATTTTAAACCACCTGTCAATGCTCTACAAATCAGCCTGGTAACCATTTGCATCACTTAACAATTCACTTACTGAATATTCAACTGAGTGTAAAGTCAGCAGTTCCATAGTCCCTGCACTGCCCACGCATTACAAAGGAGTTCGAAGTCTGATCATTTTGTTTCAACTTGTTCTACAATTACTATTTGCTCAGTAACTATTTTGAAACTTAACTAAAACACCAGAAATTGCTGGCATTTTTTTTAAGTTTCTAACTTTAGATGGCATTTTTAATTTGTGCAGACCAGGGTAACAGATGTTAATCCTGGGAACCGAATATCTTTCCACTTTTGTCAGCTTCAAGCACTCTAGAAAGACAGACTTGCATTTATATAGCACCTTTCACGAACACCAGATGTCCCAACGCGCTTTACAGCCAATGAAGTACTTTTTAAAGTGCAGTTACTGTTGTAATGTAGGTCAGCTACAGCAAGTGTCTAATGTTTTGGAGCAGGGCTCCAGATCCATGTGCCATAATTAATGAGTGGACTGCATATGAAACCTACATTTTAAAATTTCCTTGTGTGAGTCACATGCATTTAAACAAAATACTTCCAAAAATCACAGGAGTTAATTGTCGGCAACACTGGGGTGTTCTTCACAAACAACCATAAAGATTGAAATTCTCATACAATTTGCATTTATATGGCATCTTTAATGTTAAACAGTCCCAAGGCAGTTCACCAATAAGAATAAAGAAAATTGGAGACCGAGCCAGAAAGTGAGACATTAGGAGGGATGACTAAGCATTTCATTAAAGAGATGGGTTCTGAAGAGGTTTTAAAAAGGACAGAGAAATGGAGAGGTTTGAGGGAGGGAAAATTCAGCTTAATATTCAAACAGCTGAGGATTCTGCCACCAATGATGGGACCAACAGAGTGTTCAGGGAGATAGAAAGCTAGAAATACAGCAAAGGTCAGGTTGGGTGAGGCCATGAGGATTTAAAGATGAGAATGAAAGTTTTAAATTTTAAATACTGGGTGACAAGAGTCAACGTAGGTCAGCAAAGATAGGGATGATGGACAAGTGGGGCTTAGTGCAGGACCGGATACATGCGATAGAGGTTTGGACAAGTTGAAGGTTTTTGAGGGTGGAGGATGAGGGGCCAGTCATGGGAGCATTGGAGTACGAGAGTCTGCAGGTAACAAAGGCATGCAAAACTGGCCGTCTGCCTGTTCCTCGTTCACCCTTTTGGCTAGTTAGTGCTCCTCTTGCTTTGTATCCTGGTTTCAACTGTTGCTTTGAACTTCCTGACCTGCTCTACTGACATCCACTGCTAGGCCAGTGCTATGTCCCACTGCCATTCAACGTCTACATTGCCCAAAGTAGTTTGCTCCAGCTCTGCACATTGCTGCTGCTTTTTGTGTGAACTTCACCACCATTTCACTATTGTCTCCATGATCTTCTCCGATATAATCTTTCACCTTTATCTCTGCTCACTCCTACTGCCTCCAAGATCTTCTCTGCTGTCACCTTTGCCTCTGCAATATTCTCCTTTGAGATCCCCACCATCATTCATTGGCGGAGTTGGCACTTCTTCTGCTGCTGGTTGGGCTTCCTTGGGTTTGCGGTTTAATCCACCAATACGAGAACAGCTTTTCCAGTCCTCCAGGTCTAGGAAGCTCAAAAAGCTGAAACCAACAGAAGAAGTCCACGTACACGAGCACGCAAATAGAAAATAACCGCTGAGGCTTTGAGTGACGAATAATGGAAGCTCACAGACTGGGTCTGGTTTGCGCACCATATTGTACGCCCCTGAAATACAGTACTGTAATGAAATCTGTTTGTCTTGGTCCTGTATTCGTTTTGCACTCATGTATATTACCCTCCCCCACTGTGTATAGTTTCACTTCCTCTTTCCCGACTAACCTGGGAGGTTCCAGGTCTTGGCTCTTGGCTCCGCCCCTGACTTCTCTTACATAAAGATCCCAGGATCTGTAGGACTCATTCCTGTGAACCAGTCGGCGTGTTGAGATGTTAGCTCTGATCTTAGTGATTAAAAGCCAACTTGTTTAAGTCTATAACTTCTAGTTTTGTGGTTATTGAAGGCCCATCAAGTACTACTTAGATGCAGGGTAACTGCACTGTCCAACCAAGTGTTCCAGGCTGAGTACAGCACTGATTAGATGACTCTGCTTCTCCCGGACCTGTCCCAACCTCAGAAGAGCACACATAATTTTGCAATTCCATTTTCCACAGCAGCCATCCTTGTAATTCCTAACTTTAACCTTTACGAATGAAGCATAAAATAAAATTCACACATTTAGCTCGCTGGTGGAGAGATCCTAAGTTGAGTATGAATGAGGTCTAGGAGCAGAGAAGCAGGAGTTGAAATCAGAGGGACAGTTATCACTGGCCACCCCTGTGGATCTTCTGGTAGTCAGCTGTAGATGGCACTGGGTTCAAGTACATAGCCACCTTCCTTGTCAGCACAGCTTAGGAGACTAGAAAGAAGAAATATGCTAAAATAAAAGAGGAGATTTGTATCACTCAAAAATGATTATATTTATACCTTGGTTAAAGAAGCCATCGCCAGTAGTGCATATTGTGTAATTGGATGATCTCTCAGCTCCGACTTTACAAGTAAAGGTTCAATACAGCAAACTTCACCTTTAGCTCCACTAAACAAACAGCGGGACTCGCATGTTCTCACTCCCATGACTCTCCTGTGATAAAAATTACAAAACAAAATTCAGATATAGAACATCCTCCATCTGCGTGTTAAAGCAACAGCAATGTTTTTATTTAAATCTACCATTAGATTATAAAAGATTCAAGATTTTTTTTTTTTTTTTAAAACCAGCGAACCATTGTAAAGTTTTTCCAATATCAGAACTTTTAACTTCAACTTAAAAGAATCCCTAAATGAACTATAATAGTTTTACAGTAATATCATAATCAAAATATAGCCGCAATAAAAGCAATCATTTTGCTAAGGAAAATGTTGATTTTCACTAAGATGTGATCTTTTGAAGCTTAATTTTAAAAAATAGTGCATTGGTTTATACATCACTATGCATTGTAATATTTACATGCAAGAAGTGCTGTGTATTAGGTAACATTTGTTTGCCTTCCATTCTGATCATCTTTGGGTTACTGGGGTCAGGGGTGCACATAATCTGTGGAGGACAGTCTGCCCAAGTTGAACAGTGAGGGTATGGGGACAGATAAATGTCCTTGGGTGCTGCTTGATTATCTCTGGAGACCAGGACGGGGTTATTTAGGCAGAATTCCCTCCACATGGGTGGCGTGAAGTCCACAATGGGGTAGGTGCGGCATGGCTTATAGAAGGAACCAGACTGATGGACTGAGTTCCTTATATCTTTCCATGCTTTCTAACGTCACCCCTCCCATTTCTATTTCCCCTCTTTCATTCAGCATTTTAGATCCGAGTCAGACATTTTGCTCAGTGGTAACACACATGGGGCAGTCAGACAACGCAAACTCTCCTATTCTGGTGCTGGAGTTCCCCAGCTGACTAGCAATGTTAAGGTGGAGCACACTGCGACAAAAGCAAAAACTTCAAACAATACAGTATGATCTTAACTGAGAAGTTGCATTTAAATGTAAGAAAATCATTTTTTTTTTTTTTTAAGTTTAGTTTAAATCACTGACAATACAAATGTTTAAATTAAATTATAATCAGCCATAGACCAAACAATTTTTCCAATTTACAGTATCATGCTGAAAAGCGGAGCTTAAAAGAAGCATTTGCTGCACGTTCTAAAGATGTCTCCCTCCAACTTTCACTTCCTCTTTTGAAGGTAATACATGATGCTGTAGAATACCACAGGCACTGGCAGCCCTCCTCCATGTGCCAGTAAGCCAATTGATGGTGGGGAGAAACACGGTTAAGCCTGATCCCGAATTTGCCCAACATCCACATATGCTCATTTTTCAACAAAGGTCTCTAATTGTGATCAGGTGCAGGAAGGGAATCACCATGGTCCCTAGTCCAGGGGGGCAGCATTGATGGGGGGTCTAGAACGAGGGATCACAGTCTCAAGATACGGGGTAACACATTTAGGACTGAGATGAGGAGAAATTTCTTCACTCAGAGGGTGGTGAACCTGTGGAATTCTCTACCACAGAAGGCTGTGGAGGCCAAGTTACTGAATATATTTAAGGAGGAGATAGATAGATTTCTAGACACAAAAGGCATCAAGGGGTATGGGGAGAGAGCAGGAATATGGTATTGAGATAGAGGATCAGCCATGATCATATTGAATGGCGGAGCAGGCTCGAAGGGCCTACTCCTGTTCCTATTTTTCTATGTTTCTATGATGAACAGGCTGCTCTCATGGGCCACCTGGCTGCTAGTTCAAAACCAACACCGGCAGAAACTTGCCTGCAGGAAAGCACAACTAGGGCACACAAGGAGAAAATAAAAGGAAGCTTGAACACATTCATTAAAGATGCAAATAAATTAAAAACTAAGAATCTTGTGTCCTTGGTCTTATAATAGCATTCAAAACGGTATGTATTCATTTTCTATGATGGCATGCATATTGAAGAGATGCAATTAAAAATATTTAGACCAACTGGCATACTTAATCTTGTGCATTTAGTACTTCTTGCAGTAAAGCTCATCTGAAACTGATGTTTAATCAGCAATAGGCATGCAGTAAGTATAGGATAATGTAGGAGATGCTTATGAAGATCTTCTCCGGTTAAGAGATTACTTTCCCTCATGTATAATGTTCATACAGAAATACATCTTACTTGAAGGCGAGTTCAAACACTGAGCCTCCACTATCATTGCAAATGGCTGCAGTTGGATCATCAGTGAACTGCAAGAAAAAGAACAATTCATATCTGTTGCAAAGAAAATTAACATACCAATTTTGTTCCATATATCCTACTTCAAAACACATTTTCAGGCTACAAACGGCTTATATTTAATACACAAGATATTTGCTTCAAAATCCTTTTCATAGCATTTAATAATGCTATCTTCTCTGTAGATTAAAGTGTTCACTGATTTACTGTCAGCCATTAATGGTCTCAAAAGGATTATTAATAGCCTTTTATCACCATATAATGTGAACAGGGTTTCGGCAACTGGTTGCAACATAGGAACCAAAGTGATCTGTATCTCCCCTAAAACTGTTACCTTCCTGTCAAAGCTCCTGATGATTTTGTAACGTACAGAACCCCCACCCCTGCACCTCCCACTGTTACCAACTTAAGAAATGTTCCAATTATAAACCCTTATGCTGATATTGCAGTTTTCTACCTGCAGTAACCAGAAAAAACAGACAACTCTTAACTCCCATAGTTGCCATCTATCCCATTTTAATCCATAGTATAATTTTTCAGTGCACTATTGGGAAATTTCTAAAATGAAAACCAGACACCAATATCTGTCTTTAAAAAAAACAGAAGTGGTGCATTTTTTCCACTTACATCTATGTCTTACCAATATGGACAGAGAAGGGACTTGTTTGTTCAAGTTTAAAATTAATTTTCATTAGCAGCAAAGAAAAATGTTGGAGCATGAGCCTTGATCCTACCCTCTGCCGTGCTCCTATCCTACACCCCCTCCACCCCAGTTGGTTTTGAACTTGGCAAAAGGTGGCAATGCTGGTCTCTTCCAAAGGAATTAAAGGGAAAAATTAGAATGAAGGATTGTATTGTTACATTTCATTTATAGGAGCAACACCTTATCTATAGCAGCAAACAGGAGCCTATTCGACATGATTCAACTCATATCTTCCACTGTAAACAAGGAGAATCAAAAAAGCAAATGAACAAAATCCAGCTCTCTGGTGGGTTTGTTTTCCTGCTGCTGTCGTCATCTGTGATACCAGCCAAAAGACAAAATCCACTGTACTGCCCTTCCACTTAGATAGCAAATTCCCCTTCAGTGGCTACCGTTCAATTAGAACCATTATTTTGAAATTTGCTTTTTACTGTGTTGATGAAAGAACAGAAATATATTTGTATAGGGCAGTACAGTGCCACATTGTATCAGGTCAGCATAATTAGGAAATCAGATTTTAAACAATACATCATGGATTATTGTCAAAATACAGGAATTTTAAATCAAATATCTTGGGTCATTGGCATAAAAAAAGCTTCCTCTTTAGGTAGCCAGAAATACTTGCAACATATAAATTTAGAAAAATAGTGGTATAAATTCCACTGAGTAAAATACACTGCAAGGCGTGATTTTCTTAACCTACATGGTTTAAAACAAAACCATAGATGTCACAGATTACACTGAAAAATATTTGCAATAAAAATCCTAATTTCTCTTGGAGACTAATATTTGGATCAGCTCTACTCTTTAGCAATACTAAACCCTCACAAGTGGATCTACATACCAAACACAGCAAGTTGATATCTCCTTCTCTTAACTACATCTCATGCCATCTTTTGTTCTGCCATGTTACTGAGATGTTAATTAATACTTTTATTAGCTAGCTATACCTGTGGTTCATTTCCATTGTTCCTGTTATTGGTATGAATGCACTTTTATACCTATCCTTTATACCTTCTATCCCCCTACCTACCTTTACCAGTGAATGGATTTTACATTCAAGGCTCTATAAAAATACATGTTTTTGTTGCTGAAACCCATTTTCTTTATTTGAACTTTTGAATAAGATAATTTTATTCCTCTGTTTACCTTGAAAATTATTTCCTTCTTCACTATGATTAGCAATAACATTTACTTCTCTATGTTTATTAGTTCCTAATCCACTTCTAATTTCAAATCTAATTTAAATAAATCCCAATTCCCTTTTGATGGTGATAATTGTCAGCCTTCTAAATGAGAGCAAGGTGTTCAAAACTGCAACCAATCCAGACTGAATTTGGTACTTGAAGTGGAGGCCCTTCTTTTGAAGCCGAATTTTATGGCCAAAGTGCACCAGCCATTCTGGAAGCACACACTGCTTGTTTTGCTTTCAATAGACAGGACCACTAACTTTCAAATGGACCATATGCAACAATAAACAATAAGTCTAAAACAGCAACAACAACTTGTATTCAAATAGCGTCTTTAACAACATCCCAAGGCGCTTCACAGGAGCGTTATCAAACAATATTTGACACCGAGCCACATAAGGAGATATTAGGGGAGATGACCAAAAGCTTGGTCAAAGAGGTAGGTTTTAAGGAGCGTCTTAAAGGGGGAAATAGAGGTAGAAAAGCGGAGAGGTTTAGGGAGGGAATTCCAGAGCTTAGGGCCTAGGCAGCTGAAGGCACGGCCACCAATGGTGGAGTGATTAAAATCGGGGATGCTCAAGAGGCCAGAATTAGAGGAGTGCAGATATCTCGGAGGGTTGTGGGGCTGGAGGAAATTATAGAGATAGGGAGGGGCGAGGCCATGGAGGGATTTGAAAAAAACGGATGAGAATTTAAAAATCGAGGTGTTGCTTAACTGGGAGCTAACGTAGGTCAGCAAGCACAGAGGACTTGGTGCAAATTAAGACATGGGCAGCAGAGTTTTGAATGACCTCAAGTTTACGGAAGTTAGAACGCGGGAGGCCAGCCAGGAGTGCGTTGGAATAGTCAAGTCTAGAGGCAACAAAGGCATGGATGAGGGTTTCAGCAGCAGATGAGCTGAGGCAGGGGCGGAGTCGGGCGATATTATGGAGGTGGAAGTACGCAGTCAAAAGACAAACATTCTGAAAAAGCTCTAACCACAATCTACTACATTCTCTGATGTAATCATTCAGTTGATTCAATGCTGAATTTACTATCTAAATTAAGTTCAGAAAGTTCTCAATAGCTTTCATCAGCTTCTAGTTGTATTAAATTCATCCATAATAATATTATGCCAGATTGTAGTTAATAAATTCAGCATGCGTGAGTTAATTAAGAGATTTATTATTCCATCCTCTGGAAAGCTATCAGTGCTAAGTCACCTTTATGTGCAGGATAGCAGTTCCTGGAGGATGAGCATCAGTTATTGTTCTCAGCAACTTCCCATTTGCCAAGTCCCACATGGTAATCTACAGGAGGCAAAAAAAACAAAGAAGTGATTCTAAGATGCCCTAGTATTGTCAATTCTGTGTTCAAAATTGACTTAAATATTTCAGCAAGATTTACAGCTGAAAGATGAAAATCACTTTCAAGCACTATTTTTACACGCCAACTTCAAATTCACTTTTTTGTAAATTGTCCCCATCCCATATTCAGTCAAACCATTACACATTTACAAAAGACCTTCCCTAACCTTTCCATCATACAGTCAGCTAGATTGAACCGAGCTCTGTCTCAAGGGAATACCAAGTATAAAACTAACTTACCAACTCTCAATCATCAGCAAAGTGATGGAAGGAGTTGTTGACAGTGCTATCAAGCGGCACTTACTCACCAATAACCTGCTCACCGATGCTCAGTTTGGCTTCTGCCAGGAGCACTCGGCTCCAGACCTCATTACAATCTTGGTCCAAACATGGACAAAGGAGCTGAATTCCAGAGGTGAGAGTGACTGCCCTTGACATCAAGGCAACATTTGACCGAGTGTGGCATCATGGAGCCCTAGTAAAATTGAAGTCAAGAGGAATCAGGGGGAAAACTCTCCGCTGGATGGAATCATTTCTAGCACAAAGGAAGATGGTTGTGGTTGTTGGGGTCAATCATCTCAGCCCCAGGACATTGCTGCAGGAGTTCCTCAGGGCAGTGTCCTAGGCCCAACCATTGTCAGCTGCTTCATCAATGACCTTCCCTCTATCATAAGGTCAGAAGTGGGGATGTTCGCTAATGATTACACAGTGTTCAGTTCCATTCACAACTCCTCAGGTAATGAAGCAGTCCATGCCCGCATGCAGCAAGACCTGGACGACATTCAGGTTTAGGCTGATAAGTGGCAAGTAACATTCGCGCCACACATCTGCCAGGCAATGACTATCTCCAACAAGAAAGAGTCTAACCAGTGCCCCTTGACATTCAACGGCATTATCATCGCCAAATCCCCCACCATCAACAGCTTGTGGGTCACCATTGACTAAAAACTTAACTGGGCCAGCCACATAAATACTGTGGCAACAAGAGCGGGTCAAAAGCTGGGTATTCTGCAGCAAGTGTCTCACCTCCTAACTCCCCAAAGCCTCTCAACCATCTACAAGGCAGAAGTCAGGGATGTGATGGAATACTCTCCATTTGCCTGGATGAGTGCAGCTCCAACAACACTCAAGAAGCTCCACACCATCCAAGACAAAGCAGCCCACTTGATTGGCACCACCTTAAACATTCACTCCTTACACCACCGGCGCACCGTTCTGCAGTGTGTACCATCTACAAGATGCACTGCAGCAACTCGCCAAGTCTTCTTCGACAGCACCCCCAAACACGCAACCTCCACCACCTAGAAGGACAAGGGCAGCAGGCGCTTGGGAACACCATCACCTGCAAGTTCCACTTAGAAATATATTGTCGTTTCTTCATCATCGCTGGGTCAAAATCCTGGAACTCCCTCCCTCACAGCACTGTGGCAGCACCTTCATCACACGGACTGCAGCGGTTCACGAAGGCAGCTCACCACCACTTTCTCAAAGGCAATTAGGGATGGGCAATAAATGCTGGCCTCGCCAGCAATGCCCACATCCCAGGAACAAATTTTTAAAAAACTAAGGGGAAAGTCTTCATTTCTGAGTCTCCCTACTTACTAACTGGACTAAATGAAATTAATAATATTAGTTATAGGCTTAAGTTTGTATTGTTTTTATTATGTAACTGATATGCAATGCACAACGGTGCTTGAATAATCATGCTTTTAAAACTAGTGTAATATACCCTGGGTAGAAGCGGTTAGATTTTAAATGCAGGCGTGGGCCTCCCTTGATCAAAATTTTAAAAAGTGCTTCTCAGCAAACTTATTAATAAAAACAGCAAACAGCTAGCCTGAGAATCAAGGTTATGTGTGGAACGTTATAATACCTGCAGGGAATTTTAAAAACAGGCAAACGGCAAAGACACCATATCTCTACCTATGTTCCATTTGTGTTGCCATAACTACCCCAGGTTATGAGTCTTGATGGTCAAAAACAGATGATGTCGTGGTGACATGAGATGAGGACCTGATGGGGTAGGGGGACCATTAGGTATGTGGCATCCCTGTAATTGGACGGGGGGGTGGGGGGGGATTCAGGTGTAAGTCAATGCTTGGGTTAACTGGTTGCCATAGGCTTTGCTGGGAAGAAGTAGAAGAAGGGGGTCTCTCAAACACTTAGGTTGTAGAGGCATTCGGCAAAAAGCTTTGGAACATCCACCACACGAGCCGAGGAGGATTTGGGGTTGGCGGAGGACCCACACGTGTCACACCAGGCAGACGAGCAAGCCTAGAGGCCAGGTCCGACGGGGGTTAACCCGTGGAGATCGTGTCTTCTACCCAGAGCCCAAAGGGTAATATAAACCTTGATTGCGCCTTGTTTAACTACTGCTCAGATGCTCTAATGTATCAAGTCCCACTTTCACTGAATGAAACATAATTACTGTCACCAATACGGGTGAAGTCAAATCTTTCGGAACTTAGGAGTGAAAGGGTTAATTGGCACAGACCCAGAAAGTCAACACATCATTATTCCCAGTTATAGTTCTGTAATAAGAAGTTATTTCAATAGGGTACATAAAGTACCCCATCCTCTACTCTGAGATAGACTGAGCTTCAGACTCATCTCACACAAGTCTCCAACCAGAGTGATTGATGTACCAGGTTGTAGGGTTGGCTTTCTAACAAACAAATTTCTATAGTATCCCCAGTAATCCTATCCAATGCAGGGAATCAGTGATTTATTTTGTTATTGTTTTCCCTTCCCCTCTTCTCCCGAGGGAATTGACTCATTGCTGAGGTTCAGCTCCACCGATGCCAGCCTTGCCCCAGTGCCTTGTCAAAGTGACCGTTATTCATACGAGTCTCAACAGTAAGATTTTACAGCCTATTGAATTGCAAGGGCATCACAGCTGAGCTATTCTTATTTTTTCCCCCCAACATCCACATACAAGCATTTGCAGCAGAGGATGCTGGATAATGATCAGGAGTGGGAATCCTGGCCAATTTTCACTGCGGCCAATTGAGGCACCCCAACTTCTCCGACAGAGGTCAAGCAACACAGCCAGACCACAACGAGTCGGAGACCTTCCTAACTGACATAGCTCAACTATTCACCAGGCAAAATCATTTGGTCATCCGGGAATAGGGAATGTAAGCATCAAGATGGCAGCGTTTTCAGTAAAAGCAAAGAAATGGAACAGTGCTAGGGGTACTTTCCTACTTTTCATGGTACAAAGCTAGATTATTGTACATTTATGCCAGGGGGGTAGCAGTATGATTCCATGGGTGCCACTGTTCCTTTGGTACCTTGCCCAAGAGGCCATTCCTCCTGTATAAGGCTGCATAGAGAAAACTGGCAGACTATGCAACTTACTGCTTTTAAATCAATAAATTAAATTTTAATACTTCAGTCATTTTACTTAGTAAATTGAGTATCCAATAAATAATATGCTTTAAAATGTAATTATTTTTGCCTAGCCATACATGAAATGAACTGTGGCACAGAGGTTACTGCAAGTTGAAGAGCCAATCATGATTTGACAAGAATACTTGCCCACCAAATCAAATGCTTGGAAGAAGTAGTAACAAAAATGGTGGCTAAAACTGAAGGCAATTTTCAGACAAATGTACAAAAAGTCCTAGCCCCTCCCAACAAAAAGGACCTCCAGTCCTCCATTCATAGCCCTGTCACACAAAATAATAATGGCATGTCACCCAAGCTTACCTGTCCTTTAGCAAACCCACAGAGGAGCCGAGTGCAGTCACTGTTGATACTGAGCGCAGACACTGCTCCATACTGAGCTCCCACTGCTGTGCTCCCCAGACACAGTCGCAGAGCCTGATTTGGATCTGAAAAACAAAGACACTTCAGAAACAGAAGGGAAGCTTACCATATGGTTACACATCTCTCTTGTAAGGCTGTGAAAAGACCACAGGTACCATCCTTGCATCCAATTAGTGGCTTAATCCAAATTTTATAGGTCGTGTTATAACCTCTGCTTCCACGCACAGCAGAGAATATCAGAAGTTTAAGCTCCAAGGAAAAAGTTTTCCCCGTGAGATCTTCCAGTTACTTATAAAAATAAATTTCAGAACAGCAACAACATTCTGAACTATTAAAAAAGTTGTACAGCTTGTTTTAAAACACATGATTTAGAACAGCATGTTCATTGGTAAAATGGTAGACATCGTTGACGAACTCTATTTCTCCCCTTCCCCCAAGCATGGGTATGTGAAATAAGCACACAACTGAAGTAATTTGAGGGGTCTGGACAGGGTGGATGTGGAGAGGATGTTTCCTCTTGTGGGAGAATCTAGAACTAGGGGTCACTGTTTAAAAATAAAGGGTCGCCTATTTAAGACAGAGATGAGGAGAAATTTTTTCTCAGAGGGTCGTGAGTCTTTGGAACTCTTCCTCAGAGGGCGGTGGAAGAAGAGTCTTTGAATATTTTTAAGGCAGAGGTAGATAGATTCTTGGTAAGCAAGGGGGTGAAAAGTTATCGGGGTAGGCGGGAATGTGGATCTTATTGAATGGCAGAGCAGGCTCGAAGGGCCGAGTGACCTACTGCTGCTCCTAATTCGTGTGTTCGTAATTAACACCTTTTTAAAAAAGACCTGATAGAAATGGGGTGGAGGGACATAAGAACACAAAGATAGAAGATGTTGAAACCATGGAAATGTTCATGAAGAAAAGAAAGCAATCAAGATTGTATAAAGAAAGAACTTGCATCATAGGATAGCAAGGCGAGACGAGCATATCTAAAGAAATATAGAGCTTACATTTATATAGCACCTTTCATGACCCCAGGACATCCTAAAGTGTGTTACAACCAATGAAGTACAGGTACTTTTGGAGTGTAGTCACTGTTGTAATGTGGGAAACACAGTAGCTAGGTTACACACAGCAGGGTCCCACAAACAGCAATGAAATAAATGATCAGATCATCTGTTTTTACAGATGTTGGTTGGCGGTATAAATCATAGAATAGTACAGCACAGAAGGAGGCCATTTGGCCCATCGAATCTGTGCCAGCTATTTCAAAGAGCAATCCAGTTAGTCTCACTCCCCCGCTCTTGCCCCATATCCCTGCAATTTTTTCTCCTTCAAGTATTTATTCAATTCCCTTTTGAAGGCTACTATTGAATCAGGCAGTGCATTCCAAATCCTAATGTTGTCGAGGAGACCGGAAGAATTCCCCTGCTCTTCTTCAAATAGTGCACTGGGATCTTTTACGACTACCTGAGAGGGCAGACTTTGTTTACCGTCTCATCCGAAAGACAGCAGCTCCAACAGTGCAGCACTCCCTCAGTACTGCACTGAAGTGCCCGTTTAGATTATGTGCTCAAATCTCAGATTTGAACCCAGAACTTTATGACTCAGAGGAGACAGTGCAACCACCGAGCCAAGGCTGACACCTAATCTACATTGTTGCTCGATTTATTTTGGGGAGGAGAGTGGGGTAAATGTTCCCAATCATTAGATGGGTTGAGTATGATCCATTAAAAAGAGTGAATTGCAACTGTTTTGTGGAACAAAATGACTTGATAGCCCAAATGGCCTTTTCTTATCCAAGTATTTTTTTTTTTTTTTAAACATTCCTATGAGAGTAAACAGTTTAAAAAGCAAAGGATGTGATCAAAGCAGAATTTCAAGTGAATTAAGGAAAGTTTAAATTAAAGTGAAGACTGCGTGCTAATCATGTTTTTGGTGAAAAAGATGTTTTTAAAAATTATAAAAAGCTACTCTTTTTCCATCTAAATCCCACTGTAGATTCTGACCAAAGTAGACAATTTTTTTCACTTTCAGACTTTAAATTTTCGTGATTTTTTTTTTCTAAATTCAGACTTTTCCCCTTTCAGCCTACAATTCATGCATTGACTCAGAATTGCCATGAAGTGTCAGATTTGCAATGCTGAAAATGTCAAGTTAGCTTCACTGCTAACTTAAAAAATCCATAATTGACTTTGCTTTGTGTCTGTATGAAGGGCTTGTTGGTTTACACAACTGCAGCATTTAGCAAAAAAATTAGAGAATTGATCAAATGAAATACCAATTGTTCACTGGTACCTGTTAGGGTATTTTAATCACATCCTTCAATTGCCTGTCATATACTGCCAGCTCAGTAAGGCAGAGTGGGATTGCGCCTGAACCTAAGCTAGTTACTCTAATCCCTTCCACTATCTAGCAGTGATCAGTATAAGAACATAAGAAATAGGAGCAGGAGTAGGCCATTTGGCCCCTCAAGCCTGCTCCACCATTCAATAAGATCATGGCTGATCTTCTACCTCAACTCCACTTTCCTGCACTATCCCCATATCCCTTAATATCCAAAAATCTATCGATCTCTGTCTTGAATATACTCAACGACTGAGCCTCCACAGTCCTTTGGGGTAGAGAATTCCAAAGATTCACCACCCTCTGAGTGAAGAAATTTCTCCTCATCTCAGTCCTAAATGGCCGACCCCTTGTTTTGAGACTGTGAACCCTGGTTCGAGACTCCCCAGCCAAGGGAAACATCCTCTCAGCATCTACCCTGTCAAGCCCTGTAAGAATTTTGTATGTTTCAAGGAGATCACCTCTCATTTTTCTAAACTCTAGAGAATACAGTCCTAGTCTACTCAATCTCTCCTCATAGGACAATCCCCCCATCCCAGGAATCAGTCTGGTGAACCTTAGTTGCACTTCCTCTATGGCAAGTATATCCTTCCTTAGGTAAGGAGACCAAAACTGTACACAATACACCAGGTGTGGTCTCACCAGGGCCCTATATAATTGCAGTAAGATGTCTTTACTCTTAGACTCAAATCCTCTTGTAATATGGGCCAACATACCATTTGCTTTCCTAATTGCTTGCTGTACCTGCATGTTAACTTTCAGTGATTCGTGTACAAGGACACCCAGGTCCCTCTGAATACCAACATTTCCCAATCTCTCACCATTTAAAAAATACTCTGCTTTTCTATTTTTCTTACCAAATCGGATAACTTCACATTTCTCCACATTATATTCCATTTGCCATGTTCTTGCCCACTCACATAGCCTGTCTATATCCCCTTGAAGCCTCTTTGCATCCTCCGCACAACTTACATTCCCACCCAGCTTTGTATCAACAACAAACTTGGATATATTACATTTGGTCCACTCATCCAAATCATTGATACAGATTGTGAATAGCTGTGGCCCAAGCACTGATCCTTGCGGACCCCACTAGTTACAGCCTGCCAACCCGAAAATGATCAGTTTATTCCTACTCGCTGTTTTCTGTCCGTTACCCCCAATCCCATGAACCCTAATTTTGTTTAATAACCTCTTATATGGCAGCTTATCAAATGCCTTCTGAAAATCCAAATACACCACATCCACTGGTTCCCCCTTATCTATTCTGCTAGTTACAACCTCAAAAACTCAAACAGATTTGTCAAACACAATTTCCCTTTCATAAATCTGTGTTGACTCTGCCCAATCCTATTATTATTTTCTAAGTGCCTTGTTACCACGTTCTTAATAATAGATTCTAGCATTTTCCCTACTACTGATGTCAGGCTAACTGGTCTGTAGTTCCCCGTTTTCTCTCTCCCTCCTTTCTTAAATAGTGGGGTTACATTAGTATATACAATACGATACATATTATTAAAACTATCCTACATGCTAAATTTTAAAGGTAGCTTTTTACATAAAAAGACTTGGGGCTTGAACTCTACATTAGTAATTTAGGATCAGATGTTATAGAAATTAGAATGGGTCAATGGCCATTTTGTCTTACTAATTCCTACCAATAAAATTAATATTTAATTCTTCACTACAGTCAGAAATTCTGTTCTTAAAAATGTACAGATTTAAGATTTTAATATTTAAAAGGTTTTCACTGGTATGTTTCAGTTTCTAGTTTAGAAACTAAAACAGGCAATAATTTCAAATACTGAAACAGAAAATGTGAAAATACTCAGCAGGTCAGGCAGCATCTGTGGTGAGAGAGAAACCGAGTTAACGGCATGAAACGTTAACTGTTTCTCTCTCCACAGAAGCTGCCTGACCTGCTGAGCATTTCCACCATTTTCTGTTTTTATTTCAGATTTCCAGCATCCGCAGTATTTTGCTTTTGTATAAGAATTTCAAATGTTGCCATATACTACTTCATATTTTACTTTTAAAATGAGCTGCAACTATTTTACCTCAGCAAACAATTCATGCTAACACAACTTGGGCAAAAAAGAAAGGAGTGATATATGACCAAGCTGATGTCCCACATTCTTCAACTATCCTACTCCACTCTTGCTATACAGGATGTGAGCTAATACAGGCTACATGAGGTTAATTTCTCAAAACTTTTCATGTTCCAATAATCACTAAAGAGAATTGATAACTCTTCGGAAATGTTATTGTCTTGAAACACATGATGTGAATTTTTGTATTTGCTATGTTTATCTGCTGATTTATTTTTGCTTCTGTATAATTTTCCTTCTTATAATAAACGATTAGTTTTTAGCCTGAGTGATGTGGTCCGTTAATGTGGTGTTTTCCAAGAGATTTGGAGGACACCGTGGGCAGCTATACTATTCGCTGTGCACATCCCAACAGTATAGGGGTTCACTGCTCACTCTGCAGCATTATATCTTACCTATTTATAGGATAAGATCAAGTTTCAGTTCATAGGAAGCACAAACTTGCCTTTGGAAGCTGACCCTTTGCATTAAGCACGAGTAAAACATATTAGGAAGAAGCCTAAACATCCACTAATATTTTGTAAGCCAGTAAATCCAATAATAAAGAACAGGTAGGTGAGTTGCTAAGAAACACTGAAGATTATTCATATAAATAGGACACTTAGGATGCTTTTGTACTGTGACTTTAGCATTGCAGTGAAGCAGGGTTCCCACTTTCTAGCACAGCTAAAATTGTAGTGTAACTCTCGAGTTAGATCCCAACCTGACTCCAGAGAAAAACTGTGCAAGATCTCCTGCAGGGGGCACCCTTGCACCTTGGGTTTGACACAGCATGGTACTGTACACAGCCTCCACTTCATTATCAAACCTGGCTTTAAAAAGTGGTCTGGGGATCCCTTCGCCCCCAAGTACCCAGAGTTGATTTAAAAGTTTAGAATGCAGACAGCTCCAACCATGCACTGTAAATTTTAACTTTGCAAAACTCTCTCCTGGTCAGGAGATTTCCAGTTGGAGCCAGGCGCTAGCAACAGTTTTATCTGCCAAGAACTAATGATGGTCCAAGTACTTTCAGTGTACTTTCAATATAAATGCACTATTAATCCAGTTATCACCTAATCACTAATTGCTTTAATGCTGTGTCCTTCTCTTAATAATTCTTCAATTTATCTACATTTTCAACAGTTATCGTAAAACACAGGTTTTACTACAGCGCTGTCCTTCTTCCAAGGAAGTAAACTGCCGTCTAAGCTTGGCTGAAATTTAAAGCTGGTAAACAACTTTACATTCATAGAATCATACAATACACAAGGCAGCCATTCGGCTCATCACACCTTTGAAGGTGCCCGTTCTTCAACTGGAACTGTCTACTTCGAATGCCATTTCCCTCCCTTTACTCTATAACCTTCTATGTTCTTCCTTTTCAGATACTAATCCAACTCCATTTTAAATGATATGATAGTCTTAGTCATAATACCACTTGTGGTAAAGCACTGCATGTTCTCATAACCCTTTCTATGAAAAAAGAGATGGAGTCAGGCCTATAATACCATACACAAGAGATGGAGACAGGCCTATAATACCATACACAAGAGATGGAGTCAGGCCTATAATACCACACACAAGAGATGGAGACAGGCCTATAATACCACACACAAGAGATGGAGACAGGCCTATAATACCACACACAAGAGATGGAGTCAGGCCTATAATACCACACACACAAAAGATGGAAATAGGCCTATAACACACACACACACACACGAGATGGGGCCAGGCAAACCATGAAACTGACAGCATTTGATCATTCCCTGGGTGTTGCCCTTTAATTTGGGAAAATAATGTTCTAATAATCTGCAAAATCAGATTATACCACAGCATTTTATGAATTGAGTAAACTTCAAATCTGCCACATCATTTCAGTCTAACATGCTGACAAGTTGCTTAAAAAATAAGATTAATTCTTATAATATTTGAAACCAAAAATTATTTTCACTAAACAATGACTTTAGGCCAATAATGTAGGCATTTTTTGAACCCTTAAATCGCACGAAAAAGTTCTTTACAAAAAAAATCAGTTGACATTTAAATACTACTTTTTTGTTTCATTCTTGGAATAACAAAATTCTTGGGCACAAATTCTGAGATTATCAGTAAGCCAGCACTGTACCAGTATAATTTACCAGTAATAAAACATTAACTGTAGGATATAAAATCATTAGTCTGTCAAAATATCATTAGTTTTATCATTATTATAATAAAATGTTAGTAATGGTTATTGGGTGAAAGGGAATAATTTTAATAGAAAATGCCATATACAGTACTGACATTTACTTTCTGCCAAATATCCCCATATTTACAAACAATAACATGCTTTTACTCTTCCTCTCCCTCCAAATCCAAAATAACAGCAAATTCATCAAGTACACCTCTACTAGTTGAGACAATGGGTATGCTTGCCAGTGAAAGAATACTGCAGCTGAGCCATATTACAAGCTTGTGGAAACCAACTTAATACTTCATATTGTTCATCATTCAAACCACCTGCACAGTGTGCAGCACTGGCAAGTACTGTGCAGTTAGTTAATAAGGCCAATAGGATCTTGGGCTGTATAGAATGTAGAATAGGACAGGATATGATCGTGAGCTTGTACAGGGCATTTCTTTATCTCCATCTGGAGCACTGTGTACAGCTCTGGTCGCCATATTTCAGGAAGGACATCATGGCACATAAAAAGGTGCAGTGATTGGCTACCCATCTGACGCCCGTCATCAGGCATCCAAGCTAAAAGGAGAGACTACGGAAGCGGAGTTTGCTTACACTAGAAAAGAGACAACCAATAGTGGACCTTATTGAGGTCTATTCCTCTTAATTCAAGTTATTTTGGGCCCTAAAAAAATTCAAATTATCCAGTAATTGGAATTAAGCAACTTTCAGTTAACAGAAGAGGTATGGTAGCATAATGGTTATGTTACTGGACTAGCAATCCAGAGGCCTGGACTAATGATCCCGATCCAGTGAGTTCAAATCCCACCACGGCAGTTAATTAAACAATTCGGGAATAAAAAACTAGTATCAGTAATGGTGACCATGAAAATACCAGATTGTCAAAAAACACCACTCCTCAATGGCAATTAGGGATGGGCAATAAATGCTAGCCTTGCCAGCGACACCCACATCCCATGAACGACTAAAAAAATACTTTTTCGGTTCATCTGAACAGGATAGAAATAGAATCATAGAAATTTACGGCGCAGGAGGCCATTTGGCACATCATGTCTGTGCTGGCCGAAAAAGAGCTATCCAGCTTAATCCCACTTTCCAGATCTTGGTCCGTAGCCTTGTTTTCTACCTACTACTGCATCAGTTTGGTTCAGCGATAACACTCTCACCTCAGCTTCAGAAGGTTGTGGATCCAAGCCTCACTACAGATTTTAGTGCATAATTCAATAATTCATGTTAAGGTAACGGGACTAGACTGAATTCAAAATGCGAAAGGAGATCAACAAGTTGAACCCTGAGTAATTGTTTATCATTGCCCCCAGAATGACAACAAGAGGGCATGGAATGAATCTGAGAAGGGGCAAAGTGAATGAACAAATCAGATATCTATACTTCACACAAAGAGTGGTGTGGGGAATGTTTGGAATAGACTGCCCAGAAATGTGATCATGACAGCATCAGTGTTTTTCAGAGGGAACGGGACAGACAGTTGACAAAAAAAAAAGTTGAGGGATGCAGGTACCGAACTGTGTATTCTCCTGTATTATTGAACACAGGGGCCGTCGAAACAGACAAACCAAAATGGCCTTTTCTGTACTTTCCTATGTTTCGATAATAAGGGGGTTATCTGGAGCTCCTCCTATCTTTATGGAGGTTTAAATCCAGATTAAAAGGAGAAAATATTGCTCACAGAAAGTTTGCACTAAGAGGGGAAAATCACAAACCGAAAATGGTGCTAACAATTCTGTTGCTAGTATTGTTTATCTATGAAGTATACCCATTGTATCTGTACAGTGGAGACAGCTTGACAGAAAAGCCTGAAAGATTAAACACATCTACAATATTTAAAAATTCTTAAGAATTTTGTAACCTATGGCACCAGAATATGCAATCCCACTTTATGCCTATTAATGGAGCTCCAGTTTGTAAAGAAGCAGAAAGCAAGCAAACCCCTAGGTACACCCACACCTCTGTGTTCTGTACCTTTTCCTATCACATCCACGAGGACAGGAGGAGAAAGAAGAGGCCACAAGTCAACGTTCAGCGTTATCAGCACAATTCACATAAAAACTGTTAAACTTTTCCTCTATAACTTAAAAAGAACACAACACTGCACATGGAAGAAAAACAGCAAAAAGGGTTGATGCAAACATTACATGAACTGTCACTGTAGAAAGTCAAAGTGAGCATAAGCAGTTAAATTACTTCCTATAATTGTAATCTTTCATATCAAGAGAATACAGACAAGTAAGATCACTATGCTTACTGTGTTTTACAATCAGAAAAGAAAGACTTGCATTTATATAGCCTTATTACATCGCTAAGAAAAATTTCAAAGTGCTTCCACAAATTACTTTTGGAGTACCTGTCATTTAGACAAAAATGTCATCCAATTTGCAAACAGCAAGATCCCACACACAGCAAACCAGTTAGTCTGTTTTGGTGGTGTTATTTGAGGGAGAAATATTGGCTGGGAAACTCTCTACTCTTTTTGTAAAAGTGTCATTGGATCTTTTATGTCTCTCTGAACAGGCAGATGGCACTTCATCTAAAAGACAGCACCGCTCCAGCACTCCCTCAAGACTGTGCTATCCTGTCAGCATAAATTACATGGTCACATCCTGGAGTGACACAAACTTCTGATTCAGGAGAGAGCCCATAGCACTAAACCAAACTGACACGTCAAGTATTGAAGCACCTTGCAAATGATGGAGAGGATAGCCTATATATTGGCCCGTAATTTGCAGTCAGTGGTGAAGCAAAGGCGCTAGCCACTGGCCCCAAAGAAATTTTCCCACGATCTCTGTGGCGAGAAGTTTGCCTTTTTTGAGGTTCAATTGATTGCAGCGCTCGGTCATGGGGATTTCTAGTGCATGCTGCTATGACGTCAACAAGCTGTCGAAGCAGCCAATCACATTGAAGAATTCTCTTAGACAGGAAATGAAAAGCTGCTTTTATCCGGACTTTTTAAAAATGTTAGAGAGTGAACTAAAGATTGGGACTCTCACATGGGGATAAGGTAGAAGCTGAAATATCATAAACAAACTTTTAAAAAAATGTTTTTTTTTTTAAATTGTAATTGTCATCATAATCGAGAAATTTGAAACTCCACAAATATAAAAAGGTTTTTCAGGGCCAGAACATTTGTTTACTAGTCAATATAAATGTTAAAACCCCAGTTACACCTATTCCAAGAAGGCTTAATATTTAATGGGGTATTTAACAGCGATGTTACCACAAAGCCCAAGTTTTCATCAGTTTCACTGATTGCTGGCTATGGGGGTTGGGGAGGGATCCACAGCACACCCAGTGTCGGAGCAGTGAATGACTGACCACAACTTCAGGATTTCCGCGTTCAAATGCGCATTCGTTAAATCCTGAATTTGCAGTCAGTTTCAGAGGGGTAATGATGGCGAACGCTGGCAGTTCGCCATCATTACCCACCGGAAATTCCAGGCCAACAAGTCCAAAAGCAATTTGGACTCCTGCACTCCAAAAGCAATTCATAGTGATGACACCATTCAGCATTACTTAAATGCAAGTATTCGTTTTCTAGCCAAAATAATTGACAGACATATATAAATCTCTCATTGGTATGAGGCTCAGGCAGGTTCTTCAAAAATGTATGCAATACTTTCCCACTCAGCTATAATTTTGTAACATTAATCATTTTATTTATACTAGTAAAAGCAACACATCACTCAGTCTACTTGGATCAGAGCAATGCTGTACTTCTAGAGATCAATGTAATCTTCTGATCTCACACTGGAACAAAACCAAAATACTTTGCATTATACATGCCCCAAAGCTAAAAGGGATCCAATGCACCTGCATTTTAGGTTACTGTTACCCCCTATACTGGGACACAGACTGGATTTTGGGGGCAAGTTTACAATACTGAAATTCAAGAGTCTATTGAAAAATAGTAGTGGCCAGAGTACAGGAAACTTTGTGCTATCCGGCACCGACCTGTTGCCGTCCCATCAAAACTGCCGGACAAACCAGCACTAATGTTGAAACATACGGAGATTTTGAGCTCCGTATCTGGCAACAAACCCTGTTGCTTAGCAACAGCTTCTAAACAGTCGGCCGTACCTTGCAAGCGTCTCTGTAGCTTAGCAACAGCTTCAGCGAGACCTTGCAGAGCCTGACTGGTGGAAAAAAAAGCAATGAAAAGAAAAAAAAACTAACGAAACGGCTCCTGATTTTTGCCGGTGGCTCGAGCATTCCAGACAGTTAACCTCCGGATAAACCAAAGTTTCCTGTACTGTCAAAATATCACCCATAATTACACAACGTCTAGGACATTTAATTTTGTAGATCCCTCCACTCAGCTGAGCTCTCAATCTCAACTGTGATATTGGATCGAAGCAGCGAGTGGAAACTAGATGCTTCCCCACAATGAACGAGTGCAAAATTAGAGAGAGAAGCCATTTTTGCACAACTCCCAGCAACCAGTTCAAAAGCAATGTAAGCAGAGGCCCTAGAGGTCATCAGCTGTCTCAGCATAGAAGGCATGTGTGCCAAAGAGTAACAATGGAGGAAGCACACACTGAGGAAATTGATTTTTTTTTTTTTTTTTTTTAAAAAGACTTGCTTTAGCTCATTCCAAGGAAACCAGCTTAATATTAGGGCTAATGATGGAGGCCACGATGACCCGCTGTAGCACGGCAGCCGGCAGCTCCTCGTCGGGAGGCTGAGGTCGAACCGGTAGGAGGGAATGCGACCAGCATACCGAGGTCGGGAAAAGCAGGCCCTGGAAGGTCGGACACCGCGGGAGGCTCGGAGGTCAGACCGGGTGGAAGGAGAGCCAGGGAGAAGCAGGCCCCGGGACGTCGGTACCACGGCGGCTGAAGATTGTCGGGCAGGAAAGCGGGAAAGGCGGAGCGAGGCGAGAGCGGACCCTATTGTGATGGCGCCGATGAAGATGGCTGCCGTCCTTGCGGGCTCCGTGCGTACCAGGCAGCTAAGTGTCCTTTGCTGCTTGGTGCGCTCGGCTCGTTAAGAAAAAAGCATTTCACTGACTGGATTTCACTTGTTGTATTTGGTTATGTGACAAATAAAATTGAAATTGAAATTGAATTGAATTCCACAGTCAAGCACTGCCAGGAAGGATCAGCACTCACAGGGAATGTGTTGGGAGCTCATCAACCTGCAGCTCATGATTTTCTGTCCATTCATTTCACTGAACAGAATATCATGGGCTCTGGGCCCTACAGTTTTCTATCCCATGTCCCTTTACAGTGCCAATTTGTTGGAATTGCTGAATTGCAGAATTAGCCCTATGTCACCTTCTTTGTAAATATTAACAATTTTTAAACAAAAAATATTAAGTAACATAAAAAACAAATTTGTGTCATAAAATTGTAAATGCAGACAAGAGTTCTTAAAAATACATAACACAGGCATGATTAAACTAAAAGTATTTGAGGGTTCAGGTCATGGATTATTAGCAGGTAGAATTTTCAGTTCAATACTACAAACGTCATTACGTTTTGTTACTATACATTAGAAAGACTGCCGAAGATTTCTACCTTACCAAATACGAGTGCCAGTCCATGTGATGTTCCCACTGCTATTACATTTGATACAACCTAGAGAACCACAAACAGTATTCAAAAAATACAATTAGAGATTCTTGGCTGCAACATACTATTTCCTGCTCCAGCAATGTTGAATTTCTGCGCACCACAAATTATAACATTTCTAAAGATACAACACAGTTCCATCTTTTCGAGACATATTATTTTCCTGCACTATCTCCTTTTCAACGACATTCAGACACAATGCCCAATAAGAAGTTAGTAAATTCTGTTTCAACTTTCATTTATCTTTATGCAAGTCTTCCACAGCACTGCTTGTAGTAAGTTAGAAGATGCACTGTTTTATAAGGTAAGGACAGGACTGCAAACCTGGGTACTATTTTATGGTAGGCCAGTCTAAATCTAGGGTCAAGCTTTCCCAGGCCCACAGTGACAAAATCAACTGTCTCTCTGACACCACTTGAGTTGGCTGGGAGGCTTTGCCCATGCAAACTGATTTTCAAGTGAAAGCAACAAAATCAAATCAAAACACTATGCCAGGAGAGATCAAAGCAAAATTACATTCGTGCCCAGTCACAAAATGCAAATATGGGTCCTATTTTCAGATAGGCAGTGGAATGCAAACATGGGTCTTCCAATTGAGAGTCTGATAAAGGCTATTATTTAGGGAAAAGGGGCATGAACCAAATAAATAATAGCCCGTAATTTCCGATAGGAGGCTTCCGGCATGCGGGTGCCTCCTGTCGGAAAGAAATCTACGAACTTACCCGAGGGCTCCCGAGGTGCATACACTTCTGCTCCTGGGCCTCTCCAAAGTCGAAATGCACAGGACCCACGTATCCCAGGGGAGCATGCAGTTCGCAAGCGTCCCTGGGATCACATGGGTCAGGCTAGCCAATAGCAGAAGGGAACCTCCCTTCATACTTCTGACAGATAGACCTGTCAAATATATGAATGGAGATCACCCCAAAAACACAGTAAAATATTAAATAATTTTTTTTTTTTTTTTAAACCATCACACTTTTTTAATGAGATAAAATTACAATAAATTAAATATTTTAAACAATATTTTTTCAAAAAATTAAAATTAAAAGTTTTTTACGGGGCTAAAAATAAACTTACCTTTATTAAAAGTCTTTTTAAATTATAAATAGGAGTTATACTTTTTTCAACTCTTACGCTGGTAAAAGCAGGCCTTACGCTTGCTTTTACCAGGCGTAAGATTTCTAAGGGGTTTCTGCAGGCGGAGGTTCTACAGAAAGCTGAACTCTCCCCCTACAGAGGCCCTTCTCTAGGGTAGGCGTGCGATCTGTCAAGAGCATTCTTGTCAGATCGGAAATGCGGGTTTTCAGCGCATGCGCTTCACATGCCTGAAACCGCCATTTCTGATGTCCCTTCGGGTGTGTACACAGTGCATACACACCCGTAGGCATCGGAAAATACGGGCCACTGAGTCATCAGAGCTGCTGGGCAACTATGGGCATCATCTAATTCAGGGGTTCTTAACCTTTGTGTTTCTGAGGCACCTCCCCAACCCCCACCCCCACCGGCCCTCGTTATAAAAATTCCATGGACCCCTGCAACTATTCTTTTAAAGAGTGGCTCCCGTCACGTGGTAAATTCAAGCAGCAAATTCACGTACAGCAAGATCTTCAACAGAAAATTAGATGAATCACTATATACGATGTGCACCTAAGCTCCAGGCTCACTTCCCAATGCAAAATGGTATATTTTACATATAAAAAAGGTCAACTTTCATGGCCATCCGCACCTCGCGCGAGTGATGCCCCTGGGACTCAGACCCGGGACCATGAGCTCCCGGCAGCAGCAGGCAGTTTGATCAGCCGCCTGTGTGTGCTCCGCTCTGTAAACAGCTGCCACAGACATGCAGCAGTCAGCCATATAAAGAGCGAAAGGTGAAGTCAGCGAACAGTCACCAACATTCTGGTTAATTTTCAGCCCATTACCCAACAGAACGGACATCAAACCGCACCAGTCTGTTGCTCCTCTGACCCGATTTAAACATGGCAGGCAGGAGAGCGTGCGGCCTGCCAGGAAAAGAACCTACTGCCAACGGTCACTAACGGACCTGGGGGAGGAGAGGGGGTGCCGTCTACTTTCTTCCAACATCAGCGGCGGCAGCACATCGGCCCAACCTCGCATCGGTGAACTGAATTAAACTCTCCTTTTTTTGTGGAGGCGGGTGAAAAAATATATAGCCTATTTTGAGATCTCATTCTTAGTAACAAATGGGGCACCACTGACATCAGAACTGATCGGTCTCGCTCTTTTTTGTTGATCCTGCTCACAGAATGGGATTTTTTTAAAGATTTTATTCTAGAAAGATTCTGATTTGGTGGACCATTGAAACTTTCTCGCGGACCACCGTTGAGAACCCCTGATCTACTTAACCTCTGTCCCCAAAGACTATGTTGCAGAATTCAGACAAAGAAAAACCACTAGCTTCCATCGGCACAATAGACTGCAGTTTTTGATTCACAATCTTACCCAACTTGGTCTCTATCCTAAACAGATCCATAATTCATAAAATAACCAACTCTACTCACCTCGCAACAATGCCTATTTTTCTCCTTGACTTACATATGTAAATTCTATACATATTTTAACATAGAAAGTATTGTCAATACCATAATATAGGATTGTACGAGCATATACAGTAGTGTACTTACAACAGCAGTGGGCAATCCTGCATCCACTCTATCCTGTAAAACAAAAAGTTATAAACATTTACTATGAAACAGTCTCATCTCACCAACTAACCACTGTACTCAATATCCAGGTAGTTTTTCAATTCTGTCACATAGATGACACAATGTCAGATCACTAAACGGGAAAAATGTTCAAGTTGCTGTCTGCCTCACCACTGAAATGCACTGAACGGCATGAAGATGCTGTATCTGGGCAGTATATATGATGTAAACTCACCACAGAAAGTTAAATCTTGTCCATTTCAGTCCAAGTACCCCTTTAAATGACATGATAAGTGTTAATTACTGCCAAACAACCCCTCTGGCACTGAAACTTAACTATTACAAGTGTGGAGTCTCATTCCTTCTGGTTCCAATTGTTCGAGATTTAAAAACTGTAAAATAAATTTAAAAATTTTTAATTTCCCTTTCTGTCTAATTTCTCTCTTAATCCAATCTTTCTTTCCCTCTTTTTATTTCTCTTCCTGTACCTGTTTTGGCTTTGAATTCACTGACTAATTGTTTTACTTCCTTCTCAGTCCTTGTGCTGTTAGTTTCACAATCCTTCACTCTGACTGTTTAAGGAGATACGCAGTTGCTTGCCCTGTTCACTCAGGTCCCAGATGCCCGGTTTCCCTCACTGTGACATTATCAGCTCACACTTTCAGGAACTAGATTTTAAAATTTTTTGCATGGCTAAACATGCAAGGGCAAGTCTAACTAATGGCAGACACTGTTAAATTCACTCCTACAGCAAATTATGGCCCAATATTCTCTCTCCTTATTTTAGACAGGTACACATCCATAGAGGTGAAACAGTATTCTATTACACAAAGCAATATACACAACTACCTGGAACCTGCTGTGCTATATGTAGCTCCAAGTCCCAGGGTCACAGTAATCATTAGGAAAGATTTTCTCTGTTTGCTATTTTGCAAGAATAATGAAAACATTTGCAATTCTGCTATAAACAGAGAAAATGTTTCCCCAATATATTTTGTTTTTCTTCAAGCATTACAAATCCCCTTTTTATCGATAAAGATAGTTTTGGGGGTAGTTTTAAACTTACAGCCACTTGCTTTAGTTTATGTGTGAAAGACGTTGGGTCAAAGTATGGTATTGGGGCAGGTAGCAGACATGTGCATCTGAGTTTCAGATGTGAAGTAACATTCCTATATTTCTACTCCAATGCATTACAATCAACATGAACAGCCATGATAAGGGACAAGTATAGCCCGATTCACATGTGGTCAATGTGGCCCATGTTTTGGCATCCTGTTCAACCATTTCCTCTCAAATTTAGACTTCAATCAATCAATTAAGTTGGATAATTTCAGCAGAGTACAACATTTAAGTCATTAGGATTTTGACTAACTACATTCTCAAAAAAGGGCCTTGAAATTACACCGTAAAATACTAGCTTAAAACATATTAAAATGGCAGAGGAAGGAATTTCATACAAACACACATCTGTACATATCACAGTGTAATTTCAAGGCCAAAATAAACAATTTGGAGAATTATTAGTTAACAGCATGTAAACTACATGTTAGCTGTTTATGGACAAACCCCAAGGACCGACGATTTGTGGGGAAAAAATTGAGCTAATCTTCCTTCACCTAATATCTTTTTCACAAAGTCCACCTACTTTCCCCTCCATAACATGCTTCTCCTTCACCATACCTCAGTCCATCTGCTGCTGAAACCCATATTCATGCCTATGTCACATCCAGGCTCAACTAATCCACTTCTCTCCTGGCCGACCTCTCATTCTCCACCCTCTGTAAACTTCAGTTCATTCATAAGTGGAGCAAGATACCGTCCGTGGCGGTCGCAGGGTAAGCGCTCTCCCTGAGTCAGTCGGCCCACTCCCGCTACAGTCGCTGTGCATTGGCGCTGATGAGTTCGGCGGGGAGGCAGCAGAAGCAGCGATGGAGGCCACGACGACCCGCTGTAGCATGGCAGTCGGCAGCTCCTCGGCGGGAGGCTCGGAGATCGAACCGGTAGGAGGGGAGGCGGCCAGCATACCGAGGGCGGGAAAAGCAGGCTCTGGAAGGTCGGACACCGCGGGAGGCTCGGAGGTCAGACCGGGTGGAAGGAGAGCCAGGGAGAAGCAGGCCCCGGGACGTCGGTACCACGGCGGCTGAAGATTGTCGGGCAGGAGTGCGGGAAAGGCGGAGCGAGGCGAGAGCGGACCCTATTGTGATGGCGCCGATGAAGATGGCTGCCGCCCTTGCGGGCTCCGTGCGTACCAGGCAGCTAAGTGTCCTTTGCTGCTTGGTGCGCTCGGCTCGTTAAGAAAAAAGCATTTCACTGATTGGATTTCACTTGTTGTATTTGGTTATGTGACAAATAAAATTGAAATTGAAATCCTAATCCCCACCAAGTCCCACTTACCCATCACTCCTATCCTCCCTGGCTTCTGGTCTCCCAATGTCTACAAATCTAACGTTCTCACCCTAGTGTTTAATTCAGTTCATGGCCATGCCCCTTATCTCTATAACCTTCTCCAGCCCTATAACACAAACCCCTCCCCACAGGACTCTCCATTCCTCTGGCCTCTTGCACATCCTCCCAACACCAGTGGTTATGCCTAATTTTGGCCCCACATTCTCAAATTTCCTCCCTAAGCTTCACCACCACCCCCCCCCCCCTTAAAACTCACCTCTTTGACCAAGCACCCCACCTAATATCTTGGCTCGGTATCCATTTTTTGATTATGCCTCGAGTTTTTTTCTACGTTAAAGGCACTTTTGTAAACACAAATTGTTGTTGATGGTGGATGGAAGTCCACATTCTACAATGTTGTAGTGCATAGCAATGTTATACCACAACCACTGGACCACTGCAAGGTGGCCATGTGGTTTTTTGATTACACCGCTGTGAAGCACCTCAGGACATTTTTCTATGTTAAAGGCTCTACATAAATGCAGGTTGTTGTTCTTCTTGACTATATCCAGCTACAATCTGGCATGGCCTGGCCTCTTCTCTCTTTCTGGCCCATAGAAAACTTCCTAGTCAGTTAGTTATCCCAGTCTTATCTCTCAGGCATTGCAATTATGCATATAACATCAATCTTTCCATCAAGAAACCATGCAATAGCTTTTAGAAACATCAGTCCACTACATCCCTAATTCCTTTTTACAACAGTCTGTGTTTTAGAATATTTTAATGACAAGATGCTTTTTTCAAAATTGTTGAGCACAACTCTCCTAATGAAACAAGAAAACGGCCACCATTCTAACACCCTGCCGTACTTGTATTGC
Source organism: Somniosus microcephalus (assembly GCF_052327205.1). Classification (NCBI taxonomy): domain Eukaryota; kingdom Metazoa; phylum Chordata; class Chondrichthyes; order Squaliformes; family Somniosidae; genus Somniosus; species Somniosus microcephalus. The sequence continues at coordinate 195,588,993 of NC_140990.1, read as the reverse complement.
AGGTGGAATCAAATGCTATTTAGCCAAATGACACAACTGCATACCCATCACTAGCACAAGAAATGTTTAAAATAGCTTCTGAAAAAGCAATGAAATATACTTACTGCGGCAGACACAACTTGTGCAGAAACTCCTTTAAGGACTGATCGCCGAACAACTGAACCGTGAATACATGAGCTGACATCTGAAACTTTTTTCCTTCTGGATGTCATAGGGGGTATGCCATAGGTTAATAAGGGAGAAGAGGGAAAAGAAATGGTGAGAGATGAATCATCTTACCGTTACCTTGTTCTGCTACTACTTCACCAATATAGCAAAGCAGATTTTAATCTAGACCCTTCTGAATAAATCAATATCAACCAAGACAATCAAGAGCATTAGTTACAGGAGTCAATGACAGATATAATGCAGCTAATTTCACTGTTAAGGTACATTACAATTCTTTCATAAGTATAGAGAAGTTCTTCAAGTCACAGCTTCCATTGGCGTTATTGAGTGTAGAATGTTATCTCCTCCATTCCCAAAGTAGATTTCTATACACCACCAATGGAAAAACAGAAGGCAGCAACCTGCTATGATGCAGCCTGAGCCTAGTTGTCAGGTGGTATGGAAGAGTGGCTGGGCAATCTTCCTCGAGATAGCAGTATTTTTAGTGCTTTCTCACAGCAGCATGCCCGAGATCAATAAACACGAGTGTGGGTAATTGCCATATCCCACGCTGACACCCGAAGAGACTGTACTGTTGCACTACACATGAATTAGGATAATTTATCCATTAAATAAAATGCGGTCAATGGCATACATTTATTAATTCCACTGCAAGATCAGCTTTACTTTTAAAACATATTTCCAAATGGGATTGTTTAAAGAGGGGATGGCGAGGGAGAAAAATCTAGAGCAGCATGTTCTCCTGGAGTTAGGCAGGCCCAGATCAGCTACCATACTAGTCCAAAGTTACAGTCCCCACTGCAATCAATGGCATCACTCCACTCACAAGAGACTCCTCCCTGCAGTGACACCACTGGAGTAGCCTGGAGGCAAAGAGCCCATTTAGGTTAAGAAAAAGTGCCATTTTCAACAAAACAAAAGTTGATTTTTTTGAATGACAATGGGGATCTATTGTAAATAAAAGAGTACGCTCCTATCCTTTCCTTTCTCATTAAATCAACTTTTTAAAAATTTCCTACAATTAAATCACATTGTTTGTCACTAAATCTGCAGTAAAAAGCCACTTGTGAATATCGTGAATTAAGATTATGGAGGAGGCAGCCAATCCTGAAAAATGGGTAGCATATGAAAGATTAGTGTACCATTCTTATTTTAACAGAGACTTGTGACTTGCAAGAGGAACTAAACACATCAATTAGATTCCAGACTGTGACTCACTTCCACATATCCATTATTTTTTTATAAAAACCATTATAACCCTTGATTAGGTCCCAGCATTTGACTTACTCCCAGGTACTTATTATTCTAATATAAACCATCTGACCCACTGATTAGATTCCAGCTTATAACTTCACTGCCCAACCATTATATAGTCCAACTGAAGCTCTCCGTTAAATTTCTAGTTCATACCATGGTGATCAGCAGGATAGAAACTGCAAATCAATTTAAACTTATTAAAACACATACCAGATTAAGGCCAGCAAGTTTAATTTGAATAGAAATGATTCCCCCCCCCCAGAGCTCTATATACTTGTCACTTTGTGAAATCTTTTTTATTGACAGAAGAAACTTTGATATTCTCTGTAAACACTTACCGTTTTAAGTTTGTCCTGTCCCCACTGTCTGAACTAGCAAGAGACGAGGTTTCACCTGAGTGTGTATCAATGTTATCCGTATTCAAGAGAGCTGGGTCCTCCAAAATAAATGATTCATCTTCATCTTCTGTCTGCGTGGGGAAGGGGGATGATGGAAAGGGAAGAGAAACACAAGGCTATACAATCTGTGATAACTTTTTTCCAAATCCCTAGCCATTCTTCTCACTTTTTTTAATCATTCCTGGGATGTGGGCGTCGCTGGCAAGACCAGCATTTACTTCCCATCCCTAATTGCCCCCGAGAAGGTGGTGGTGAGCCGCCTTCTTGAACTGCTGCAGTCCGTGTGATGAAGGTACTCACACAGTGCTGTTAGGTAGGGAGTTCTAGGATTTTGACCCAGCGACGATGAAGGAATGCCGATATATTTCCAAGTCAGGATGCTATGTGACTTGGAGGGGAACTTGGAGGTGATGTGTTCCCAAGCGCCTGCTGCCCTTGTCCTTCTAGGTGTTAGAGGTTGCAGGTTTGGGAGGTGCTGTCGAAGCCTTGGTGAATTGCTGCAGTGCATCTTGTAAATGGTACACACTGCAGCCACGGTATGCCGGCGGTGGAGGGAGTGAATGTTTAAGGTGGTGGATGGGTGCCAATCAAGCGGGCTGCTTTGTCCTGGATGGTGTCGAGATTCTTGAGTGTTGTTGGAGCTGCTCTCATCCAGGCATGTGGAGAGTATTCCATCACACTCCTTACTTGTGCCTTGTAGATGGTAGAAAGGCTTTGGGGAGTCAGGAGGTGAGAACTCACCGCAGAATACCCAGCCTCTGACCCGCTCTTGTTGTCACAGTATTTATGTGGCTGGTCCAGTTAGGTTTCTGGTCAATGGTGACCCACAAGATGTTGATGGTGGGGGATTCGACAATGGTAATGCCGTTGAATGTCAAGGGGCGGTGGTTAGACTCTTTCTTGTTGGAGATAGTAATTGCCTGGCACTTCTGTGGCACGAATGTTACTTGCCACTTATCAGCCCAAGCCTGAATGTCAACAGGTCTTGCTACATGCGGGCATGGACTGCTTCATTATCTGAGGAGTTGTGAATGGAACTGAACACTGCAATCATCAGTGCACATCCTGACTTCTGACCTTATGATGGAGCAGCTGAAGATGGTTGGGCCGAGGACACTGCCCTGAGGAACTCCTGCTGTGATGTCCTGGGCGGAGATGATTGACCTCCAACAACCACAACCATCTTCCTTTGTGCTAGGTAGGACTCCAGCCAGTGAAGAATGTTCCCCCTGATTCCCATTGACTTCAATTTTACTAGGGCTCCATGATGCCACACTCGGTCAAATGCTGTCTTGATGTCAAAGGCAGTCACTCTCACCTCATCTCTGGAATTCAGCTCCTTTGTCCATGTTTGGACCAAGGCTGTAATGAGGTCTGGAGCAGAGTGCTCCTGGCAGAACCCAAACTGAGCATCGGTGAGCAGGTTATTGGTAAGTAAGTGCCGCTTGATAGCACTGTCGACGACACCTTCCATCACTTTGCTGATGATTGAGAGTAGACTAATGGGGGTGGTAACTGTCCAGATTGGATTTGTCCTGCTTTTTGTGGATAGGACATACCTGGGCAGTTTTCCACATTGTCGGGTCGTTGCCAATGTGATAGCTGTACTGGAACAGTTTGGCTAGAGGCGCGGCTAGTTCTGGAGCACAAGTCTTCAGCACAACAGCCGAGATGTTGTCAGGGCCCATAGCCTTTGCTGTATCCAGTGCACTCAGCCATTTCTTGTTATCACGTGGAGTGAATCGAATTGGCTGAAGACTGGCTTCTCTGATGGTGGTGACCTCAGGAGGAGGCCGAGGTGGATCATCCACTCCGCACTTCTGGCTGAAAATGGCTGCAAACGCTTCAGCCTTGTCTTTTGCACTCGTGTGCTGGGCTCCGTCTTCATTGAGGATGGGGATGTACATTGGAGCCTACTCCTCCCATTAGTTGTTTAATTGTTCTCCACCATTCATGACGGGACGTGGCAGGACTGCAGAGCTTTTCTCTGATCTGTTGGCTGTGGGATCACCTAGCTCTGACTATAGCATGCTGCTTCAGCTGTTTAGCATGCATGTAGTCCTATGTTGCAGCTTCCCCGGGTTGGCACCTCATTTTCAGGTATGCCTTGTATTGCTCCTGGCATGCTCTTCTACACTCCTTATTGAACCAGGGTTGGTACCCTGGTTGATGATAATGATAGAGTGAGGGATATGCCAGGCCATGAGATTACAGATGGTGGTGGAATACAATTCTGCTGCTGATGATGGCCCACAACCCCTCACGGATGCCCAGTTTTGAGCTGCTAGATCTGTTCTGAATCTATCCCATTTAGCACGGTGGTAGTGCCACACAACATGATGGAGGGTGTCCTCAGTGTGAAGACGGGACTTCGTCTCCACAAGGACTATGCGTGTTTACTGCTACCAATACCATCATGGGTAGATTGGTGAGGATGAGATCAAGTAGGTTTTTCCCCCGCATTGGTTCTCTCTCTACTTGCCGCAGGCCCAGACTGGCAGCTATGTCCTTCAGGAGTCCGCCAGCTCGGTCAGTAGTGGTGCTGCTGAGCCACTCTTGGTGATGGTCACTGAAATCCCCCACCCAGAGTACATTCTTCTAAGTGGAGGAGTACTGATTCATCAGCTGAAGGAGGGTGGTAGGTGGCAATTAGCAGAAGGTTTTCTTGCCCATGCTTGACCTGAAGCCATGAGACTTCATGGGGTTCGGAGTCAATGTTGATTACTCTCGGGGCCACTCCCTCCTGACTGGATACCACTGTGCCACCACCTCTGATGGGTCTGTCCTGCTGGTGGGACAGGACATGTCCCGGAATGGTGATGGAGAAATCTGGGACATTGGCTGAAAGGTATTTTTTTTTTTTTTTTTAAGTTCCTAGGATGTGGGCGTCGCTGGCAAGGCCAGCATTTGCCCATCCCTAGTTGCCCTTGAGAAGGTAATGGTGAGCCACCTTCTTGAACCGCTTTCTTGAACTGCTGCAGTCCATGTGGTGATGGTACTCCCAGTGCTGTTAGGGATTCTGTGAGTATGGCTATTCAGGCTGTTGCTTGACTAGTCTAGGGACAACTCTCCCAATTTTGACACAAGTCCCCAGATGTTAGTGAGGAGGACTTTGAAGGGTTGACTGGGCTGGGTGTGCCGTTGCCATGTCCGTAGCCGGTGCTGAGGTCGATGCCAGGTGATCCTCCGGTTTTATTATTATTGTTTTTTGCAGCAGTTTGGTACAACTGAGTGGCTTGCTCGGTCATTTCAGAGGGCAGTTAAGAGGCAACCACATTGCAGTGGGTCTGGACTAAAATATAGGCCAGACCAGGTAAGGCGGCAGATTTCCTTCCCTAAAAGGACATTAGTGAGCCAGATGGGTTTTTACGGCAATCCGGTGGTTTCGTGGTTACCATTACTGATACTAGCTTTTTTTTTATTCCATATTTAATTAACTGAATTAAAATTCTCCAGCAGCTGTGGTGGAATTTGAACTCACATCTCTGGGTCATTAGTCCAGGCCTCTGGATTACTAGTCCTGTAACATAACCACTACGGTAGCATAGTGGTTATGTTACTGGACTAGTAAAAGGGTACGTAAAACATTAACCTATTCATCTTTTACCTCCTTTAGTCATTCCCTCCCCTAAAGGTAGTGGCTCATAATACTTTATAAGATAGAGTAGAATGCATTGCCAGCCAACCAAGAAACAGGAAAATCGCAGGAGTGAAGAGGAGGCAATGAAAACACAAACACAATCACAATCATGGCACAGTATGATTCTATGGTATGAGAATGGGCGTTATTCATACTTGACGCTCGCCAAATTAGACACATGCAAGCTCATGGTGCAAAGGATGGAGAAACATGGTTTCTCTGTCCGCTTGCACATGTTTTGCTCCCTGGTATGCACCTTAGTAACCATGGAATACAGCGGTTCATTCTCTTCTGTGTCATTAGAAGTTCTCCTTGACTGGTGAACACTGCTTAACACAAGCAGCATAACATCAAACTGCAGCATTACTATTTAGCTTGTTTTTAATTACATAAACTTTTCTCGTAATACCTACCTTGCATTTTATACTTCCCAGCACTGCAAACACAGGCCCAGATTTTCCACTTTCACGGAATTGGCACACATCTCCAACATGACGGAACTGCCACCTGCCACAGAGATTTACCCCTGCATCAAACGATCTTCTGGCCTTGGGGTCATTAACATATCTTTGGCAGCCTCACCGACCTCCACCAGGGAGTCCAGCCAGCCTGGGGGCAGAGTTTTACTGCAACAGGCCATGGAGACCTGCCACACTGTAGCAGCTCCTAGCAGCCTCTGAGCAACCAGTGGCCAGCCAAAGCAGGTCAATTTGTTCCCCTTGAATTACAGCCTGTGCAATCATTCATTCTGAAGTTTAAAAATTAAATCTCCCAAATTACACCCAATAGAATGGTGGGAGGAGGACAAGAAATCCTGGCCACGGCCTTTAGGAGTGTAACCTGTCTTTAACCTCTCTTTTTCGGATGCTGATTGGCCTACTGTGCATTTGTTTTTATTTTGGATTTCCAGTATTTGCCATGTTTCTTTTTAGGTGCCTTTACATTTCACAGCCAGTTCCAGGAGTGGCACTTTACTGGTTGTCCAGTGACCCTCTCCTTAGTTTACCATTCCATATGACGCAGCCAGACATGGAGTCAATGAAACAGACAACAACTCCTTGGACCCACAACATTTGGTGTCCAACAGTTTTTAAAAAGGTGGAAGTGCCTTATCTTAGCACAAGGCTTACCTCATTCAATATGCTTTCTAGAGTAGGTGGAGTATCGACTTGGGGAATATCAAACTCCTTGTCATCAATCTGCATGGAAAGAAAATGAGAAATTGATTTTTTTTTGCATATAGTCATTCATGAATAAGCTGATCACATAAAACACAAACAAGGTGAGCATTACAGCTATTCTTGAAATGGGCAACATCTTCATTAAAAGGCTGCATAACAAACCTTTTTGCATTGTTTACAAACACACAATGTGATTAGGCAAAGCACAGAAAGACAATGTGCCCTTTAAATATGAAGTAGGTGGACTCTCACCACAATAATTTCATCCTTCTGTGAAAAACACTGAAGTATCTTGCTGGCACAGGTCAATGTGATCAAATATTAAATCAACAGAAAAATCTATTTGGACAAGTCCAACTTCAGGAATGTTGCAATTTCAAGAAAATGTACTTATTTTAAATGTGAAAATGTTAAGAGTTCTTAACACAATCACCACCTGAATACACAGAGTGAACTTAAAAAAATATTTCTCCCCGTTTTTGGCCTCCCTGCAGTAAGTGCCAACCCTGCCCTTGGCATTCATCAATGAAAGTGGACAATGCCAGAGGCTTCTCACACTCAAATTTTCCCCTTGATGCTAGTGTGGTTGTCCCTCCCCGCAGTAGCACGGCTGAGATTGGGAATTCAGTATGAAAGATATCGGGCACAAATCCATATTTTACTATTCTATGGTGCAACACATTGGGCCAGAAATTCGCGGCCAGAAGCGTGAGTACGTTCGGGTTACTCACGCATCTGGCCGTTGGAAATGCCGGCGTTCAGCAGGAACAGCGCATGCAGGGAACGCCGGCATTTCCAGACCCGAGGTCTATTCACAGCGCGTGCGACTGCACAGGCAGCGCTTGCGCAGTGAACTTTGTGGATTTCAATGATGGATTCAGTGAGGGCAAGTCCTTAGAAGTTACACTTGAAAAAAGCAAGTGTAAAGTTGTTCATTGGCTGTGGAGGAAGATATATTTTATCGTGGAGCTTTTGAAATGCAATATTTTTGTTTGGGAAAGGGAGGGAAGTTATTTTAAGAAATTTTAAGTAAGTTTTAAAGTTTAAATTTTTTTCTTTTAAAGGGTTTTCAGAACGGTAGGTAGAAGGAGCAATTGTGGCTGTGTGAATGGAATATGAGAATGAGTTATGTGTGTATGTCCACATATATTCCTTTACGTATATGTATGTATGTTTTATATTCCTTTACTAATGTGTATGAATGTATGTTTTTAATTATGATTTTCCAATAAGTTACTTTCTCTGAAAGTCATAATTAAATAATACATTCATACACATAAGTAAAGGAAAATATACATAACACGCAAAGGAATATATACAGACATACATACTTTCAGAAGCTCCACGATAAGAAATATCTTCCTCCGCAGCCTCTGCAGCAACTGTACCCATGATTTTTTCATGTGTAAGTTGTAATGACCTGACCTCACTGAAAGCATTACTGAAAGCGGCGAATTATACTGCGCACGCGCTGCCTGTGCAGTCGCACGCGTTCTGCCTCTGAACACCTTCGTTCAGAGGACAGGAAATGCCGGTTTTCCCCACATGCACTGTGCATGCTGAAAACCGGCATTTCATCCAGCCAGATGCGTAAGTACCCCGACCGTACTAGCGCATTTGGAAGGGAATTACTGGGCCAACATATTACATGTCAATAAAATTTAAAATTTAACAATTGCACGACTTGCCCCCTCGCATCTGCGACTGAGGGTCCAAGGAGGTGCATTGCGCAATAGGTCATCATCGTACGTATCCTCACACTGTTCCCTTTGGGGAACTGTTTGAAGTGGTGGAAGGATTTATGGCCGTGATGAACGCTCATTCCGTGACCGTAACCATCTTTGAACCAGCCATTAGGGTGGTTAGTCCTATGGCGGGAGGGTTTTACGGGCTCCCACAACCCATCTGAGGAGGGGGGGGGCAGGTGGGGGCCACCAACACCCACGGACGCAAGTATCCCGCTGGATGTCCACCCAGAATTTAAAGTTGGAGCTCCGACTCCACTTGCCGGGACTGTCTGGAGTGGGGTTCAAAACCCTACTCCTTCTGGCCCAGCGGCAGGGATGCTTACTGCTACGCAAAAGGCCCATTCCGCACAAAAGGTGACACCCATATGTTTCCTGCGCCTTTTCCCTCCCCGTGACTGGAGCCCTATGCTGCCATTTCACGTTGCTAATCGGATTGGGCCTTTGTCATAGCGGTAGGGTCCCCGCCGCTGGGCCAGATCAGGGTAGGGTTTCGAACCCCGCTCCAGACAGTCCCGGCAAGTGGAGTCGGAGCTCCGGCTCTAAATTCTGGGTTGACATCCAGTGGGATATTTGCGTCTGTGGGTGTGCGTGGCCCCCCCTCCTTGTATAGCTTGTGGGAGCCCGTAAAACCCTCCCGCCATAGGACTAACCGCCCTAATGGCTGGTTCAAAGATGGTTACGGTCACGGAATGAGCGTTAATCATGGCCATAAATCCTTCCACCACTTCATACAGTTCCCCAAAGGGAACAGTGTGAAGACACGTATGACGACGACATTGCTAAATAAATAAATGGAATTAAAAAAATTCTTTTAGGGCTTTTAAAAGTCTTTAAATTGCTTTAATTCTCTTTAAAACTACTTCAGATTACTCAAAATAATGTAAACTTTTTAAAAAGTTTATAAAAGTTACCAAAATCTTCAAAAAACTTCCAAAAACCTATTTAAACTGCTGCTTTGCATGTAAAAATGCTTAGCAGCTTGACAGAAACATTGGGGGCGTGTCCAGTGAAACTGAGACCTCAAGGGGCATGTCTCACTTGCACTGCACGCTCCTGGCTTCGCGCTGGCTGCACTCCTGGGCGGCGTGACGTCACACGCTGCCCGGGAATCTTCTTTTTCAAACACCAAGTCCAGGCGTCCCTGGAGCCGATCTGCAGTAGCGCGGGGTAAGTGCAAATACGGGGCTTGCACGCGCTGCAAGCCCCGTTTAGGAATTTCTGGCCCATTACAGTTGCAGCATAATGGGCCACTTGGAAGGAATTGTATTGCAACCCAAAGCACAAGACACATATCGTACAACACACTTCATAGACATGTGCAATATGAGTTCTATTCTAACCTGCTCGATTTATCATAGGTCAGCAGAAGATTGTATTGCTGTATTGCTTTTGGAAATAGAACTTAGGCCAGCCTGACCACTATAAAGTAGCTTCCATCTACTGGGCACGAAGAAGAATAGGCCCAAGTGATGAAATCAAGCACTTGACCTACTCGTTAACACCTGGATGATGTACTTCTCACAGTGGGGCAGTAGAACAGTCCACAAATACAGCATGGTCTTTTGGAGTCAAGCATTCGATGTATTGTAATAGAGTGCATCCTATTACTAGCCCATAACAGCATAAAATGCAACACACTACAAATGACAGATGATAATGAATTTGGGAAGTAAAGCTTCTGGGCAAACCTAACACATGGAAACAGAAAGCCACTATAAACGAGTTTTCAAGTTTAACTGGGACATTTTTAAACAGTTTGAAACAAACAAATCAGTTTCATTGATTACTCCACATTATTAACTCAGTCACTAGGACTGTTGCTACAATGTGGGGATATGCTCTTAAAACGACAGGTAGCTCCAACATGGAGTGGTAAAGGTCTCATTCTAAAGAGGTAATAAAGCTGCGTGTCATTAACAGAGAGGTCAACATCAGGGAAATATTAGGAATAGAATTTATAAATCAGTAATGGGGTATTGCACTGCATGTCTTGCATGATGATGACATGGTTTTCACATCACACCAATAGGATAGAAGCAAAATTATTCGACTAAACTTGCAGCAGTTCATTGAAGTAGTAGCCCTACTGCTTTGTCCTAGTACCATTATTATATAACCCTCACTACAGCAAACCCAAACTGCACAAGATTAAAAGCGGCACGGACGCTTAAATTTTGTAGCTTAAATCTGGAGTTGGGGGCCAAGCTTGACTGTGGACTGCAGCAGACAGAGACTCCCTCTTTTAGTGAGTCAGTTGGCCTCAGTTGATAGCATTCTTGCCTCTGACTTCATAGATTCAAGCCCCACTACAGACTTCAGCACATAGTCCAGGCCAACACTTCAGCACAATACTGAGGGAATGCCACATTGTCAGAACTGCCAACTTTCAGATGAGACATTAAACTGAGGCCTTGCTTGCTCAGGTGGATGCAAAAAATCTTTTGGCACTATTCGAAAAAGAGCAGAGAGCTCGCCTGGTGTCCTGACCAAGATGCTTCCCTCGACCAACAGCACTAAAAAGAGGTTAACTGGTCATTCATTTATTTATCTGTAGGACTTTGCGGTCCTCAAATTGGCTGCTCCATTAACCTACACATCAGCTTCCACATGTACGCTAATGACACCCAGCTCTACCTCACCACCACCACCTCTCTCAACCGCCTCGGATTTGTCATACTACTTGTCCGACATGAGTAGAAATTTCCTCCAACTAAATATTAGGAAGACAGAAGCCATTATCTTCGGTTCCCGCCACAAACTCCGTTTCCTGCCCATCGACTCTATCCCTCTCCCGGGCCACTGTCTGAGGCCGAACCAGAGCGGTCGCAGCCTCAGCCTCGTTTTTGACCCCAAGATCAGCTTCTGACCCCATATCCTCTCCATCACCAAGACCGCCTACTTTCACCTCCATAACATCTCCCTTCTCTGCCCCTGCCTCAGCTCATCTGCTGCTGAATCCCTTATCCATGCTTTTGTTACCTCCAGACTCGACTATTCCAATGCTCTCCTGGCCAGCCTCCCATTTTCCACCCACCATAAACTTGAGCTCAACCAAAATTCTGCTGCCTGTATCCCAACTCGCACCAAGTCCTGCTGACCCAACACCCCTGTGCTCGCTGACCTACATTGGCTCCTGGTCCTGCAACGCCTCGATTTTAAAATTCTTATCCTTGTTTTCAAATGCCTCCATGGCCTCACCTCTCCATATTTCTGTAACCTCCTCCAGCCCTACAACCCTCCGAGATTTCTGTGCTCCTCCAATTCTGGCCTCTTGCACATCCCCGATTTTAATCTCTCCACCATTGGCGGCTATGCCTTCAGCTGCCTAGGCCCCAAGTTCTGGAATTTTTCTCTGCCTCTCTATCTCTCGCTCCGCCTTTAAGACACTTCTTAAAACCTAACTCTTTGATCAAGCTTTGGGTCACCTATCCTAATATCTCGTGTGGCTTGGTGTCAAATGTTGTTTGATAATGCTCCTGTGAAGTGCCTTGGGACGTTTTACTACATTAAAGATGCTATATAAATACAAGTTAGTGCTGTTGTAACAACAGTGACTGGGCTTCAAAAGTAATTAATTAGCTTAAAGTGATTTGGGAGGTCCCGAGCCATGATCACGCTTTATAAAAATGCAAGTTCTTGCTCTGGAGTCAGGCGAAGCTTTAGCATCAATGCAAAGTAAATCATTTTGCAGTGATGCTACTTAGAAAAGAGCCAACACTAGAAACTTAAAAACTGCTCCTACAGTTGTAAGCGGAGGAGCAGAGAGGGAGGACCAACTTCAAAAACTGATGGTGGTATCACACTAGTACCAGCTGTTTAGCTGCACTAAATGACTGCAGTTATACTGCATATACGGTACTAATTGAGACCGATTCATGGTCGAGCATGCTGCAGTCAGATATGGAGTTATACTATCACCCAGGCTTCTTGAATTTTTCATTCATTCCAGGTAGTTCCAGGCCTCAGGACATGCAAATACCATGGGCACAGAATGGTGGCACACATGAGCACATTTATGCACACAATAACAATTTCCACAAAAAGTGAAAGTGAAACCTTAAGAAACCAATTAATGCTGAAAATTCAGGGATATATAATTGTGAATAAACCAGCTTCTCAATGTGCGTCTTTGCTGAATTGTGGTACTGACCATTCATCCAACATTGTCTTGTACAACTTCAGAAGACCAGAGTTATAATGCTGCCTCTGAAGTGTGGGCTTTCATTATTAAGCCAGATCACCAAGTTAAGGTGCCACTTTTGTTCTTGAGCCACAATATGTCACTTTCTATGTGATCACTGCACACAAATCACTCTTAGACATATAGTATACCTGTAACTTACGATATCAGCTGTCAACCCTTTAAGTTGCATTTACACTACAACATAGTTCTATTTCACACCAATGCTATGAATTGTAATATAAATCTGGATCAGGGCCCAAACTGATTGCAGAGTAAAGCAGAACAACACTCCAGGAAGAGGATGCCTCATTCCGCTTTGCCTGGGAGTCAGATTGGGCTCTGGCTCCAGGTTTACAATACAACTTCCGATCATCAGTGTGAAGAGATGCTGCTTTGCAGCAGTAGCATAGCTGCAGCCTCAACCCCTCTATATCAGCTGCATCAAGTGGGCCAAACAAATCGTCGTTGGAAAGCTCAGTGAGTGACTGTCACTGGGAATGAAGGGCACTTATCACAAGGTTCTGCGGCCTGGAGCTGGTGCAGGGGACACTGGGCCTGGAGCTGGTGCAGGGGAGCACTGGACCTGGAGCTGGTGCAGGGGAGCACTGGGCCTGCAGCTGGTGCAGGGGAGCACTGGGCCTGCAGCTGGTGCAGGGGGGCACTGGGCCTGGAGCTGGAGCTGGTGCAGTGGGGCACTGGGACTGGAGCTGGTGCAGGGGGTCACTGGCCACGGGCCTGGAGCTGGTGCACGGGGGCACTGGGCACGGGCCTGGAGCTGGTGCAGGGGGCACTGGGCCCGGGCCTGACTCACTACTCACCCCGTCAACGTCGGTTAGATTGAGCTGGGAAGAGGACGAGGCCAGGCTCTGAGTCTCGGGTGACTCCGACATTTTTCTTTCTTTCTTCTTGTTGTTGTTTGGCTCGGCCGTTTCCCGCAGGGGTTAACCGGCGGTGCCAGGTGCCCAGCCGGGCAGAAACATTGCTGTCAATGACCAGCGACTGAGAGGCTGTGCCGGCCTCCCTCACTGCCCCGCCCTCACTATGGCAACCGCCGCCCCACTTGACGTCGCCCGCTCTGACACTCTGCCTCGGCAGCCAATCAGCGGTCGCACTGTCGGAAAGGTTGGAACTTTGCCCTGGTGGTGATTGACAGCTTCGTTCTGAGCCTGCAATGAAAAGATCGAGCAGGACCGGAGAGCGAAAGTTCAACGGGATAAAATAACGAGGTGTGCATTTCACTCCGAATTTGCAGCGATTATGTGCACAACTGTAATTAGAAATAGATGCATGTAAATTATTCGTTGACGAATTAACAATAACTTACATTCATAAAGTATCTTTAAGGTAGAAAAGGGGCTTAACAAAAGCATAAGAAAATATGAATTGTTATTTCTTATTTGGAGAACATATAATAACATTGACTAATAGCATTGGAAGCGTGCTCAAAATTAATTTATGTTCAGAAAACTCATTGCCCAATAATATGTTAACTCATTGGCTGCTGGTAAGCCTGTGATTGACTCAGTACTCAGTTTTGATTGACAGGATTTTGCACCACTGTTGATAAGGTTGTAAAAATGTGAAAGGGAATGGACAGGTTTCAGTTCCCTGGTGACTATGTGACCATTTCCATGGTAGCTGTAAATTGGTGTTAAATGTTTTGGTCAAGGCAACTCTGTGTGATCATACAAAAGCAAAATACTGCAGAATCTGAAATAAAAACAGAAAATTCAGGTCAGGCAGCATCTGTGGTGAGAGAAACAGAGTTAACGTTTCAGGTCAGTGACCTTTCGTCAGAACTGTAATGATATCAGCAAATAGTGATGGTATTTGCCTGTTTGATTATGATGCCTTACCAGCATATTTGCCTGATTGATTGCTTGTGCCTGACCAGCAGAGGGCATGTGAGAGACAGGCAGTTGAGTTTTGCTTTCGTTTCAGATGGATCTCTAGCATGGTGTCTCCTGTAATGCTGTTAAAAAGAGTTTAACAGACATTAGATTAAAAGACATTCTCTTTCATAAATGTCTCGTCATTGAACCCACATACAAGTCGATACATGGTGTCAGAAGTGATTGAAAGAGATGAAGAGGAAAAATCTGAAGTTAAATCAGCTCTCCACATATTAGCAAGCCAAAAGAGAACATCGTTACTTACCATTGGAGAATAGCTAACGAAGTGAAAAAATGGAAGGTTTACTCCCACCGGCGAAGCTTCAGTTGACAGGTAATGTGGCTGAAAATTGGAGGAGGTTCAAACAACGTGTGGGGTTGTATTTAGCGGCAATCGGAGCTGACAAGAAAAGTGATAAAAAGAAATCGTCAGTGTTCTTACATGTCGTGGGTGATGAAGCGCTGGAGGTGTATAATAACTTCACATTCGCTGCTGATGGAGACAAAATGAAGCTAGATAAAATAATGGAACAGTTTGAGGCCTACTGCATACCTAAACGTAACGTGACGTTTGAGAGGCACAGATTTTTCACATGTGTACAGAAAACGGGTGAGACTATTGACCAGTATGTGACTGAACTGAGAAACCGAAGCAAAACATGTGAATTTGGGGGACTGACAGACTCGCTGATAAAAGACAGACTGGTGTGTGGTATTCCAGATAATGGTCTAAGGGAAAGACTGCTAAGAGAGCAAAATCTAGACCTGGGAAAAGCCATAGCACTGTGTAGGGCTACAGAGACTGTGAAGTCGCAGGCAAAGGAGCTGTTCAGTGACAGTAGCTGCAACGTGGATGCAGTGAGTAAGAACGGACACAAACCGTTTAACAAAAAGAGCGCCAATTTGAAAAAAGAGGCGTGGCCAGCGAACAAAACTGAAAGGGGCAATCGAAAGTCATGTAGTCGATGCGGTACACAGCATCCACCAAAAAAGTGTCCAGCATATGGTAAAAAATGCAATAGTTGCAACAAAAACAACCATTATGCCCGTTGCTGCAAGAACCAAGCGCAACAAAGCAAGGTCCATACAGTAGATGAAAGCGAGATAGAGGAGTTCTATGTAGATGTTGTGTCTGAAAACAAAGAAGAAAAAAGAGACTGGATGTTGACACTAAAAGTGAATGACATACATATTCCATTTAAATTGGATACTGGAGCACAAGTTAATGTGATATCAGAGACTGATTTTAAGAAAATTAGACCCAGACCAAAGATACATGGAATAAAAGTGAAAGTGACAGGATACTCAGGTACTGATATACCAGTGAAAGGAAGATGCATTGTCAAAGTAACACACAAGGACAGAGAGCACACGCTAGCATTAATCGTGGTGCCAAAGGATGTGCAAGCCATACTAGGTTTAAAAGCCTGTGAGAGACTGAACCTGGTAAAGAGAGTCCTCGTTGTGGAAAGCGAAGGAGAGACAGTCTATGATGAACTCATGAAAGAGTACAACGACCTATTTAAGGGTCTAGGCTGCATTCCAGGAGAACACACGATCAGAGTAGATAAAAGTATGCCAACGGTCATACATCCATGCAGAAAAGTTCCGTTTGCTCTTCAAAAGCAACTGAAGGCAGAGTTGGACAGGATGGAAAGCCTGAACGTGATTCAGAAGATAGATGAGCCAATTGAGTGGGTGAGTTCCCTCGTCGTTGTGGACAAAAAGAATGGAAAGCTCAGAATTTGCCTGGATCCAAGAGATCTAAACAGAGCAATAAAGAGAGAGCACTTCAAGCTTCCTACACGTGAGGAAATTATGGCACAGTTTGCAAATGCAAAGTATTTCAGCAAGTTAGATGCATCATCAGGATTTTGGCAGATGAAATTGGACGAGGCAAGTTCAAGACTGTGCACGTTCAACAGTCCATTTGGCAGATACAAATTCCTAAGGTTACCATTTGGCATTGCCTCAGCTCCTGAAGTGTATCACAAAACTATCCATATGATCTATGAGCACCTGGAGGGAGTTGATACATCAATGGATGACATCATAGTATGGGGAACCACGAGAACTGAGCATGACGAGAGACTGAAAAAAGTGCTGGAAGCACCAAGGAAAACAAACCTGAAGCTGAATAGAGAGAAATGCCAGCTCGGGGTAACAGAACTGACATTCGTGGGAGATATCCTTAGCAGTGAGGGCATCAGACCAGATCCCAGAAAGGTGTCCGCCATTGAGAATATGCCAAAGCCACAATGCAAAAAGGACGTGCAGAGGTTTAATGGAATGATCAACTACATGGGTAAATTCATATCCAACCTCTCAGAATAGATGGCGCCACTGAGAAGACTAACTGAAAAGAACATAGAATGGGAATGGAATCATGAGCATGAGAAGTCATGGAGCGATCTAAAGAAACTGCTCACAGAGGAACCAGTTCTGAGGTTTTATGACCCAGCAAGACCCATCAAGATATCATCAGATGCATCACAGAGTGGGCTCGGTGCCGTTCTTCTGCAAACATATGACTACTGGCAACCTATTGCATATGCATCACGCTCAATGACAGACGCGGAGACGCGATATGCTCAAATAGAAAAGGAGCTGCTCAGCATCACATACGCCTGTGAAAGATTTCACCAGTTTGTGGCAGGACAAGCAATCAGTGTAGAGACTGACCATAAGCCCTTGATTGCATTGTTCCAAAAGCCACTAAATAGCTGTCCGCTTAGAATACAAAGAATGATGATCAGGCTGCAACGCTATACACTGAATGTTGCGTACACACCGGGTAAGCTGATGTATACAGCAGACACGTTGTCCAGAGCTGTTGACCCAAGTGAGCCTGCAAACACCAAAATGGATGAAAAAGTGAACGCCTACGTGGACATGATCACAAGTGCACTGCCCATAGCAGATGCAAAAATGGAGCTCATAAAGACTGAGACAAACAAAGATGAAACAATGAGACGACTGAGGAAAAGCATCTTGGATGGATGGCCCAACATGAAGCAAGACTGCTCACCTGACATGGCAGAGCACTGGAACTGCAGGGCGGAACTATCACTGGTCGAAGACATCATCTACAAAGGAAGTAAAATAGTTATCCCAAAGAGTCTGAGAAAAGAGATGCTAAAAAGGAGCCATGGAGGACATCTGGGAATCGAAAAGTGTAAGAAAAGAGCACGAGAGGTGATGTACTGGCCACGAATCAACCAAGATGTGACAAATGAGGTGTCAAACTGCACAATATGCCTGAAATATCGAGCAAGCAATCCGGTAGAACCACTAAAGCCACACCCAGCGCCAGACAGACCTTACCAGAAGGTAGGCGCTGACCTATTTGTATGTCAAGGGAAGGACTATCTTGTAGTCGCAGACTATTACTCCCTGTATCCAGAGGTTTGTAGACTGTACACCACCACTGCAGATGCTGTGATAACATGTATGAAAGCCATATTCTCCAGACATGGCGTGGCAAGCAAGGTCTTCACAGACAACGGACCCCAGTTTTACAATGCAAGTTTCCGACACTTTGCCAAAGAGTGGGACTTTGTACACACGTCAAGTCCTCACTTTCCACAGTCCAATGGACTAGTGGAAAAATCGGTCCAGACAGTGAAAAGACTGATGTACAAGGCAAAAGACAGTGGAACTGACTTCTACCAGAGCATGCTTGTATACCGCACAACGCCGCTCGAGTGTGGTATGTCACCAGCCCAACTCCTTATGGGACGTCGGCTAAGGTCAAACCTACCCATCCCGGGGAACCTCCTGAAAACAAAAGAGGGGGAGAAAGTGAGGAAGTTCAAAGAACAACAGAAAGAAAAGCAAAAGTACTACTATGACAGACGAACACAAAACCTACCTGAACTCCACACTGGTGACCAAGTAAGGTTCAAAGACAAAACAAACATATGGACTCAGAAGGGAACTGTCCTGAGTGAAGTACAACCAAGATCATACACCATTCAGACGGATGAGGGTGCTGTTCTGAGAAGAAATCGTCGGGATCTTCTCATGGGACCAGCCACAGCAAGTCAAAAGACTGATACTGTTGAACAAACTGATCACACAGCAGGTCGAAAGACTGATACTGTTGAACAACCTGATCACACAGCTGAGAAACCATCATCTGAGGCAACAACTCAGATTCAAGGACAATCAATCAGAAAATCCTCAAGACACGTGAAGCCTCCTGAGAGACTCATTGAGCAAATTAAAGGACTATTGTTATAGAAGGAAGTAATGTTATCTTATTCTTTCTTCAAGTTCTAGTGTATTTACATATTTCATGTGAACACACAAAGCAAGGTTAAAAAACCTTGATCATGATAATGATAATGTAAGTTCATTAAGTGTTACAGTTAAAATGCAGATTAATACAAAGAAAACATGTTGTTAGTTAAAAGTAAAATACTTTTGTTTTAAGAAAGGGAGATGTAATGATATCAGCAAATAGTGATGGTATTTGCCTGTTTGGTTATGATGCCTTACCAGCATATTTGCCTGATTGATTGCTTGTGCCTGACCAGCAGAGGGCATGTGAGAGACAGGCAGATGAGTTTTGCTTTCGTTTCAGATGGATCTCTAGCATGGTGTCTCCTGTAATGCTGTTAAAAAGAGTTGAACAGACTTTAGATTAAAAGACATTCTCTTTCATAAATGTCTCGTCATTGAACCCACATACAAGTCGATACAAGAACTGGAAAAGGTTAGCGATGTAACAGGTTTTAAGTAAGGCCTGTCATTTAATTCTCCGCCCCTCCCAATCTGACCTCCCTGTCCTCGGCCTCCTACACTATTCCAATGAAGCTCAACGTAAGCTCAAGGAACAGCACCTCATTAGGCACTTTACAGCCTTCCTGACTCAATGTTGAGTTCAACAATTTCAGATCATTACCTCTGCCATTTTTTTCGGACAGCAGCTGTTGCTGGTGATTCTGATATTCCCATTTACACCTCCTCTAGACCCATCTTTTGTTTTGTCACTTGTCCCATTACCATCTCCTTTTGCCTTGCACCATCATCCCTTTTGTCTTTTAATCTCTCCTACCAAGGATCACAGACCTTTCCTTTTGTTTTTTCCTCCCCTCCCCCCTTTCTCTGCCTCTATACTTGCTTAAAACCTGTTACATCTCTAACATTTTCCAGTTCTGACGAAAGGTCATCGACCTGAAATGTTAACTCTGTTTCTCTCTCCACAAATGCTGCCTGACCTGCTGAGTATTTCCAGCATTTTCTGTTTTTATTTCTGTGTGTTCATGATTGGTCTATTATAGCTGCTGTTCATCAGTTCCTTAGAATCACATGACATTAACAAGACCTGGCAATAGAATAGGAAAGAGTGGTTGAAGTGATTTTTTTTTTGTCAGGCGCCAAAAAAATTCCCTTCCAAAATGTGTTACTATGGTTATTAATGAGTACAATATATACATTTGAAGGTTTCATTTCTTCTATCATCATCTGGATATGTCAAAAATTTCCCCATTTATTATTACCTTAATAGAGATATGTAGTACAGGGAGGAGAGCCATTGAATATCACGAATATATAAATATATGTGGTACATTATACATAATATAGTAAATATACTTTTCACAAAAAGATAATTTTGAAAATATGATTGAATCACATGGCAATAATTCTAGACTTCCAGAGGCAGATACTTAATCTGTTCATCTCCAAGATATAAAAAAGTTATTTCCTAATTTCAGACTTTATCTGAGGGAATGATTTCGTAGGCAGAACAAAATTGGGGAAGATCAAGAGCCGCATCCTTAATGCAGTATAATTACCAAGGATCACTGTTTTGGTCTACACAAGGCTGCCAAATTTTTTTTAAGAATGGCTGCCCCTCTAATTAAGGCTGTATTTGTTCTAACAGAAAATGCTGAAAATACTCAGCAGAACTGGTGATCGACCTGAAACCTTGACTCTGTTTCTCTCCCCACAGATGCTGCCTGACCTGCTGAGTATTTCCAGCATTTTCTGCTTTTTTTCGGATTTCCAGCATCCTCAGTATTTTGCTTTTGTGTTATATTTGTTTTATCATCGGGATATTTCAATAAGCCTTTGCTGGGCTTCACCGATGGTCCAATAGGTAAAAGTGCCATATGGTACTGAATCAAGGAAGGCGTCAAGTTTAACCTTGGTCTATGCTGATGAGTTAGCAGATCTCAGCCAGAGCATTACAATTGATCTCAAAGTGCTCTGCGCTCGGGAAGGGTAAAATCAGCCAGTGTTACCATCCCTACTTGTTATCCAGGCGCCCCTGCAAATACCCCACAGTCTCACTGTCTAGAGTTGACTAATGTATGAAGAATGGCATTTATGCAACACACTGAAGGGCTGCGGGCAAGCACCTGTAAAACTGTAACTCAATTTGAATCAGCATCTTCAGGAGGGATAAGGAAAGATTGGTGATAATCGAAAAATAAAAATAAAAATGATTGCTTTGCTACAGCGATATTGTTTCACTCTCAGTTTATTGGAGCCGTCACAAAATTTATACGGATTGAGATGGAAAATGTTAATGTCACAATTATCCTGTATGCCGCATATCATAATCACAGACTGCAAATGCAAAGAATCACGAGCATGGCCCGAACATACTGCATGTTCATGCATACAGTATTACATGGACTGACCAGCCTGATCACATGACAGCAAACCTAGGCAACCCACAGTAGTTTACATTTCCGTTTGTGAAGCTGTTGGTTTCCTGGGATACCGGTACAGAGCATACAGAGCAAAACACAAAACGCACTGAAACTGCCAAAGGAAAATACGGCTCCACTAACTGCTGGCAAGTCCGGGAACGACTGCACTTCCAACAAGGTACTCTTAAAAAAACCGAATATGACCTTCTCAGTGCAGTTCAAAACAGCGAGCGTAACTCTGAGAAATATTCATCTATCGCGCGTGTGTCCTTCGTAGGTACTTGGTCACAGTTCGTACTTCATACTTCATTTATATTTTACGACAAATGTGCCACAGAACAATTGGAATTAGAAAACTAGTCTACAGTTCCTGTGAGTTTCCAAGTCCAATTTTATGTTGTTCTAATTTTTATCCCAAAATATAACAGTGCCATAATGGAGAAAACGGATTGCAGAACAAGTATTTCTGCAATAAGTATTATAATTCGGTAATAAGAGGAATAAAAACAATTGTTTGTGTATCGTAGCGATACATATTGATTCAATTTATCAGTTCAGTTTCTGAAGATTAAGGGGTGGATTTGATACATTGTTACGAAAGAAGAACTCTCGTTTCATGTAACATTAATGGTAGATGTGAAGATTCAACAGGATTCTAAACGTGACCCATCAGGAGTATCATGGTCCAATTTCTCATACTCTGCTGAAATCCTAAGATCTCAGCCATACTGCTGTGAAGAGGCTCTAAGCAAGCTTCTCCTTATGTTGGGGGAAGATATCACCCTTGAGGATTAGGTAAGTGGGGTCTCTTTGGGGTCAAATTGGCTCCAAAATGACAGACTTGGACGAAGAGCTTGAAATTGAGTCAGTCCTCTGTGAGAAGCTTGGTAATCTGATACCTGAGCTAGACAAGTCTGCAGGACGATTAATTGACCAGCTAGACTTGCTCATTGTTGAGGAGTCTGTCACTGGGCTAGGGCTCTTCCTACTTGACCCTAGCTAATACTGCATTTCAATTCCCTACGCAGGACATCACTGGATAACAGCAAAAAGATTACTCATTGTAATGATCAGTAACATGTCATTCTAGAATGGTACACTAGGTGGAGCTGTATGTTTAGTAGTGGGCTACCCACAAGGCAGTAGTCAAGATGGATGCCTGTATACTAGTCCACATGGCTGAATAAATGACTAGCTCAAGCTAGCTGTTCATAATGAAAATGTCTATTTATTTATGAATAACATAGTACCAGGATTGGTAATATCTGCTGAATATTGTGAAACGCGACATGGAGAATTTGAAGCCACCAGAGGGTTTGAAACTCACGGGGAATGTCGACTGCAATTAGCGGACTTTCAAACAACAATTCGAACTCTGTATTGCTGCCATCGGGTTCGGTACGATGCCAGACGCAAGGAAAACAGCGTTACTGCTCACGGTTGCAGGCCCGCAGGCGATAGAGGTATTTAATACATTTGTATTTGATCAAGAGGAGGACAGAGAAAAAATGGACGATGTGCTAAAGAAGTTTGATACACATTGTTCTCCCAAAAAGAATGAGACCTATGAGAGGTATGTGTTATGTTCACGGACACAGCAGCAAAATGAGACTTTTGATAGCTTTGTGACCGATCTGAAACTGAAAGCACAGACATGTAATTTCTCTGAACTGAAATCATCCATGATTCATGACCAGATTGTGTTTGGTATTCATGATAAAAACGTCAGGGAACGTCTGTTGAGAGAAACAGAACTAACATTGGAGAATGCTGTGAAAATATGCCATGCCAGTGAGCTAGCTCAGCAGCACACAAAGACTTTCAGTGAAATTAATAATGATGCGACTGTAATGAGTGACTGTGCTGCTGTCGGTGCTGTGTCCTACGAGGGGAAGAAATGTGGGCAGAACAGAACTGCAAAGCAATCGGAGGATGGAACTTTTAATTGTAAATGCTCTGGTTACCAGCACCAGTCAAGACAATGCCCTGCGTTTGGGAAAATGTGCACAAAATGTAATGGAAAGAATCACTTTGCCAAACAATGCTTTTCAAAAGTAAAAACAAAGAAAGGGCAACAAGTCAATGTGATTGAGGACACTGATTTAAGTGAGACATTTTTTGTAGGAATGGTGTCATGTGACAATATTGAAAAGGATACAGAAAATGTGCAGCCCTCAGGAATGGATAATGCTGAACATAAAGTTAATGCAGTAAATGAGCACAAATGGATAATGCCACTGCAGGTAAATGGAGCATTAGTTACATTGAAACTAGACACTGGGGCAAAAGCAAACTTAATCAGTATGAGTGACATTAAAAATATGAAAGAAAAGCCCAAAATACAGAAAAAGTCAGTACTACTGAAGAACTATAATGGACAGAAAATAGATAGCTTAGGTGTATGCACACTTAAAGTGACAGTCAAAGACAAAGTGCATCATCTCATGTTTTCTGTTGTGGCTGAAGGACTTGATTCACTACTAGGTGACAAAGCTTGTGAGGACTTAGAACTGGTCAAGAGAGTCTACCGTATAAACTGTGCTATAAGCAAACCAGATGACTCAGTGGATTCTGTAGTGAGTAATTTCCAGGATGTGTTCAAAGGATTTGGAGTTCTACCATTCACTTACAAGATCCAGCTAAAGGAGGATGCTCAGCCAGTGGTACATGCTCCACGGAGAGTTCCAGCACCCCTGCGTGACCGGCTCAAGAAAGAACTGGGCAGAATGACCACACTAGGAGTCATCAGGAAAGTCGAAGAGCCAACAGACTGGGTTAACTCCATGGTATGTGTAAAGAAAAAGAACAATGATCTAAGAGTATGCATGGATCCAAAGGACTTAAATGCAAACATAAAACGTGAACACTACCAGATTCCCAAGCAAGAAGAAATCACCAGTGAAATGTCAGGTGCCACATACTTCACAAAGCTCGATGCCTCACAAGGATTTTGGCCACTAAAACTAGATGAAGAAAGCACCAAATACTGTACCTTCAACACACCATTTGGCAGGTATTGTTTCCTCAGAATGCCTTTCGGGATAATATCTGCATCTGATTGAAGGTCTGGAAGGAGTTCGGGTCTATGTTGATGACATCATCATCTGGGGCTCCACACTGAAAGAACACAATGAGAGAATGACTAAAGTGCTACAGAGCATACGCCGGAATGGACTGAAGCTCAACAAAGCCAAGTGTCAGTTTGGCATCCAGGAAGTCACTTTCCTAGGAGATAATCTATCTGGTAAAGGAATAGAGCCAGATATGGAAAAAGTAAACGCCATACACAACATGCCCCGACCCACTGACAAAAAAGGAGTGCTACGCATCATGGGGATGATAAACTTCATTGGAAAGTTCATTCCTAACTTGTTAGCCAAGACAGCCTGTCTGCGAGACCTGCTACATAAAACAAATGAGTTCGCATGGACAGAAAGACATGAACAAGAGTGGATGAACCTCAAAACAGTGCTGACAACCACACCTGTACTCACCTTCTTTGACCCAACAAAGAGAATCAAAGTGTCAACGGATGCATCAAAAGATGGCCTAGGCGCAGTCTTGCTACAAGCAGAGGGTGAAGATTGGAAGCCTGTTGCCTATGCTTCCAGGTCTATGACTGATTCTGAGTGTCGATACACCCAGATTGAAAAGGAATGTCTAGGCTTGGTAGTTGGACTAGAAAAGTTCCATGGCTACATATATGGGCTCCCCACCTTCACAGTTGAGACAGACCACTGCCCACTGGTTGCCATCATTAAAAAAAACCTGAATGAGATGTCTCCAAGGATTCAACGAATCATGATGAAGCTGCAAAGATATGACTTTGAACTGATCTACACACCAGGCAAACACATAGTGTTAGCAGATGCACTATCCTGAGCACCCACAATGAGTCATGTGAGCTCTACTGAGGAAGACGTGGATGTTCATGTGAGTATGGTTACTGCTGTGCTGCCCGTGTCAGACACAAAATCAAAGCAAATAGCAGAAGAAACAGTAAAAGATACAGGGCTAGAAATTCAGTAGGCTTGCGCCCAGTTTTCGCCCAAAGAGGGCTTTTGCGCCACTTGCTGAGCTTTCGCCGATATTCAGCGCTGCGGTAATGGCGGCGTTAGCCAGTAGCGCTGCACCGCCACCGATGACATCATCGGTGTGCGCAGTGCCCCGCTACCGCCCCGCTACCGGCCCGACCGCCATATTTAGTTGCGGCCGCCTCTTCCGCAGCGGCCGCAAACAGCGATCAGAAAACGGGGCTGTCCTGTAGCCTTAGTGGGGCGCTTTAAGGTGGAGGTGCGGCCGGCCGCTTTTTTGGCAGCCGCCTGCCCGCACCTCCTTCCCCGGCCTCCTCCACCACCCCCCCCCGCGGCATTGCCGGCTGCTTTCCGCGAACCCGGCACTTCTCCGTGGTGCCGGGCTCATTTGCCGGCACTATCCAGCGGCGATCTCCCCGTTGCAGGCACCTCCCCCTTAAGAGAAGGAGGAGGCCTGCAGTACCGCAGCCTGCCGCTCTGCAGCGGGTGGCGCAGCGGCGCCTAGAGCGCTGAAATTCAGTTTCAGCGCCCCAAGCGGGGGCAGGCACACCCTGGAATAGCGCCCGGTTCCGACTTGGGGCGCAAAAACTGAATATCTGACGGGCGCAACTGGCTCCGCGCTCAGCACTAACTTTTGGGCGCACGCCAGCTGGTGGGCCCAAAGTGAATTTCTAGGCCACAGTTTTACAAACAGTAATAGAGAACATTCATCATGGTTGGCCAAAAGGTTCCTGTCCAAAGTACTATCACATTAGGTCAGAGTTGAGTGTCGCAAGTATTACTAAAACAGAACAGAATAGTCATTCCACAGGCTCTATGTCAAGACATGCTCAAAAGGATTCATGAGGGACACCTCGGAATTGAAAAATGCAAAAGGAGAGCAAGAGACACTATTTATTGGCTTGGCATAAATAAGGACATTGAGAACATGATAGGCATATGTGAGACATGTCAGAAACACCAAAACAAACAAGCAAAGGAACCAATGATAGTAGCTGACTTACCAACAGCACCATGGCAAAAGGTTGGTATGGACCTCTTTCATTTGAATGGTAAAGACTATCTAATAGTGATTGACTACTATTCTAACTATCCTGAGATGGCGCTGCTCTCAAGCACATCAGCAAGCAGTGTCATAATGCATGTTAAATCCATCTTCACCAGACATGGAATTCCCAGGATTGCCGTTAGCGACAATGGTCCGTGCTTCAACTGTAAGGAGTGGCAACAGTTTGCAGCACATTATGACTTTCAACACATCACATCCAGTCCTCTGTATGCTCAGTCGAATGGTAAGGCAGAGAAAGGTGTTCAAGTTCTCAAACAGCTACTGAAGAAAGCAACAGAAAGCACGTTTGATCCTTATCTCGCCCTGCTGAGCTATCGAGCCTCCCCTTTAGACTGTGGTTCTTCACCTGCTGAACTCCTAATGGGTCGCAAGTTGCGCACCACGCTACCCTGCTGTGCAAAAGAAAAGCAGAGTAAGGAACTGAGACAGAGACTTCAACTGTTAAAGCTGAAACAGAAATCACACTATGACAAATCATCCAAAACTCTGAAACCATTGACAAGGGATGATGTTGTCAGGATTGAGGATCCAGATGCATGGAACAGGAAAGCTACAGTTCTTGAGGAAGTAGGACCAAGGTCATACACTGTTAGAACTGAGGAAGGACAGATTCTCAGGAGGAACCGCCATTCCCTCCGAAAACCACAAGAAACTATCCAAGAGCAAATCGATGACAATGTTGCAACTGAATCTTGTCACTCACCACCAGAACAATCTAACACAAACACACATACAGGCTCTCATGAAAACACATCAGACTTACCTGTGCTGAGAAGATCCACACGTGAAGTAAAAAAGCCTGATAGACTTAATCTTTGAGTACAAAGAAAACTATAATAAAAGAATGAAAAGCTTAGAGTTCATAAAGTAAAGCTTTGAAAATGTGTTGACTGTTGTGAAGATGTTTATGTCATTATGATTGATTGATATTGATTTTGTTTAACCTCTAAGGAAGGGGGATGTAATGATCAGTAACATGTCATTCTAGAATGGTATACTAGGTGGAGCTGTATGTTTAGTATACCCACAAGGCAGTAGTCAAGATGGCTGAATAAATGACTAGCTCAAGCTAGCTGTTCATAATGAAAACGTCTATTTATTTATGAACATAACACTCATGTTCCATACTTGTAACCTCCATGAGTTAAATTCCAGCAGGCACTTTGGGATCCCTAAGCCTTAGTTGTTGCTGAAACATGCATACGTTCACTGCACTTAAATAAGAAGGGTATGTTAGTACAGAGAGAAAGTATGCACCGTTGCGATGGTGGGGGCCATTGGTGGATTTCCCTCCCATCCACTCCACTTACTGTTGCATCCCAGGTGACCATGTTGAAGGTGGCGCTAAGCCTTGGGAAATGGCAGTAATGACCCTGGGTTCTCCCAGTGGAAGGCGAGTGCCATGTAGCGACCTCCACTCCCTCCATTCCGGCCTCCACATATCTTCATCTGTAACCTGAGGCCTACAAGGATGCCAATGTGCCGATCTTTGGATTGCTTCTGCCGCTGGCTGCCTCTAGTGGTGCTGTAGCAGCAGTCCCGGGGCTTTGTATCAGGTGATGGTGGGCTCCCTCTTGGCAACTAGCCTCCTGTTTTAACAGAAAATGAAATATTGTACGCAGTTCTTCCAAACGCTGTTCCTCTCTCCCCCCATGTCCACTGAGAATGCTTGGAAGGTTCCCGGGCATGCTCCCCTCAAATAAATTAGAATTGTTATATTACAAGTGGTACATTCTGATTCATTTAATGCACCTTTATGTTACTTCACAATTGATAAGTTTTTTAATGTTAAAGAAATTATAGAAAAAATTGTCATTTGGATTTAACCATTTTCAAAAGACTGACCAGACCATGATTTCCCCCAAACTACCTGATCAGTCACTACCCCTTTCACAGAGACACACTCTTCCCCTCTTTACAGAGGTAAACCATCTCACCCATCATCCCCATAATTCTCAGAAGCAATCTTCTTCCTAACCTCCTGTGCTGGTTACAGCTCCAACCTGCTTCACTCCAAGATCAACACTGCTGCTATTGAGAATTTAGAAATATAGAAACATAGAAAAATAGGAGCAGGAGTAGGCCATTCGGCCCTTTGAGCCTGCTCCACCATTCAATATGATCATGGCTGATCCTCTATCTCAATACCATATTCCCCCTCTCTCCCCATACCCCTTGATGCCTTTTGTGTCTAGATTGATCACAAGACCCAGGAAATTCCACTTGCAGCATTTGCCAAATGAAGCGCCCCGTCAGGTATCAGCAGCAGCCAGGACCGACAGCATAGTGTTCCAACCTGGAACACTAGCAGAAGTTGATCGAAGATTTCGAGAAGTCTGATACAGCCTCAAAAAGTTGACAACTCAAAAACAGTTCAGTGTAGGACAGCCCCATCATAACTCAAACTGTAATTGCAGCTAACAATCTGTCATGTGTATAGTAAAAAATTGTGACAAAAATCAGCAGAATTTCCCTAATTTATTACTAAACCTAATTGTTTTAAAGTTGTTTACATGGTTGCCACAGTTACATGGAGGCAAACTTCACCTGCTCCCCAAGTTCAAGGAGGTACACATCTCCACCTGATCTCCAAGTTCACGCTGGCACTCTTCTCTCCCTTCAGTA
This sequence comes from Somniosus microcephalus, assembly GCF_052327205.1. Taxonomy (NCBI): domain Eukaryota; kingdom Metazoa; phylum Chordata; class Chondrichthyes; order Squaliformes; family Somniosidae; genus Somniosus; species Somniosus microcephalus. The sequence goes on along the minus strand of NC_140990.1, from coordinate 195,560,133 downwards.
TATGTTAGCACTCTTCTCCTTTGACTCCCACTCTCCCATTCATTCTGGTACTCTTCTCCATCTTCAATTTCTGCTGGCACTTTTCGCCCCCTCCTCCCCCAACTCCAGTTCATGCTGGCTTTATTTTTCCTCATTCGCCTCAATTCAAAAATAGTATCCTTTTCCTCCCCTTATTTGATGCTAATATTTTTCCCCACCCCGCCACCCCCAGTTCACTTCAGCCCTCTGTCTCTCTTTCTCATTCCGATCTGAACTTCTGTTGGTACGCTCAGTTTACATTGGCACTCTTCTCCCCCTCAGTTCACACTGACCCATTCTAACCCTCACCACCTCAGTCTCCACGGATACCTTTCGTTCCCCTTCAGTTGTCACTGGCATTCTCCTCCCCCTGTCTCACTGCTGTCCCCTGCTTCTGAAGATGCACCGTCACTCAACCTGACCCTAACTAGCTCAGAGACTGGCCTCACGTGGACTTTAGAGGGTAGGCTAGAGGAGGGGTCTTCAGAACAACAGCAACAACTTGCATTGATGTAGCGCCTTTAACGTAGTAAAACCTCCCAAGGTGCTTAACAGGAAAGATAAACAAAATTTGACACCGAGCCACATAAGGAGATATTACAGCAGGTGACCAATAGTTTGGTCAAAGAGGTAGGTTTTAAGGAGCATCTTAAAGGAGAAAAGAGAGGTAGAGAGGCGGAAAGGTTTAGGGAGGGAATTCTGGAGCTTAGGGCCTTGGCAGCTGAAGTCACAGCCGTCAATGGTGGCGTGATTAAAATCGGGGATGCTCAAGAGGCCATAATTGAGGAGCACAGATATCTCGGGGGGTTGGGGGCTGGAGAAGATTACAGAGATAGGGGCGAGGCCATGGCGGGATTTGAAAACATGGATGAGAATTTTTAAATCGAGACATTGCTTAGCCAGGAGCCAATGTAGATCAGCGAGCACAGAGGTGATGGGTGAACATGAGTTGGTGTGAGTTAGAACTTGGGCAGCAGATTTTTGGTTGACCTCAAGTTTACAGAGGATAGAAAGTGGAAGGCCGGCTAGGAGTGCGTTGGAATAGTCACGTGAATCACTGGCCACAAGCGTGCAGGAGCTAGGGCAGGGTAGTGGGATGCTACAGATGCCAGCTTGCTGGAGGGGGACATCAATGCCCTGCTGCAGAAGACTTGGATGCAAACTTCAAGGACCCAGACTATCGAAGAAGCCTCATGAGCATACACCAAAAACTACTAGGTGTACTGGGCAGCCTACCAGCGAGCTTGCGCACAATGGCCAGAATTTTCACATTGCGCCGTGTGCGGGTTTGGGAGCGGGTCGGTGGTTAAAAGCGCTGAAATTGACAGCGCGTCAGGAACCCGCCGTCATTCCGCCGACTTTAACTGGGGTGCGTTTCAAAGCACACCATGGACCCGCTTTGGGAGAGGCGGGCGACCTCAGTGAGGTTGTTAACTGCTCTTTTAAAGACCCTTAACAGCCTTTTTAATGCGAGGCTTCAACTTTGATTGGTTGCACATGGGATTCATGCATCTCGGGAAGCTCGCCTGTGAAGGGGAGGCGGGAGTTCAGTTGCCATTGTGCGAGTTCATTAAGTGACAGCTGGAAATAGCACATTAATACTGAGACCTTACACCGACTTCCTTGCTTAAGGGAAAAGCTCTTGCTGACACCATTTTGTGCAGAGATTTTGCTTTCAGGAGTTTGCAGGTGATTTCTGCAACCTCAGAAGCCAGTCTCACCACATTGCAAGTCACTCTCACTATATTGGAGGATTGTGCCTCTGATCTCCACTTTACCTGCCATCTATCAGATCAGCATGGGTGCCACTTATACTGTCTCACCTTGGACCTCAGATTCAACACCAGCCACACCAGCAGCAGCAGCAGCAACCATACCAGCAACCTTCTCCTCACCGACGTGATGCTGCACAGGAGAGAGGGGGTCAGCACAGGGGTGCACCACGCCGGAGGCGATACCCCCAACACAGGGTATACAGGCAGAGGATGAGCTTCCTGGAGATGACTGAACAGCCGTGCTTCAGGAGGCTCAGGCTATCGTGCCAGGTCATCGCAGACATTCATAGCTTGATGGATGAAGACCTGCTGCCCAGAGGACCCGGTGTACACTCCTTACCAGTGGCTGTCAAAGTCGCCACCATCCCCAACTTCTTTGCCTCAAGCTCCATCCAGGGATCTGCTTTGCCTCAAGCTCCGTCCAGGGATCTGCAGCAGACATTTGCAGGATCTCACAGTTGACTACCCACAAATGCATCACCCAGGTGACCGATGCCATGTTTCACAAGTCAGCCACTTATGTAAACTTTGCCACTGATGAAGCCAGTGTTACTGAGCAAGCACTCGGCTTTGCGGCTCTGGCTGGCTTTCCACAGGTGCAGGGCATCATCGACTACACACGTGGCCATATAGGCACTCCCAGATCACCCAGGAGTGTTTGTGAACCGAAAGGGCTTCAACTCCCTCAATGTGCAGCTTGTCTGCAACCACAAAAAGATCATCATGCATGTGTGTGCCAGATTCCCTGGCAGCTGTCATGACTCTTTCAGCTCTTTGCACCTCCAAACAGACTTACCGGCTGGCTGCTTGGAGACGAAGGCTATCCACTGAAGATGAGGCTGATGACACCCTTGAGGAGGCCAAGCAATGAGGCCGAGGAGTGATATAATGAAAGCCACATGTCCACCAGATGCATCATAGAGCAAGCAATAGGCATTCTGAAGATGCGCTTCAGATGCCTTGACAGATCTGGAGGAGCCCTTCAGTACGCACCAGCCAGGGTCTCCAGAATCATCGTCGTATGCTGCACGCTGCACAACACAGCACAGCAGCGAGGATTGAAGCTGCAGGAGGAGCAAGGCAGAGAGCACACAACCGCTGAGGAGGAGGAAGAGGAACCTGAGGTGGAGATGGTACCAGCAGTAGCGCAATTGCTGCTCAGGAGGCCCGGGATGGCCTCATAGTGGCCCGATGTAGTTAAGTTGCACCAGTGCACCCATCTGAGGGCTTGGGAGGGCAGAGTGATGGGGTTGGGGTGACACGCATGTCAGGATGTAGTTGAGTGCAGCATTCTACTCACCTTTCCTGACCTCATGGCATCGTTACATCTCTTGCGACATTGAATCCAAGAGCAGCTGAAAACACCCCTGCTGCTCACTTCTTGTGCGATCTCCATCCATGCCTTGTTGGTTTCACTGGCTGCTCTCTTCCTGCCGCTACCAGGAAATAGGACCTTGTGTATGTAATATGTGTGCTACTTTGAACCTATGGACAGGACTGCACTACTTGTAGGGCGTAGTGATACGCAGTACCACTCCTGGCCATAGGGGTATAAATAGTACTGTGGGTACTGATCTCCCCTCAGTTCCCGCCTGTGGGCATGAAGTAAAGACCTACGTATAGTCCCTACCTCCAACCAGTAAAGACCTGTTTTATTGTTACTGATTAAGTCTCAGTATTAATTACTTGAACAACTCACAGATTTAACACTGGCGACGAGTCTGATTCGGACCCTGCGGCAGTCACTCCACGGCAGCTTCGTCCACAGCCAGGACGTTGCAGAGAGGTTTCCACCCTCTCCACCCCACTGGAAGACATCCTGACCTCGGAGCCTCCATCGGCGACCGTCAGCTTCTTCTCCAGCTTGGTGGTGGGTAAGCCGTTGTCTGAGCCGGGCAGCGACGCGACAGGCAGTCGACCGCGTTGGCCGCACGAACGGGGCTGGGGGAGCTGGAGGAATAGGGCGCGAGAGCCGCTTCGAGCGGGAGGCGTTTCAACAGAGCGATCGCATCTCCTGATAAGAGCCGAGAGCCGCTTCACGATCCAGCGATCGCATCCGCTGATAAGGGCCGCACTCGGGCGATCGCGGCGAAGATAAGGGCCGCACTCGGGGGCTGAAGGGAGATGGCGTTGGGGGACGGGTGAAGACCGCCAAGCGCGGGAAAACCGCCATTTTGTGGGCGGAGGACGACGGCAAGAGCGGGAAGCCGCCATCTTGGATAGCAGTAAAAAAAAAAAAAATCTGAGAAATTGCAAATCTACAATGCCTAAACACGGGAATATTAGCACCTTTGATAGTGACCTCGAAGATTGGGCCATATATGTTGAAAGAGTAAAAAATTATTGTAAGGCCAATAAAATTCGTGACCAAGATAAAGCTCTAACATTATTAAATTTAATGGGTGCGAAGACATACGGGCAATTGAAACACCTGTTATCACCAGATGAACCGGCGGATAAGACGTTCGATGAGATTGTTACTGTCCTGAAAGATCATCTAAAACCCACGCCGCTGATGCTAGCGGAACGATTTAAATTTTACGACAGAAGGCAGCTACAGCATGAAAGCAATGCTGATTATTTGCTGGAATTGCGTAAATTAGCGAAATATTGCCAGTTTGGAACGGGACTGACAGAGGCACTTCGAGACAAATTTGTGTGTGGTTTATTTAAACAGGATACACAAAAGCGACTGCTCAAGGAGAATGAGCTGACGCTTGAGAAGGCGGTCACTATGGCAGCAGCACACGAAGCCGCAGCGAGAGGCACGGCAGTAATGCAGCTACGGTCACCGGAGCTCAGTGCACACAAATTGGGTGTGAGTTCTGGCAAATGTTATCGTTGTGGAAAGACAACGCATGATCAGAACCAGTGTTGGTTTAAAAACCAAGAATGTAGAACTTGTGGTAGGCTTGGACATATAGCTAGAGTATGCAGGTCAGGGAAGAAGACCAGCAACAAGAAGTCACCGCAAGGAAAATACGCAAAGGTACACAAGGTGACCGAACAGGAGTCCGATTCAGACGCTAGCAGTAATGAACTGGCTAGCTTAAGCTGTAATGAACTGGCTAGCTTAAGAGTACTCAACGCTGGTAAGGGTGCAGACCTCCAGACAATTTGGGTCACTCTTCAGATAGAAGGAGTCCAAGTAAAACTGGAATTGGACACTGGATCGGCATTGACGGTCATAAATAAGAAAGATTACGGAAAGTTATTCCAACATATTCCCCTACAGGATACGGGGATTATATTGAAAACATACACGGGGCAAAGAGTGTACCCCATCGGGAAAATAGAGGTTGCAGTGGTCCACAAGGGCGAAGATGGTCAAATAATGGACTTATATGTGATATCTGAAGGAGGTTCTCCACTACTAGGACGGGAGTGGATTAGGAAAATGAATATGGACTGGCATTTCCTACAAACAATAACGAGTGAGAACTCGGTGAAGATAGTCGGCCCAGACTCTGGAACGGATGATGGTAAGCCCAACTCAGGTGCAAAAGACAAAGTTTCAGCACAGAATTCCACTGAGCAACAACAACATAGTTTAACTGTGGATTCTGAGTCTGGCAAGTCTACTGATGTGCCCATTTCTGAGGGACACCGGGCTCGAACTCAACTCCATTTCAAACTACAACAGCAATTAGAACAAATGCTTCGCCGTTTTGAGCAAGAGTTGAATGCAACGAAAGAGTTCTTTGATATAGAGTTGGAGAATCTGGAAAGACAACAGAAGCAGCTGATGGAGAAAATGGAGCAGGAGCACACAAAACGTCTGATGTCAGAGGAGTTAACGGTCAGCCAACTCCTGCATATGCTGAAGGACAGGACTCTGAAATGGGAAAAACTTGAACACGAACTTCAATATTCAAACGAAAGGGGTTCGGAGCTCTCAAAGGTTATTGGAAGAGCTGAGGTGGCAACACAGACTGAGATGACTGCAACAGAGCAGCCCTTGGATGCCAAAAGTACGCTGACTCACGTCAACGTAGAACAACAGACCGCTGAAACAGCTGCTCCGGTAGAGGGATTGAATAGTCCGATCAATCAATCTCCAAAAGAAGTTGAAGTAGTAAAATCTCAAATGAGGTCATTAGTAAACGACTTGCTGAAAGCCCAGAAAAAGCTGGATGAAGAGGTACGCATGAAGAAGTCTCTTCAGGAAAGATGTCTGGACTTGGAACAAAAGCTGGCTAACGCCCAGCTGGGTATGGAGGAAATAGAAGACCCTCTCGCTGGCCTAGATCAGGACGACACCGAATATTACTATGTCCTGTCCTGCCCAACTTGTAACTTCGACTCCCACCATACAGAAATCATGGAGGAGCACCGAAAGTCTACGGAACATCGGGAGAAGGTGGCTCTACTACGGAAAAAGGAGGAAGAGAAGGAGGAACTGCGCATGCAGCTGGCAGCTGACAGTGGAGCCCAGAGAGTCTCCAAGAAGCAGAAAAGGAAAAGTCGAAACAGAAGATGACCCATCTGAACCATTATTACCTCTACCAGATCACACACGTGGTCCCTCCGAACTGAGCCAATTCAGTTCGGAAGTTCAAACTGTTAAATCCATGGAAGGACTATTGAATGAGTCACTCCAGCAACGTGAACCGACTACACCACGGAGATTGAATCTGTGAACTGTTTTCCGCAGAGACTGAATCTGTGATCTGTTTTGACATGAAGTTATCTATGTATCTATGTTATTCTGTTATGTAAACCTGAAGTTATATATGTATATATGTTATTACGTTATGTTAAATGGGGAGATGACTGTAAAGCTAGGAAGGGAGGAATGTTGTGTATGTAATATGTGTGCTACTTTGAACCTATGGACAGGACTGCACTACTTGTAGGGCGTAGTGATACGCAGTACCACTCCTGGCCATAGGGGTATAAATAGTACTGTGGGTACTGATCTCCCCTCAGTTCCCGCCTGTGGGCATGAAGTAAAGACCTACGTATAGTCCCTACCTCCAACCAGTAAAGACCTGTTTTATTGTTACTGATTAAGTCTCAGTATTAATTACTTGAACAACTCACAGATTTAACAGACCTCCCTCTGTGCTTGGACTCCCTGGACCAGGACTTCCAGGGAAGCATCCAAGAACCTGGGCGCAGCCTTCTGGCGCTGTGACTCCATCCTTCCTTGCAACCACACAAAAGTCTTCGATATATAACTATAGCCACCTCTCCCAACCACCTGTATGCCTCCTCCAACAACCTTCAACTGAGATGTGTACAAGGCTCCTTTAAATACCTGAGCTGAAAGCGAGTCATCGGTGACATCAGCAGACCTGCTCCATTTAATTGGCCGAGAAAACCGCACGACTGTTTAAATTGATCCAATTCAGTTAAACGCGCAGTGCAGAACACACTCTTGAAAACTTCGGGATGGCAACCCGCTACACGCACCCGCCCCGACTCTAAGGTTTAGAGCATGGAAAAGCCCAGCTCCGACTTGTGTCAGGGCTTTGCACAGTGCTTGGAGACCATTCTGTCTAACATGGAGGAGCATGGATGAAGGGGAACATTGAATAGGGAGAACATAGTAAAAGTCTTTCCCTTGAGTAACGTGAAATAATGTAGGTTTACCTGCAACTTCCACTGGATTCATAGTTTAATATCTTGATCACAAAGCCAATCCATTCACTGAGGGATCACAGGTCTTTATCTTTCCAATGCCCATTTTTCCCCCCAGACGATACGAATTGGGAGAAGTCAACCTATGGGTTTGGGAAGATATGGCATCTCTTCAGGTTTGTCCAATATTATAAGGAAGTGCATGAGCATAGAAACTCACTAATCATTTTAATTCACTGATTTTGAATTCAGCAGCATCAATTCTACTGTGGCAACTGCCACCTTGATCACAAGTTGTTTTACAAAAGCCATGGAACAATATAGGTTACATCAACCAGCAACACTATCTTGGAGAAGTATTTAACAAAATGCTTTCAATTGCCAAGACTTCCTATTCTGAACCTGAAACTTTCTGCCCATGTGTACAATCCATTGGATATGGATGTGTCTGGACTTTAAAAAGTAAGTATATTAACATATTAACCACAGATAGGCACAATAGATTGGAGCTCAGACATTATGAAAGCTACTGAACTGAGCCTGGTAATGTGGAAATTAATAAGGTAGCAACAAGAGTACTGAAAGTCCTGTAGTTTTTGTTAATGAACACTCTGAGCTGCCCTGAGATGAACTTACAATATTAATAAAATATATTAGATTTACACTAGTATGTACTGGCTGCGATGTGGTGTCAGAAGACCTTTGGTACACTTAAGACCAGCTTCAGTGTGACCAGCACCAAGGTACAGTGACAATGGATGTCTGTGAATGCTTCGATACATGCCCCCTCCTAATAACCAGTTTGTAATATCAGGAAAGTATTCACTTATAATATTACAATTAACCCTCCAGGCATTTTTACAATATAACTTTGACCCTGGCTGGAGTTGTATAAGCGCCTGTGCAAACTCAGACTAGTGTAAGATGACCACTTCAAGGGAGTCTCATACCTCTCGACATTAGTGAACATGGTTTCGGATCGAGACCTGGCAAACATTTGAGAGCAAGTCATTCACCCTTACATTTGGCCAAGATTGGTGCATGACATGGAAGGAACAAGAAGATGTGGGGGAAATATATTTTTTTAAGAAGAGAAAATGGATCAGGCTTTATCTTGAAAATAAACACACAACCAAAAATCAAGTCTTTATCAGGCAAAAATACACATTCAGAGGTCGAGTGTGGGACAGGTGAGCTGCAGATTAAAGTTCCTTCTATACTACCACATCAAGCACTCCCAGAACAGGTATAGTATAGGTGAGACACAAATTAAAACTCCTTCTACGCTGTCCCATCAAACATTCTCAGATCAGGCAAAGCATTGGTGGGATGCAAACTGAATCCCTCTGGACACTGTTCCAACTTTAACCCAGCCTCAGGAGAGGTGCACCAATGTGATGCTTCCGTTTCCTGCACCGGGCATACTTAAGGTCTTAGATTTCTAATTGAGTGCCAACTCATGTCCAGTAACGAGAAATTTTGCATTATAAATTCAAGCCCATTAGCAACTTGGTTGATACTGTCCAAAATCGTTTCAATCAGGATCCTTAAAGGTAAGCTTTCAGAGACACCATTCCTAGCAAAATTAATAATCAGAAAGGGAATCGATTGGCTGATTAATGCTCTCGTTGAGCAAAACTTCATTTTGGGAGAAGAACCTCCAACAATTTACCCTTTACAGCATGTACAGGGGAGATTTTCATCCCATCACCCTGAGCTAGAATTGGGTAAAAGAGACAAAATCACACTGTTCTAACTAACTGTGCCACCTAGTCCTCTAACTACCAATAATTATTTTATGGTAACTCATCCGTAAAAATAAAAACACCTTCCATCTGAGCAAGTTAAATTTGATATGTTAGTCATACTCCAGTATATGGACAAAAGCTAAGTTATCAATTGACCTAGATATGATACTGCTATGGTTCAAAAGAAAAATCAAGAAATGATGATGATAGATTGAATCTTTATAATGTGATTGTCAATTTGTTTTCCAATCAGGAGAGGGCCACATGGCTGGAAAGAAGAAAGAAATAACACTGCAGGTAGGTCTGGAAACTAAAATAACAATTGCAAATCTAAAGGTTCCATTTTAGTTGTTACCCATTTTTATTGATAATGCCACAGATTTTAAAACTATTCCCAATTATTGTTAGTGCCCATTGATGGATTTACCAAGAAATGTGAGTCTCAAGAAGTTCTCTTTCAACTGCACGTGAAAATAAGGATGAGAGACTATGGAGGTAATTTTAACCCCCAAATTGTAAATTTCTCAAACCCAACCCCTTGTATTTGGCTGTGTGTGAGTAACCTGCTTGCCAGAGCTGGTGCAATCATTATCACATGCTAATGAGATTTGAACAGGGATTTGAATTTAACACCCCCAGCACGGGTTTCTGGAGGCTCGGGAAACTCGCTCATGAAATGGAGGCGAGATTGAGCTGCATTTCATGGAGGTCTTTAAAGTTCAGATCACCCGATCTCAATAAAGGCTCAGTGCTTACAGCTGCCTAGTCAGTTCCCTTTGGCAAACGTTTTAGAGAGATTTTTGTTAGCAGAGACGTGTCTCAGAAGTTTGGAGGCTTTCAAATGGGCATCATCAAGATGGTTGGGCACCATGGATGTTTTCGATAGGACATTGGACGAGGAACACAGTCACCATTCACAGCAGCTACGACGTGCTGTTGTGCAATCAGCAGCTGCATAGAAGAGAGGTGCACAGATGAGAGGTGCACAACATAGATCTGGAAAACACAGATCTGGACAACAGAGTGGAGATCAGCAGAGAGCAGAGCAGAACAGAGTGGAGAACAACAGAGAGCGGAACAGAGTGGAGAACAGCAGAGTGCGGAACAACAGAGGGGCCGAGGTCATGTGAGGGTCTACCGATAGAGACTCAGCTTCCTTGACATATCTGAAGATCAATGCTTCTGCAGGAGCAAATTGACATGGCAGCCTCCTTCAAGAAGAGCTGCTCCCTGCTGGACCCAGTGGCCATGCATTGCCCATCACTATGAAATTTCTTTGATTCTGGCTCCTTCCAGCACGCCATCGGGGACATCTCGAGAGTCTCTCAGTCGGCTGCCCATAAATGTATACGACAGGTGACGGATGGATTGTTTGCCAAAGCGTTAGCTTATGTCCACTTCCTGCGACGACAGTAGCCAGAATGAGCGGGCACTCGCATTCGCATCTCTGGCTAGCTTCCCACAAGTACCGGGTGCCATTGATCGCACACAAGTGGCAATCCGAGGACCACCAGCTCAATCAGGTGTTTTTATCAACCGCAAGGGATGTTCATCCATCATTGCGCAGCTGGTGTGCAATACAAGAAGTGGTTTATGCAGGTCTGTGCCAGATTCCCTGGGAGCTGTCATGATCCATTCATACTGTGGCAGTATGACATTCCAGACCTCTTCATTCCAGGAAAGTGACTTAGGACTGGTTCATAGAAGACAAGGGATAACCCCTTCAAACCTGGGTCATGACACCTGTGAGGAACCCCACCAATGAGGTGCAGCAGTGCTACAACGGGACCACATAATCACCAGGTGTGCCATCAAGCAAACCATCAGCAGGTTGAAGACGCTCATTGCACAGCAGAGAGGATTACTGGTGGAGGAGGATGAAGGTGCTCATCAATTTGATGATGGGAACATTGAAGAAGAGGAGGAGGAGGAGGAGGAGGAGGACAAGGATGACAAGCAATATGAAGGTGGGGCACCCATTGTCAGACCAGCCAGGTTCATTGCTGCCCGAGAAGTCAGGGATGCCTTTCTAGCTCAAAGGTTCAGCTAGTGACTCACACAAAAAAAATGAAATCCTCCAGTGCCCCCCTCCCCCACACCCGCAACAGTCCTTCAACCACTCATACACAAATTGTACATCCGCCCAATGGGTCCCATCATTTATTGACATTCATCATGAAACAAGTAAAAGGGCGAGTTGGCACTTGGGATGCAATGATGTGCAAGACATGGAAGTGGTGCTAAGCAATAAATTTTATGTGGCGTTATAAAAAAAGGAAACTTAACAACAACATAGCATTTTGAAACACCCATGTGCATACACTTGGTGAATTACAATAGCTTCCGCTTCTTTCTGCTTCTACGTGCTGTATCCCATGTGGCTTCAGCAGAGGTAGAGGCAGGCTGCTCAGATCCCTACCCTGACTGCTGAAAAGCTTTTGGCCAATGACATCTGGGTTTTGGAGCCCCTGAGGGCCCCACCAAAGATTGCTTCACCTGCACCTGTGCAGGGGCAGACTCAGCCATCGGGAGACTGTTGGGTACTGGTTGGGGGGGTGGGGTGACAACGGGTGAGAAGTGGGAGCATATTATGTGGAGTTCCCACTTTCATGTTGCCTTTCGCCATTATCCTTCTCCTGGGCCAGCACCTATTCACTCCTACCACTCTGCTGCAGAACCAGCTTGCTGAAGATCAGTGACACATTGTTACGCCTCGGATAAGATATCTGTCAACCTGTTTAAGGTGACAGACATCTCCTGTACGGCCGTGGTCATAGCTTGCATGGACTCATTTGAGAGCCTTGCTTGAAGCTCCATGGAGCCGCCCACTCTCTCCATGGCAGACATTCTCGCAATTCCCTGCACCACCAATCCACCATTATTGGAACTGAACTCCTCCATCCTCTCTGCTTTTGTGGAGAGTGTGCGTAGCACATCTGTCAGTACCTACCAAAGTTGTTGATGTATGTCTAGCATTCTCCATCTCATCGATGTCCCCTGGGGTTCACCATGTGTGTCCAGCCGAGCAGAGCTTGGAGAGGATAGCGCACCCCTGACGCGGACTGGCCACAGCTGTCCCTGCCACCAGTGTCTGTTTGTGCTCACTTGTGAGGTGTCTTTTAAGGGAAGAGTAGATAAATATTTGAAGCACAGGAATATGCAGGGCTATGGGAAGAGAGCAAGGCAGTGGGATTAGTTATGGATTGCTGTAACGAAGTGCCAACATAGACATAATGGGCCAAATGACTTCTTTCTTTGCTATAGAATTCTATGGTTCAATATTGTCTGGTGTGATATGCAGCTTTTTCTCTCATCGCTCCCACAGTACAGGAGCAAAAATATGAAAATATATGTATAGCTTAAATAAAACTAGAAAAAGATATTCACAAACTACACAACCAATAGGAGCGAACGATTAAACAAATCTACAAACAAATTTGTTGCACTTCCTCCACCCCTGACCCTCCCCCCCACCCCTACCAATTTTCTTTTCGCCTCTCCATGAGTTACTGTCTCATGCCATGATACGGGTCAGTGGGTGCTGGCAGCTCCCCAGTAACTCGCCAAGTTCATGTATTGGGCCTACACAATGAGTGTCTGCAGGGTACTTAACCACAACAGAGGCATTACTAGACATATTTAATAATTCGTTAGAAAAAGCTGTAGTGCCAGAGGACTGGCAGATAGCTAACGTAATAGCGATATTTAAGAAGGGTCATGAGGCGTTCGTTTATTCCACAAGGGGAGTCTCTGAGACGTTCAACTAGCTCATTTTTTATGGTGAAGTCTACCCCATGGAGGCGGCGTTCTCTTATTTGGAAGGAGGAGAGCATGCCAGGGGATCTCAGAGACGCCGTAATCGTGACCATCTTCAAGAAAGGTGACAAGTCCGATTGCGGTAATTACAGAGGAGTCTCCCTGCTGTCTGCCATAGGGAAAGTCATTGCAAGAACCCTCCTCAATCGCCTTCTCCCAGTGGCTGAAGAGCTCCTTCCAGAGTCTCAATGTGGATTCTGCCCACTAAGGGGCACAATGGACATGATCTTCACCGCGCGTCAACTACAAGAGAAATGCAGGGAACAGCACCAACCGCTGTAAATGGCCTTCTTTGACCTCAGAAAGGCCTTCGACACCATCAACCGTGAGGGATTATGGAGTGTCCTCCTCAAATTCGGCTGCACTCAAAAGTTTGTCACCATCCTCCGCCTGCTTCACGACGACATGCAAGCCGTGATCCTGACCAACGGATCCACCGCAGACCCAATTCACGTACGGACCGGGGTGAAGCATGGCTGTGTCATCGCACCAATGCTCTTCTCGATCTTCTGGGCTACAATGCTCCATCTCACCCTCAGTAAGCTCCCCGCTGGAGTGGAGCTAATCTACAGAACAAATGGAAAACTGTTCAACCTCCGTCGCCTCCAGTCCAGATCCAAGATCGTCCCATCCTCTGTCATTGAATTACAGTATGCAGACAACGCTTGCGTCTGCAAACACTTTGAGGTCGAACTCCAAACCATCGTCAACACCTTCACCGAAGCGTACGAGAGCATGGGCCTTACACTAAACATCCGTAAGACAAAAGTCCTCTACCAACCTGCCCCCGCCACACAGTGCTGCTCCCCGATTATCAAAATCCATGACAAGGCCTTGGACAATGTGAACCGCTTTCCATACCTCGGGAGCCTACTGTCAACAAGGGAAGACGTCGATGATGAAGTCCCACACTGCATTTAGTGTGCCAGTGCAGCCTTCGGTCACCTGAGGAAGAGAGTGATTGAAGACAAGGACCTCAAACCCATCGCCAAGCTCATGGTCTACAGAGCAGTAGTGATACCCGCCCTCCTATATGCTTCAGAGACATGGACCATGTACAGCAGGCACCTCAAAGCACTGGAGAGGTACCATCAACGCTGCCTCCGCAAGATCCTGCAAATCCATTCGCAGGATAGGCGCACCACCATCAGTGTTCTCGCTCAGGCCAATATCCCCAGCATCGAAGCTTTGACCACGCTCGATCAGTTCCGATGGACAGACCACATCGTCCGCAGGCCCGATACGAGACTCCCAAAACAAGCGCTCTACTCGGAGCTCTGACATGGCAAGAGAGCCCCAGGTGGGCAGAGGAAATGCTTCAAAGACACCCTCAAAGCCTCCTTGAAAAAGTGCAACATCCCCACTGACACCTAGGAATCCCTGGCCCAAGACTGCACAGAGTGGAGGAGAAGCATCCGGGAAGACATCGAACACCTCGAGTCTCTTCGCCGGGAGCAAGCGGAAGCCAAGCGCAAACAGCGGAAGGAGCGCATGTCAACCCAAGTACCCCACCCACCCGCCCCTTCAACCGCCGTCTGCTCCACCTGTGACAGAGACTATAGGTCCCGCATTGGACTCATCAGTCACCTGAGAACTCATTGTTAGTGTGGAAGCTAGTCATCCTCAATTCCGAGGGACTGCCTAAGAAGAAGAAGAAGATTTAAGAAGGGAGATAGAACATGTCCAGGGAATTAAAGACCAGTCAGCTTAATATCGGTGGTAGGGAAAATAATGGAATAATTGTAGTGTATGTACCTTTAAGAGCCCCTGTGTACTGTAATACCGGTAGTGACCACTCGGGTATATAAGCCTGCATAGCGTCTTGTATCTTTTAGTTCACCTCCAGACTTTGTTCAGTAAACACCTGTTAAACCAACTCCTGCATTCCGTGTCTCCATGAACACACGGATACAACAGTGGCGACGAATTGGAAACGGACTTACCTGCAATTCAGCAGCACCTCAAGGAGATCGATTCCTCAGACGAAGGTCGAAGAAAAAAAAACGAAAAAAAAACTGTGGTTTCACCAGATGGCCGGGCTGGTGGCAGGTACTGCACTAATCCTTCCTGGGCGGCGGGCTGGGGCTCGATCGGGTGGCTCTGCAGCGGGGCCGAGCTGCGAGTCGGAAGGCGGAGGCAAACAGAGACGGAGGGTGGAGCACTCGGGAGACGGCCGGCGCTGCAAAGCAGGTCGGCATTCGGACCAAGCAGAGGGAGGGAAAAAGTCCCAGCGAGTCCGGCGGGAACGTGTCTCCAACTATTAAAAATATCTGTGTAAATAAAAACCGCGGAGAACAGCGTTGTCAGCAGTGGCAGCGGCGGGAAAGCGCGGGAGGCGCCATTTTTTCTCGGCAGGGAAGAAAGGAAAGCGCGGGAGGCGCCATTTTTGATTTTCAGGATGCCTAAGACTGGCAATATTACTGCTTTCGATAGTGATATAGAGGATTGGACCACATATGTGGAAAGAGTGGAGGTATATTGCACAGCAAATGAAGTAGAGGATGATAAAAAGGCATCGGTACTTCTAAATCTGATGGGCGCAAGGACATACGGGCTGTTACAAAACGTAATCGCTCCAGCCAAACCAATGGACAAGAATTTAAAGGAGATTGTTGATACCCTACAGGAGCACTTAAACCCAACACCGCTGCTGATAGCGGAACGATTCAAATTCTTCAGGAGGAATCAGCACAAGAATGAAAGTAACGCTGATTACCTCACTGAATTAAGAAAGCTGTCAAAGCACTGCCAATTCGGGGCAGGACTGGCAGATTCTCTACGAGACAAATTCGTCTGCGGTCTCCTAAGTGAAGGAACACAGAAAAGGCTACTTTCTGAGAAAGATTTGACACTGGACAAGGCTTTCAGTGTGGTTGTATCATACGAAGCAGCAGCAAGAAGAGCTGCAGAGATACAGCAAAAGCCACAGGACTTCGGCACCCATGAAATGACATGGGGTTTCGAGAGATGTTATCGCTGCGGCAGATCCACCCATGACCAGAGGGACTGCTGGTTCAAGAACAAAGCATGCAGGCAATGCGGAAAGATGGGACACATTGCACGTGTATGCCGATCTGGAAACAAAAAATCCACTGACAGAAAAAAAATCAATAAGGAAAAGTACAGAAAGGTACAAATGATGACGGACAGTAGCGCCGAAGACCAGAAGAGTGATAGCGACTCCGGAAACAAGAGACTAAGCTGTCTCAAATTACATAATGTAATTGCCAAAGAAGATTACCAGACCATTTGGGTTACCCTCACGATAGCGGGGTCCCCAGTTAAAATAGAGCTCGATACAGGATCAGCTCTGACCGTCATAAGTCGACGGGATTACGAGCGGCTATTTCCGCATATACCTTTGAAAGACACATCCATTATCTTGAAGACATATACGGGGCAGAAAGTATACCCCAGAGGGAAAATAAAGGTGCCTGTTGAATACAGCGGCAAGGAAATACAGAAGTTGTATTTATACGTTCTGCAAGATGGTGGTCCATCGTTGTTCGGACGTGAATGGATCAGGAAGATACGTTTAGACTGGCACTCCATTCAGGCACTGACGGTGACCAGTAAGAAAAAAAATGATGATGACGTCATACCTGAACGATTAAAAGACATCTTGGCTAACGCCAAAGAAGTGTTTCAACAGGAACTAGGAACCTTGAAAGGCGTCACCGCCTCAATAAAAGTGGAAGATGCGGCAATTCCCAAGTTTTTTAAGGCAAGGCCGGTGTCATACGCAATTCGTCCAGCAGTCGAGGCAGAGCTGGAGAATTTGGAAAAAGCAGGCTTGTTATCCAAGGTAGATTGGAGCGAGTGGGCAACACCCATCGTCCCGGTCATGAAGAAAACGTTGAATAATGATAAATCTGAAGAACAGAGAAAAATTCGCATCTGTGGGGACTTCAAGGTGACTGTAAACCCGGTCCTTCACACGATACAGTATCCTCTTCCAAGGATAGAAGATATTTTCGCCTCACTATCCGGAGGGAAACGTTTCACCAAAATTGACTTGGCACAGGCATATCTACAGATGGAGGTTGAGGAGGCCTCCAAAAAGTATCTCACGATAAACACACACAAAGGCCTGTACCAGTACAATCGACTGGTTTTCGGAGTAGCATCAGCTCCAGCTATCTGGCAAAGAGCTATGGAGCAAGTCCTGCAAGGGATTCCGGGGACTCAATGCTACCTAGACGACATCCTTGTAACAGGAGAAAACGACAATGAGCACCTTGCCAATTTGGAGCAGGTGCTCACTAGGCTGAGAGAACGGGGCCTACGAGCAAATCACCCCAAGTGCGAATTTTTCCAGAAACAAATATCATATTGTGGCCATATAATTAACGAAGAAGGGTTGCATAAGTCACCTGAAAAAATTGAAGCGGTCATAAAAGCCCCAGCACCTGAAAATGTCTCACAATTAAGGTCGTTCCTGGGATTGATAAATTACGATCATAAATTTTTACCGAACTTGTCAACTGTTCTGCACCCTCTTAACGCACTGCTACAAACGGGAGTAATTTGGAAATGGAGCGAAGACTGTAAACGTGCCTTCCATAAATGCAAAGGCTTGATCACGTCCAAGGAAGTGTTGGCTCATTACAATCCATCACTGCCAATCAGACTGACGTGCGATGCATCCCCATACGGCGTAGGAGCGGTATTATCGCATAGATTCCCTGATGGCTCGGAGCGGCCGATAGCTTTTGCGTCACGCTCATTGAACTCAGCTGAGCGTAACTATGCCCAGATCGACAGGGAAGCACTCAGCCTGGTGTGGGGAGTGAAGAAATTCAACCATTACCTACACGGACAAAAATTTACCTTGTTGACTGACCATCAACCCCTCGTCTCCATATTCAACCCTAAAAAGGGCGTTCCCATTATGACAGCGCAAAGGCTACAGAGGTGGTCCCTTTTCCTAGGGGCACACCAATATGACATAGAATACAAAGGATCAAAATAGCATGGGAATGCTGATGGTTTATCGCGCCTACCATTGCCAACGGTAGAAGAGGCACCTACAGTGGACCCAGTGGAGATGTTCCACTCAACCATAGTAGAATGTCTACCAGTAACAAATTCTACCATTGAAAAGGAAACGAGAAATGACCCGACTCTCTCACGAGTCTACGATTTAACGGTGAAGGGATGGCCAGCACATGGCGAACCACTGTTGCCAGCATTCTCGCAAAGAAGAGAACAGCTGTCAGTGTGCCGAGGAACCTTGATGTGTGGATCCAGAGTGATGATTTCACCCAAACTCCAGGATAAAGTGCTAAAGGAGCTTCACGAGGGGCATCTGGGTGGAGTGAAAATGAAGAACCTAGCCAGAGCGTTTGTGTGGTGGCCAGGTATCGATGGAGACATCGAAGAAATGACCAAGAGCTGTCTAGGATGCCAGAAGGTCCAAAACGCCCCACCACAAGCCCCTGTACATCCATGGGAGTGGCCCTCATCTCCATGGCAAAGGGTACATATCGACTTTGCTGGTCCATTTATGGACTCAATGTTCTTACTCGCGGTTGATGCACACTCCAAGTGACCGGAGGTAATCAAGATGTCCTCCACCACCACGGAAAAAACCATCACAGTATTAAGGACCATATTTGCCAGGAATGGGCTGCCTGAACAGACCTGTTCTGATAATGGACCGCAATTTGTGTCCGAAGAATTCAGGAAGTTCTTAAAAAACAATGGGGTTAAGCACTACACGTCTGCCCCATACCATCCCGCACCAATGGATTAGCTGAAAGGTTTGTCCTGACCTTCAAGAAGGCCATAAAGGCCATGGGTAATGAAGACATAAATCTACAACATAAGGTAGATAACTTCTTGTTTGCATACAGGAATGCAACACATGTGGTTACAAACCAAACTCCCACCATGATGTTTTTCAATAGAAGACTAAGATGCCGGCTGGATTTGATCAAGCCAAACATCAGAAGGGACGTAGAGAACCGACAATTTCAAGGCATGAATGAAAGGCCAACTAGAACCTTCCAGATAGGTCAACAAGTTTTGGCCCGGGACTACCGTACCGAGAAATGGCAGCCTGGAACTATTTGCACACGACTAGGACCGCTGATGTATACCGTGGACATTGGTGAAAGCATAATAAGGCGCCATGCTGACCAGATCATAGAGTCATCCGAAAAGGGACAACCTACACCACAATTCTATACGCCTAATGATGAAGCAGAGCTACCCATAGTATCTACCTCCGATCCGGGGATACTGGAACCAGATGAACCCGACACTGGCATTCAAGCCGAATCGACCTTGCCAAAAGAACCTACTACACCACCGAAAACTACTACTCCACCGAGGCGTTATCCGGACCGAGTCAGGAAGCCTCCTGAGAGACTGACTTATAATTGATTAACTGCAGCAAATGTGTAGATTATTGTTCTTGTAAACATGTTAATTAATGATTACTTAAAATGTTATGTACTAATTATCTAAAAGGGGAGGAATTGTAGTGTATGTACCTTTAAGAGCCCCTGTGTACTGTAATACCGGTAGTGACCACTCGGGTATATAAGCCTGTATAGCGTCTTGTATCTTTTAGTTCACCTCCAGACTTTGTTCAGTAAACACCTGTTAAACCAACTCCTGCATTCCGTGTCTCCATTAACACACGGATACAACAATCCCTACTAAAGGAGAAAATAGAAGAACATCTAGAAACCATAAATATAACAATGAATAGTCAACATAGATTTCAAAAGGGAAAGTCTTGCTTGACCAACCTTATTGAATTTTTTGAAGAGGTAATGGAGAGAGTAGACAATGGTAATGCAGTAGAAGTAATTTATCTGGATTTTCAAAAGGCCTTCGATAAGGTACCCCATAATAGACTGATGAACAAGGTCAGAGAATGCAGAATCAGAGGACAAGTAGCAGAATGGATTGCTGGCTGGCTTCAGGACAGAAAGCAGAGAGTGGGAGTAAAAGGTAGCTATTCACAGTGGCAGAAGGTGGGTAGTGGTGTTCCACAAGGATCAGTGCTGGGACCACTGCTGTTCACAATTTACATTAACGATTTAGACTTAGGAATCAAAAACACAATTTCTAAATTTGCGGATGACACCAAATTGGGGGAAATAGTCAATACTGAGGAGGACTGCAACAAGTTACAGGAAGACATTAATAAACTTGCAGAATGGGCATGTAATTGGCAAATGAAGTTCAACACAGATAAATGTGAGGTATTACATTTTGCTAGGAAGAATAGGGAGATCACTTATCATTTGGAGGGTGCGAGTCTAGGTGGGGTAGAGGAACAAAGGGATCTAGGAGTACAAATACACAAAACACTAAAAGTTGCAACACAGGTTAGCAAGGCCATAAAAAAAAGCAAACCAAGCACTAGGGTTTATTTCTAGAGGGATAGAATTGAAAAATAGGGAAGTTATGCTCAACCTGTATTGAACCTTGATTAGACCACACTTAGAGTATTGCATGCAGTTCTGGCCGCCATATTATAAAAAGGATATAGAGGCACTGGAGAGGGTGCAGAGAAGATTTACAAGGATGATATCAGAAATGCGAGGGTATACATATCAGGAAAGGATGAACAGGCTGGGTCTCTTTTCTCTTGAAAAAAAAAGGCTGAGGGGTGACCTAACAGAGGTCTTTAAAATTAAAAAAAATTTGATAGGGTGGATACAGAGAGAATGTTTCCACTTGTGGAGAAGAGCATAACTAGAGGCCATCAATATAAGATAGTCACCAAGAAATCCAATAGGAATTCAGAAGAAACAGAGAGTGGAGAGAATGTGGAACTCGCTACCACAGGGAGTGGTTGAAGCGAATAGTATAGATGCAGTTAAGGGGAGGCTAGACAAGCATATGAGGGAAAAAGGAATAGAGGGTTACGCTGATAGATTTGATGAGGAAAGATGGGTGGAGGCTCGAGTGGAGCATAAACACCGGCATGGACTGGTTGGGCCGAATGGCCTGTTTCAGTGCCGTATATCCTATGTAATCCTATGTAATAGCTGACTCCATTCCTATCCTTAGCCAACATTCACAAATATGCACTTTCCAGCATGGGCGACAAGTATAAGATGCAGTATTAGAATTGCTTCGGTGCAGTTGGTCACTTTTTGAATATTTTTGCTTGGTCACGAATAACAATTATGTGCAACAACTCCAACTAATTTCCTCCCCTCCCCACCCCCCACATCCTACTTCAGGGTTGCTGTAGGCAAATATTACACCACCACCACTGCCCTGGCAGCAATCAGCTAACTCAGCACAGACTATAGATAGGGCCTTCTTGTTCACTATGGGGTTGAATACCCGCAGGGCTCTCCTGATCGTCCACCCTAACTCTGGTGTAAGATCCGTGGAAACCCCAGAAAAAAAATGAGTGCTTCACCCGGAGTTCCGGTGGACAATTGGGAGGATCCGAATGGAAATTAATAGCATAAAACTGAAACTGGGAAACTCCGAGAACATTAAAAGTCAACCTGAAAACAAAGAATTCTACTCAGTAGGCATTTCTGTTTACTTAATTCAGTACCATCAACTCCTCAAAGTCAGTTAATTAAAATGATCTATTTTTAAGCACTAAATTACTGCTTTCCTATGTTATTTAATGTTGCTTAATTCAAATTACTGGATCTTTTTTTAAGTGCAAAAGAAGCTGTAATGACATGGCCATTTCCTGTTGCATGGCTGAGCTGATTGTGGGATTTTCCACAGAAGGCAGGAATATGGTCATCCTTCAGCGAAGGAGCGAAGCTGATGCCATAAAGTCATGTTTCCTCACGCCTCTTTACTGTGGGTTGACTTCCTATCGCACTACCCACTGCTGGGCCCAGAGTGCTGGCAACTTCCTCAATAAATTTAGGTGCAATAACGGGAATTCAGAATGTTTTCTGAACATTAAATCTCAGCACCAGGCATGTTTAAAAAAAGGATAGAAATGAAATCCGTTGCCACATTATGAATTGCTTGATCATCAAAGGGGCCTTCACTGTCCTCTCACCTAGGCCTTGTAGATTTATAGAAAGAAGTTTATCACTCCGTTTGGTAGTCAGTGCCAGCTCAATTTAATGTCATTAAAGAGAAATAGTATTTTCCGTTTAGCAGCAAAGAAGCTGGGTAGACTTAAGATTGACCCCAATCTATGAAGTGTAAAAGGGTTTGATTTCTCTCAGGTTCAACTTTTAGTGCACTGGTTTGCATGTTCCTGTGAGTTTCTGTCCACAATTTTAACACAGTTGTTAACCCACCTTATTTTAACTGGGTTAACAACTGCACTAAAATAGTACCGACAGGAATTTATGGGAACGTATTTACTGGGGCACAGGTGAAATCAAACCCACTAATGAGGCTGCCCCACCATCAGTAAATATTCCTTTTAAAAAGTCAAACTCTGAGTGAATCATCATGTGAACATAAAGGCCTTTTTTTCTGTACATTTTTGTTGGTCATGGTTAAATATTCTTGTTTAGGCAGCTAGTGCTAATGACAACAGGAAACCAGGATGAATGAGTTACTGAATTCCGACAGCACGTGGGAGCTGAATTAATCTGTAATCACAAGATGCTGAGGCAGCTCTTCTCAATGACTGTATCTCTGCTGATATTAATCCTGCTCCCTCGCACGGTCAGGCTTGGTAATTCTCACAGCTCATTTACTGTCTACACTCTATTTTAGCATCACTTAATGTTCGTACAAAATTACTAACAATAAAGCCAGTCAAGGATATTTACATCACTGGCAAGATAGTTACTGGTTTGGAGGAACTGCTGAGCCTAACAGCACAAGGGAAGCTTTATTAAAAAAATTAACAGTTAAATGATAAACTAAAATAGATAAAACGGTGGGTTTACATGGGAGGGAAGTTCGCGGATTAAAAAAAAGTGGTGTGAGAAAAGAAACAAGACCATACAGCACCATATCAGAAACCGCAAAGCGCTTCACATTTAATGATGTAGTTCGAAGTACAGTGACTGCTAATGCAGGCAAATTTGGCAATCATTTTGCACACAGCAAGATCCCACAAACAACACTAAGAATGAGCAGTTAACCTATTTTGGGTAATTTTGGTTAAGAGATAGTCCCATTTCATTGGCAACATCCAACTGGAAGAGGACCTTGATTTAATCTCTCATCTGAGACAATTAGTGCAACCTCTGATCGTGTAGAACATTCATGTATTTCATTGAAATGCCGCTGTAAATGATGTACTCAAATACTGGAGTTGGGCATAAACCTACAACATTCAAACTCAGAAGCAAAAGCACTACCGAAGATAACTAAGATAACACCCATTTTTCACAGATACTACTCCCCGCTGCTTTTTCCTTCTCTAATTGTTTTGTATATTTTTCCTGAAGCTAGGAAGGTATGTCCTATTAATGGAGAGATGAATTTAGGAGTGAATTATTCTGACATTTATTCTGTACAATAACCCCGACCACACTCAACAATTACTCACTTTTCTGCGCAGACTACTGTCTTGAACCAGGAGCAATGGGATGAAATGCTGGCTATCACCGGATTGACTGGTAAGAAACTCCACAAAGCTAAATTCAGCCAATTCTACAGCAAAGCAAAAGACAATTTCAAGAGCAAGGACAACAATGGGTTGAAATCGCACAATGCGATATTCATAATGAACACATTATCACATTTGTAGGAAATTCTTGTGTCCACTATTTTAACAAAAATATTTAAAATAAACAGGTTTAACATCTTTATTGAAATAGAAAAGAAAGGATGCACCTATGAATACATTAACAGATTTAATACTAATATTGCACAGTGAGATTCCAACCCATATATGGGCCGCGATTGTGCTGACCTTTGCGGGTCCGTGGCGGGTGATGTTGGTGGCGGGTCCCGACCCCGCTGCTGGCTCCACCCCGCTCTGTGAAATAAATTTCCCTTCATTGGGATTGTTAAGCCCACCCAGCACGTTTCCCAGCCAATTAGAGGAAGCAGGTCTGGTGACGTCATGACACGTCATCAGCTGGTTTCCTTAAAGGGACCATGGCCAACTTTATTTTGGCATTTGTGCTGTCAGTGTTCTACGGCATTGAGGTGCTGCAAACACTGACAAGCACTGCACAAAGGCACAGGGCTGCATCCAGGCTCTCCCATGACTCCGTCTTTATGCTTATGGAGGGAGTCACAGCACGCAGGGAGGTCCTCTTCCCTTTCCATGGTCGGAAGAGACCTGCCCAGGAGATCAACTTAGCCTGATTGCACATTGCAGAGGAGGTCACAAGCAGAGATGTGGTCAGGAGAACCTGGGTGCAGTGCCGCAAATGTTTCAATGATCTCAGTAGATCACAAAACATTAGTTAAAGCCACACTCAACCTCATCCTGCTGTGCCTCTCATCACATCCCCATCACTCTGTCTTCCCTACCCTACTCCTGCACATCCTTACACACAACAACTTACCTTGCACCTCCACCCATCCCTCTCTATTATCACATCCCCATCTCACTACCACCCCTCAGACTCACCCTCATCCTAGTGCAATCATACCAACTAACAACACACAAAGGTAGGCACTTGGGTGTTTTATGCAATGTTCTTGTAAAGTTTTTGTTAATGTGGTGTCAAACATTGAAACCTTTATTTTCAACACTTTGTGTTCTTGGACAGATTTGTGTGCACCTTTGGAAGTGGCTTAGTGAGTTGCAGTGAATGGTGAGACATAACGGTTCCCCCAGCAATGGTGATGAGTGTGAAAGGAATGGCTTGGGCATTGTACGGATGCTTTATGGTGTTGGTGTGGGGTGGTGCCAACCTGGTGCATCATGTGGCAGCCAGGGTGTACAGTGTAAAGTTAAGTAAATCTGGCGATAATGAGGCCATCCCTGGCCTCCCAGGCAACAATGTGCTCAGGTGCTGATGCCCTGTGTCCTGTGCAGCAACTGTTGATTGCGGAGAAGGTTGGTGCTGTTGCTGGTGCTGCTGGTGTGCCTGGTGCTGCTGGTGTTGGGGCTGATTGTGGTGGGATTCTGAGCACCAAGGTGAGATAGTATAAAGGGCACCCATGCTGATGGAATAGAGGGCAGGTGAAGTAGAGATGACAGAAGCGATCTGTCAACGGTGAGAGAGGTAATGAGGACAGACTGGGTGAAGACTTGTGTAATGACTTGCAGCATGGTGAATCTGTTGTGGAAATGCAGTGAGGAAGAGCTTGTGGCTGAGGAAAGATATCTCTGTAAGGTGGGAGCTTTTACTTTACATTTGAAGCTGTCAATTCAACAGCTGATTCAATGGCCACTGAACTCCTGCCTCAGTTTGACAGACATGGTCCACGACCAACGTGGACCCTGTGGGCGAGCTGTCAAATGCAAAAGGTAAGCTGAAAATCATTCTTAAGTGGCTCTAAACAAGCCACTAATTACCTGAATTGGCTCAGCGACCACTGCGTGTCAGGTCTTCTCAGCGCTGACAGACCCGACATTGGGAAAGGTACGTGGCTGTGGGTTCACAGTGGGGTCCTGACCCGCTGTGAAAAAAAAACCCTTTCCCACCTGACCCACCACAGATCGCGCCCGCTGACCCCCCGGAAAATTCCAACCTTTGTAAGGGCTTATCCCATCTTCAATTACCACAGAGGTGACGTTCACATTGGAAAGTTATCACCATGGCTTTCCGACTGTATGTAGCAACATATAGTAGAACAACAACTTGCACTTATGTTGTGCCTTTAATGTAGAGGCATAGGGAAAAAATGGATGCTGAACCAAATACAAAGATTAGAAGGGTTGGCCAAAAGCCTGGTCAAGGAGTTGGGGTTTAAAGTATGTCTCCAAGCAGGAGAGGAAGGTGTTTAGTTGGAGGGATTTTGGGAGGGAATTCCAGAGCTTGAGGTATAGGCAGCTGAAGGTACAGTTGGGGGTGTATAAGAGGTGAAGTGGGGGTGGGTGGGAGGATTGTATAAGAGGCCGAAGTCAGAGAAAAGGAAAGTTCGGTGGGTGAGGGAAGGTGGCGGGGAATTGCTGAAGGAGGTTACAGAGATAGGGAGAGGTGGGGCTATGGAAGGATTTAAACTTAGAAACATAGAAAAATAGGAGCAGGATTAGGCCATTCAGCCCTTCGAGCCTGTTCCGCCATTCAATATGATCATGGCTGATCCTCTATCTCAATACCTTATTCCCGCTCTCTCCCCATACCCCTTGATGCCTTTTGTGTCTAGAAATCTATCTATCACCTTCTTAAATACATTCAGTGACTTGGCCTCCACAGCCTTCTATGGTAGAGAATTCCATAGGTTCACCACCCTCTGATTGAAGAAATTTCTCCTCATCTTAGTCCTAAATGTCCTACCCCGTATCCTGAGACTGTGATCCCTCGTTCTAGACCCCCCAGCCAGGGGAAACATCCTCCCTGCATCCAGTCTGTCTAGCCCTGTCAGAATTTTATACTTAAGGATGAAATGTTTAAATTTGAGGTGTTAGCAGATTTAGACGAGGGAACTAAATGTAAAATCTCCAAGTTTGCAGATGACACAAAGCTGGGTGTGTGTGTGTGCTGTGAGGAGGATGCAGAGAAACTCCAGTATGACTTGGACAGGTTGGGTGATTGGGCAGATGCATGGCAGATGCAGTATAATGTGGATAAATGCGAGGTTATCCACTTTGCTGGCTAAAACAGGAAGGCAGATTATTATCTGAACGGCAATAGATAGGGAGAAGGGGAAGTGCAACGAGACCTGGGTGCCCTTGTGCACCAGTCGCCGAAGTTAAGCATGCAGCTGCAGCAGGCAGTTAAGAAGGCAAATGGTATGTTGGCCTTTATAGCAAAAGGATTTGAGTACAGGAGCAAGGATGTCTTGCTGCAGTTGTACGGGGCCTTGGTGAGACCACACCTTGAGTATTGTGTGCAGTTTTGGTCACCTTATTTGAGGAAGGATGTTCTTGCCATGGAGGGAGTGCAGCGAAGATTCACCAGACTGATACCTGGGATGGCAGGAATGACATATAAGGAGAGATTTGGTCAATTGGCCTTATATTTGCTTGAGTTTAGAAGAATGAGAGGGGATCTCATTGAAACTTATAAAATTCTAACAGGACTAGACAGACTAGATGCAGGAAGGATGTTCCCGATGGCGGGGGAGTCCAGAACCAGGGGTCACAGTCTAAGGATAAGGGGTAAGCCATTTAGGACTAAGATGAGGAGGAATTTCTTCACCCAGAGAGTGGTGAACCTGTGGAATTCTCTACCACAGAAGGCAGTGGAGGCCAATTCATTAAATATATTCAAGAAGGAGTTAGATATATTTCTTAAAGCTAAAGTGATCAAGGGATATGGGGAGAAAGCAGGGACAGGGTACTGAATTTGGATGATCAGCCATGATCTCATTAAATGGCGGAGCAGGCTTGAGGGGCCGAATGGCCTACTCCTGCTCCTATCTTCTATGTTTCTATGGGGGTCAGTGAAGGTCGGTGAGGCCAGAGGTAATGGGCAAGCAGGGCTGGTTGCAGGATAGATATAAGCAGCAAAGCTTTGTATGAGCTACAGCTTACAGAACGTGTAGGACGGGAGGCCAACCAGGATAGCATTGGAACGATTCTGGAGGTGACATAAGCATTGCTGAGGATTTCAGTGGCAGATAGGATGGAGGCGGGCAATTTTATGGAGGTGGAAATAGGCAGTGTTTGTGATGGTGAATATATGGGGGGTGATTTTCATTCAGAAGTCGGGAAGGAGGCGGGACTACAACTTTCGGGGTTGTAGTCCCGCCTCCATCGAGATGCGGCCAATCCACGCGATTTTAACTTGATTGACCTTGTTGAGCCCGCCCAGCGGGCTCAGCAGGCCAATTAAGGGCCACCCGACAACAAGTGACGTCACAGACTGAAATTTCATCTGTCAAGACGTTTTGACAGATGAAATATCAGTGTTTCACAGCAGTTTGAAGCTGTCAAACACTGACAGTCTTACTTCTAACCTGAGTCCTTCTACACAGACTCAGTTAGAAATCTCACTGGCACAGAAACCTGCAGGCTGTCACTTTTGACAGTTCGCAGCCATTCTGCTTCCTGTGCCGCTTAGATGATGGACTCCCGAAACCTAGAGGAAGGAAGGCTGAAAAGGAAAGTACAGGTAATTTAAACTTCTTTACACACTTTAGACGCACCAAACACACTTACCTTTGCACTCATGCACCCATCACTCATCTGAACACCGACATCTCGACCCCTCCAAGCCCTTCAACCCGACGGCCCGACTCCTCTAACTTGGCGTGGTTTGGAGCCGTCGGGAATCCCTCACTTCAAGCTTTAAAATAGGGATTAGGCTAAAAACTGCCTAACAGGCAGTTATTTAGCAGTAATCCCTTCCCGCCTCGGGTAGGTGGGTCCCTGTGTGGGGTGGGTACCCACCTCCTTTGAAACTTACATGGAGGCGGGTTTTGGGCGGGATGGTGTCGGGACCCCCGAATTCAGGACTTTAACCCCCTGCACACCTCCAATCCCGACTCCACGGGTCAATGAAAATCGACCCCATGGAGTCAGAAGCTCAGTTGAGGGTTGAACAGGGTGCTGCAGTTGCAAACAGTCTAGTTCAGCTTGAGACAATGGTTGGGGAGGGGGAATGGAGTTGATGCCAAAGTGACGAACATTGTAGTAGGGGCTGAAGACAATGACTTCAGTCTTCCCAATATTTAGCTGGAGGAAACTTTAGCTCATCCAAGACTGGATATCAGATAAACATTCTAACAGCACAGAGACTGTCGACTGTTTCTTTGCTGATGACATGTTTACACAGAAGAATGGATAATGGTTGGAATTTACTGTGTATTTGCACCCAGAAATACTCATAATCGGGGCATAAAACAAATACCCATCGTAAACATTCGAGGAGAGTCAGGCGCAAGTTATGTATGTAATTATGTTACACCTGAATTTCCTTGATCATATGGGTAGAACTTAAAAACAAAAAGGGGGCAAGCACTTTGCTGGGAGTGTACTATAGGCCCCCAAACAATCAGGGGGAGATACAGGAACAGATATGTAGGCAAATCTCAGAAAAGTGCGAAAATAATAGGGTAATAATAGTGGGGGATTTCAACTTCCCCAATATAAATTGGGATAGTCAGAGTGTGGAAGGCTTAGAGGGTGCAGAATTCTTAAAGTGCATCCAGGAGAGCTTTTTGAGCCAACATGTAGAAAGTCCTACAAGAGAGGGGGCGGTACTGGACTTAATTCTAGGGAATGTAGCCGGGCAAGTGGTGGAAGTGTCAGTAGGAGAGCATTTTGGCGACAGTGACCACAATTCGGTGAGATTTAAGGTGGTCATGGAAAAAGACAAAGACGGCCCGGAAATAAGGGTTCTAAATTGGGGGAAGGCCGATTTTAATATGATAAGGCAGGATCTGGCCAAATTGGACTGGGAGCAGCTACTTATAGGAAAATCCGCATCAAAACAGTGGGAGACTTTCAGAAGGGAAATAGAGAGAGTACAACGCCAACGTGTTCCTGTAAAGGTCAAGGGTGGGACCAACAAGCAAAGGGAACCTTGGATGACAAGGGATATACAAAAATGCATTAGAAATAAAAGGGGGGCTTTTGGCAGTTACAAAAGACTAAAGACGGAAGAAGCCCTAGAGGAGTATAAAAAATGCAGGGGCATACTTAAAAAAGAAATTAGGAGGGCGAGGAGGGGCCATGAAATAACACTGGCGAGCAAAATAAAGGAAAATCCTAAGATGTTTTATAAGTATATTAAGGGCAAGAGGATAACCAGGGAAAGGGTAGGGCCCATTAGGGACCAAAGTGGCAATCTGTGTGTAGAGCCAGATGATGTAGGCGGGGTTTTAAATGAATTTTTTGCATCTGTGTTCACTATGGAGAAAGACGATGCAGACATAGAAATCGGGCAAGGGGGCTGTGACATACTTGAACATATTAGCATCGAGAGGGAGGAGGTGCTAGCGGTTTTAGCAGGCCAAAAAGTGGATAAATCCCCAGGCCCGGACGAGATGTATCCCAGGCTGCTGTGGGAGGCAAAGGAGGAGATTGCAGGGGCTCTGACACAAATTTTCAGAACCTCTCTGGCCACAGGGGATGTACCAGAGGACTGGAGAACAGCTAACGTAGTACCATTATTCAAGAAGGGTAGCAGGGATAAACCAGGGAATTACAGGCCAGTGAGCCTAACATCTGTGGTAGGGAAATTATTGGAAAAAATTCTGAGGGACAAAATTAGTCTCCACTTGGAGAGGCAAGGATTAATCGGGGATAGTCAGCATGGCTTTGTCAAGGGTAAATCATGTCTGACAAATCTGATTGAATTTTTCGAGGGGGTGACTAGGGGGGTGGATGAGGGAAATGCTGTGGATGTGGTTTACATGGACTTCAGTAAAGCTTTTGACAAAGTCCCGCATAGGAGACTGGTCAAGAAGGTAAGAGCCCATGGGATCCAGGGTGCCTTGGCGCGTTGGATCCTAAACTGGCTGAGTGGCAGGAGGCAGAGGGTGATGGTCGAAGGTTGCTTTTGTGACTGGAAGCCTGTGTCCAGTGGGGTACCTCAGGGATCGGTGCTGGGTCCCTTGTTGTTTGTGATCTACATAAATGATTTGGATGAGAATGTAAAAGGTATGATCAGTAAGTTCGCAGATGACACGAAAATTGGTGGGGTGGTAAATTGTGAGCAGGAAAGCCTCAGGCTACAGGACGATATAAACGGGTTGGTCAGATGGGCGGAAAAGTGGCAAATGGAATTTAACCCTGAAAAGTGCGAGGTGATGCATTTTGGACGGACAAATAAGGCAAGGGAATACACAATGAGTGGTAGGACCCTAGGAAGTACAAAGGGTCAGAGGGACCTTGGTGTACATGTACATAGATCCCTGAAGGCAGCGGAACAGGTAGATAAGGTGGTTAAAAAGGCATATGGGATACTTGCCTTCATTAGCCGAGGCATAGAATATAAGAGCAGGGAGGTTATGATGGAGCTGTACAAAACGCTGGTGAGGCCACAGCTGGAGTACTGTGTGCAGTTCTGGTCGCCTCACTATAGGAAGGATGTGATTGCTTTGGAGAGGGTGCAGAGAAGATTCACCAGGATGTTACCTGGGATGGAGCGCCTCAGCTATGAAGAGAGGCTGGACAGGCTGGGGTTGTTTTCCTTGGAGCAAAGAAGGCTGAGGGGGGACCTGATTGAGGTGTACAAAATGATGAGGGGCATAGATAGGGTAGATAAAGAGGAACTTTTCCCCTTAGTAGGGGGGTCAATAACAAGGGGGCATAGATTCAGGGTAAGGGGCAGGAGATTTAGAGGGGATTTGAGGAGGAACTTTTTCACCCAGAGGGTGGTTGGAATGTGGAACTCAATGCCTGAAAGGGTGGTAGAGGCAGGAACCCTCACAACATTCAAGAAGCATTTGGATGAGCACTTGAAATGCCATTGCATACAAGGCTATGGACCAAATGCTGGAAAATGGGATTAGACTGGACAGGGATGGATGGGCGGCGCAGACACGATGGGCCGAAGGGCCTCTTTCTGTGCTGTAAAACTCTATGACTCTATGACTTTTACGCCCGTCTATCGATCCATGTGCTGGAATGCATTATAATGGAACAGCCCCCCAGGATAAAGAACCGTGCCCTCGAATTTCCTACAATTATGCTAGTTCAAAATGGGATGTAACATTTAGCCCAGACTTTTCTTGTGTTTAATTGTTATTTTTGTTAAGTGATTTAAAAAAAGATTATTCTCACTGAGAGCTGCACTATATATTTTCTGTTTCTTTGAATGCTTTTTTCTAGCTTCATTAAAAATTGAAAAGCTTCCTTGGTTGTAGTTTCTTAAACCTTCAGTGCTTAATGTGCATGAATGATAGCTGGTATGAACCTTTAATTTTCATACTTAAAGAAGGAATATATGGTATGAGTTCGGTGCTTTCCTGGGATCCCCATTGTTTACGCTGATTTCGCTTGCTTACATCGAAATTTACATTCCGATATATGCTAACGAGATTGGCAGGAAATCTAAGAGTAAATTGATATTGCCAAAATGGGCATGCAAATGGGAGTCATTTCGGGCTTATCTTTCCAATTAGGCCCCCACCAGAAATTCCTCCCCTATATTGTCCAACTGATGCTATTTCCATATACTCCACTGAGAAGAAAAGGGTGTAAAAGAAAAGACAGCCATCCGTGGCTAATTAAAGAAATTAAGGATAGTATTCGACTAAAAACAAGGGCATATAAGGTAGCCAAATCTAGTGGGAAGATAGAGGATTGGGAAAACTTTAAAAGACAGCAAAAAATAACAAAAAGATTGATTAAGAAAGGGAAGATAGATTATGAAAGTAAATTAGCAAAAAATATAAAAACAGATAGTAAGAGTTTTTATAGTTATATAAAAAGAAAAAGGGTGGCTAAAGTAAATGTTGGTCCCTTAGAGGATGAGACCGGGAAATTAATGGTGGGAAATATGGAGATGGCAAAAACACTGAATGAATATTTTATATCAGTCTTTACAGTAGAGGACACTAAGAATATCCCAACACTGGACAAACAGGGGGCTATGGGGGGGAGGAGCTAAACACGATCAAAATCATTAAGGAAGTGGTACTTGGTAAAATAATGGGACTCAAGGCGGATAAATCACCTGGACCTGATGGCTTACATCTTAGGGTCTTGAGGGAAGTGGCGGTTGGGATTGTGGATGCATTAGTAATAATTTTCCAAAACTCCCTGGAATCAGCAAAGGTCCCGGCAGACTGGAAAACTGCTAATGTAACACCCTTATTTAAAAAGGGCAGTAGACAGAAGGCTGGAAACTATAGACCGGTTAGCCTAACATCTGTGGTAGGTAAAATTTTGGAGTCCATTATTAAGGAGACAGTAACAGGACATTTGGATAATCATAATTTAATAGGACAAAGTCAGCATGGTTTTATGAAGGGGAAGTCATATTTGACAAATTTGCTGGAGTTCTTTGAGGAAGTAACATATAGGGTGGATAAAGGGGAACCAGTGGACGTAGTGTATTTAGACTTCGAAAAAGGCATTTGACAAGGTGCCACACAAAAGATTATTGCTTAAGATAAAAAATCACGGGATTGGGGGTAATATTCTGGCATGGATAGAGGATTGGCTATCTAACAGAAGGCAGAGAGTTGGGATAAATGGTTCATTCTCAGACTGGCAATCAGTAACTAGTGGTGTTCCGCAGGGGTCAGTGCTGGGTCCCCAACTCTTTACAATCTATATTAACGATTTGGAGGAGGGGACCGAGTGTAACATATCAAAGTTTGCAGATGATACTAAGATGGGAGGGAAAGTAGTGAGTGAGGAGGACATAAAAAACCTGCAAGGGGACATAGACAGGCTAAGTAAGTGGGCAGAGATTTGGCAGATGGAATACAATACTGGAAAGTGTGAGGTTATGCACGTTGGCAGGAAAAATCGTAGAGCAAGTTATTATCTTAATGGCAAGAAACTGGAAAGTACTGAAGTACAAAGGGATCGGGGGGTCCTGGTGCACGAAACTCAAAAGGTTAGTATGCAGGTGCAGCAAGTGATTAAGAAGGCCAATGGAATGTTGGCTTTCATTGCTTAGGGGGATAGAATATAAAAATAGGGAGGTATTGCTTCAGTTGTACAAGGTATTGGTGAGACCGTACCTGGAATACTGTATACAGTTTTGGTGTCCATCCTTAAGAAAAGACATACTTGCTCTCGAGTCAGTACAAAGAAGGTTCACTCGGTTAATCCCGGGGATGAGGGGATGGACATATGAGGAGAGGTTGAGTAGATTGGGACTCTACTCATTGGAGTTCAGAAGAATGAGAGGCGATCTTATTGAAACATATAAGATTGTGAAGGGGTTGGATCGGGTGGATGCGGGGAAGATGTTCCCGATGATGGGTGAAACTAGAACTAGGGGGCATAGTCTTAGAATAAGGGGCTGCTCTTTCAAAACTGAGATGAGGAGGAACTACTTCACTCAGAGGGTGGTAGGTCCATGGAATATGCTGCCCCAAAAAGCTGTAGAAGCTACATCATTACATAAATTTAAAACAGAAATAGACAGTTTCCTAGAAGTAAAGGGAATTAAGGGATACGGGGAGCAGGCAGGAATTTGAACATGAGTCTAGGTTCGGGTCGGACATGGCCCTGTGGGTAGCGAAGCGGGCCCAGGGGCTGTGTAGCCTGATCCTGCTCCTATTTTGTGTGTCTAATTCTGTTAGATTCAGGAGATGGTTCTGTGATAGTAGATTGGCGGTTAGGATCAGATCAGCCATGATCTTATTGAATGGCGGAGTGGGCTCGAGGGGCCGATTGGCCTACTCCTGCTCTTCTGTTCTTCTTATGTTCTTATGCTTGCTTTGCTCGTACAAAATTCCTGAAGGCACTTTTTAAAATGCAGGCACTAACCCATTTGTTTTAAATAGGGCAACACCTGCATTTAAAGGTTCACAGAGGAATTTAGTACAAACAGGGTAAGTATCCATACAGGAAAAACATTAGCAATTACTGGAAGTCAACAGTTCGTTTCCAAGAAATACAGTATTATGGTCACTGTATATTCTACAAAAATAAATCTAGATGTAAAATAACAATCTAGTGTTGATTAGTATTTCAAATTCAGTCAGGTATATCCTGTAGGTTTGCTGGTTAGAGATTTAGCCAAGAAAATCCAAATGATATAAATACTAGATTGAATCCCACGATAAACATAAACAGCCTTGCATGGTCAGGGGTCAGAGAGAAATTTCATAGAGCTTTATTATCTGACAAGTTGTACTTGTGGCTGTTCATCTCCCTCAGGAAATCAAGTAGGTTAGAGCTCATAGTTGGACAAATTCTACAGGGTCTGTAGTGTCCGAGTATAAATAATACATGGACTGCAGGAGAACAATAATAACAGGTATTTACTGAACAGAGGGTACTCTTTTATTTGGACCCAAAAAAAAACCCCAATTCAACTGTAAATAAACAAAAGTTCAACTAAAGCTTAACAAATCAAATTAAAATTTGGTTTTCTGTGTTGATGATGCACTCCAGTCCCCGCGGCGCCCATCGGTCGCGGAAATACTCTAGCGCACCGGCGGACACCGCGTGCTCCATCTCCAGGGCCACCTGGGCGCGAACATGGCCGCGGAAGAGATGCAGGCAATCCGGCTGGACGACCCCCTCGACCGCCCGCTGCCTGGACCAATTGATGGCTCTTTTAGCCAGGCCCAGGAGCAGGCCCACAAGGAGGTCCTCCAACCTATCCGCTCCCCTCCGCACCGGGTGACCGTAGATCAAGAGCGTGGGACTGAAGTGCAACCAAAAATCGAGGAGCAGCCCCTTCAAGTAGTGAAAGAGGGGCTGCAACCTCTCACAATCCATATAAACGTGAAACACGGACTCCTCCAGGCCGCAAAAAATGCAGGCGGCCTGGGAGTCCGTGAACCTACTTAAAACCTTATTGCACGGGACCGCTCCGTGCAACACCCTCCAGGCCAAGTCCCCGATGGAACAAGGGAGGACTCCCGCATAGAGAGCCCTCCATTGGGGACCTCCGCTACCGCCGGTCGGCAAAACGCCACGCCAAGGCGTGTCCGGACGGTAGACGAAGATGGCAAAGTGGAGAGTGTGCAGGAGCAGCCCGTACAGGAAACCCCTCCGTGCGGAATGAAAAGGCACGGAGGGTATTTCCTCGAGACGGCTCAAGTTGTGAGGCGCCGGTTCCCGAGGGGAGTTTCGGGGCCGGGCACCGATGAGGAATTCCGTCCGAACGGGGGTAAGCTCGGACGGGATCGCCCCACGTGCTTGAGCCGCCTCGATACACCTAGTGGAGTCGGGGCCCAGTGCCGCTTTTACCGATTCGATGGTTTCGACCGCAAGCCGGACGTTGGCCCAGGACAGGCGCCGCGCCAGCTCCTCCGGCGCCACCCAGCCCGCTCCTCCGCCATCGAGCAGGTCCCCGACTCTGGTCACCTTGCCAGCCACAGCCCTACCCTCCGCCAGCCGCCCGAACCCGTGTTCGTGGAGGTGCGGATTCCTGAGCAGCGGCTCCCGAAGGAGAGCCGCCGCTCCTGACGGGGGAGAGCTCCACCTGGAAGCGACGTAGTTCCAAACCCATAGTAGTTCCTGGTAGAAGACAGGCAGCTCCCGCAGGCCGGCACGCCTGCTGCCCACTTTCGCAAACAGGAGCTGCGTGTCGTAATTGAGGCCATGCAGCTGGCGGAAGAAAAACGTCGCCAGCGCACACCATCTCGGAGGATTCTCGACGTACAGGTATCTCTGCAGCGTCTGAAGACGGAAAGTCGCAGCCTGGGTGCGAAGGCACACCAGCGCCTGACCGCCCTCCCTAAGCGGGAGACACAGAACCGCGGCAGAGACCCAGTGCTTCCTTTTGTCCCAGAAGAAGTCGATGAGCTTCTTCTGAATCTTGGCGACAAACACAGGGGGAGGGATCAAAGTGACCAACCGGTACCACAACATGGCGGCCACCAGCTGGTTTATGACCAGCGCTCGACCCCTGTAGGACAACACTCGGAGCAGTCCTGTCCAGCGTCCTAGGCGAGCGGTGACTTTGGCCTCCAGCTCTTGCCAGTTCGCCGGCCAAGCGTCCTCGGCAGGGCTAAGGTAGACTCCCAAATAGAGGAGGTGCGTGGTGCTCCAGGCGAAAGGCCTGAACTCCTCCGGCAGGGATTCCACCCGCCACTGACCCACCAGGAGTCCGGAACATTTCTCCCAGTTGATCTTGGCGGAGGATGCGTCCGAGTAAATCTGCTGGCATTCCCGCATCCTCCGCAAGTCAGCGGGATCCGTGACCATGAGGAGCACGTCATCGGCGTAAGCCGAGAGGACCACCTCCACGCCCGGCCCTTGCAGAGCCAGTCCCGTCAACCTCTTCCGCAAGAGGCGCAGGAAAGGCTCCACGCAAATGGCATATAACTGACCGGACATGGGGCACCCCTGACGCACCCCCCTCCCGAAGCGAAGGGGCGCCGTCAAGGACCCATTAACTTTAATCAGACACTCCGCGGCGGCGTACAGAAGTCGGATCCGGGCGACGAAATGCGTCCCGAACCCGAATGCGCGCAGAGTCCCGAAGAGATACTCGTGATCCACCCTGTCGAACGCCTTCTCCTGATCCAGGGAAAGGAAGGCGACCGACAGACCAGCCCTCTGGGAGTGGTGGACCAGGTCCCGGACCAGATGGATGTTATCGTGGATGGTCCGGCCCGGGACCGTGTAGGACTGGTCGGGGTGGATCATGTGGGCCAGCACGGTGCCAAGGCGAGCAGACATGGCCCTGGCAAAGATTTTATAGTCCGTGCTGAGGAGGGAGACCGGGCGCCAGTTCTTAAGGAGGCGGAGATCGCCCTTCTTAGGCAGCAGGACAATGACCGCCCTGCGCCAAGAGAGGGGCATCTCCCCGGTCGCCAAACTTTCCCCCAGGACCCGCGCGTAGTCGCCCCCCAAGACGTCCCAGAACGCCCTGTGGAACTCCATGGTCAGCCCGTCCAGCCCCGGGGACTTTCCCCTAGAGAGCTGGCGGAGGGCGCCGGTCAGCTCCGCCAGACTTAGCGGAGCGTCCAATTTTTCGGCGCCCTCCGGGCCAACCTTCGTCAGGTCCTCCCACAAAACTCTGCGCGCATCCTCGCTGGACGGATCCGGAGAGAACAGAGCCCCGTAATAGGCGCGGGTCTCCACGCTGATTCCCTCCGGATCCGAGACCAGAGATCCGTCGTCGGCCAGCAGCCCCAAGAGCTGCTTACGGACCCCCCGTCTTTTTTCCAGCGAGTAGAAGAAGGGGGAGCCGCGGTCCAGGTCCTGCAGGAGCTGGATCCGCGACCTCACGTACGCGCCTCGGGACCCGACGAGCTGCAGGTCCTTCAGCGCGCCCTTCTTCTCTTCGTACACCTTCCGCAGGGCCGGGTCCTCGACGACCTGACCGAGACGGGACTCCAGGTCGAGCACCTCCTTCTCCAACCGCCCGACCCGGGCCTCCCGCCTCTTGGTCGACCCCTTCGCGTACTCCTGACAGAAGAGACGGATGTGAGCCTTGCCCACATCCCAAAATAGCCTCAAGGAGGGGAAGCCCCCCTGCTTCCTTCTCCAGTCGGCCCAGAATCGACGAAACGAATCCCGGAACCGTGCGTCCTCCAGCAGCAGGTTGTTAAAATGCCAGTACACGGACCCCCCCCGCGCGTGCAGCGGAGCGAGCTCCGCCCACACCAGGTGGTGGTCCGTGCACGGCACCGGCCGCATGGAAGCTGCCGGAACGCAGGAGACGTACGCCCGGGAAATGTAGAGGCGGTCGATTCTGGACCTTCCTCCCCCAGACCTCACGCTAGTGAAGGCGCTGGAGTCGGGGTGGAGATTTCACCAGACGTCCACCAAGTCGAAGGACCCAACCAGGTCCCTCAACTTCTCCATCGCCGCCGGGCTTCGCGGGGGACCCGAACGGTCCCTCGCCTTGAGGGTGCAGTTAAAATCCCCCCCGAGGATGACGCACTCCCCCACGTCGATGGAGCCCAAGAGAGCGGACACTTCTTCGAAGAAGCGCACTTACTGCGCACTGGTCTGAGGGGCGTACACGTTCACTAGATGGAGCGGCACGCCCCCCAGGCGAACAGTGACCTGGAGCAAGCGGCCCGGCACGTGCTCCTTGACCCCCAAGATCTCCGGCTGAAAATGCGGGGCCAGCAAGATAGCCACCCCGCTGGAATTGTTGGAGAGGTGACTCATGCTGACCCCTCCTTGCCACTCCAGGAGCCACGTGGCTTCGTCTCCCGGAACGGTGTGGGTTTCTTGCAGGAAGCACACCGCATACTTCCCGTCCCGAAGGACCGAGAAGTTATTGAATCTGCGGCGCGCCTCCCTGCTGCCGTTGATGTTGAGGCTGGCTATGGTTATCTTCATGTCAGAAGCATAGTGCAACCTCTACCTACACCTAACGGGGGGAGGAAGCGCAGCCGCTGGTCAGCCGCCACTTCCTCAGCAGCCCAGTGAGAAACGTTGTGAGCCGACGCAGCTCGAGCGGGTTCACACCCTCGTCCGCGCCCATGATCTTAACGGCGGCGCGGACGGAATCGATTAGCAGCGCCAGCTCCGACCACCTGTCGAGGGCCAGCCGGACCTTATTGCGCTGACCCAGGCACGTGGCCATAAAATCCCGGAGTTCCCTTACGGAAATGAGGGGAGACTCGGCAAGGGGCACGAGGTCATCCATCGCCACGTCGGCGCTGGAGTCCGAATCGTCCTCCGTGCCCATCACCGAGTCCCCATCCTCCTCCAGGGGGTCGTCACTAGCGGCCGACCCGTCCGCCGCGCAGTGCGAAGCGAACGACTCGGCCGCGCCAACCAGCCCCGCCTCCGCCCGGATCCCACCCCCAGGATCGGCGGCAGAGGATTTCTCCCTGGGCTCCTCTAGGGGTGCCGGGCCAGAAGACGGCGGCGGTTCAGAGCTCCCCTCCACCTCAGACGCCGGAACGACCGGAGAAAGAACAATTTCCAGCTCCTCCAGTACGTCCGGCACCAGAGACGCAGCCAGGGGGCCATCCTCCTCCCCGCCACCAACCTCCGACCCAGCGGACGGGGGGTTTTGAATTAAAAGCTCTACCAGGACGAGCATCCCCTGGGAGACGTCCGGGTCGCATTGGGCGAGCTCATTATCCTCGAGCTCGCCCGACCCAGCCACCAGGCTGCCCGACCCGGCGAGGGGTAACGGCACCGATAAAAGGTCAATTTCAATTACTGCCGCGGGTTGTTCCGCAACCCCCCCCACGGGCAGGGTCTCATCCCCATCCCCGGGAGGCATGTGCTGGACAGACACATCTGCCTCAGCCTCCCGAGGGACAGGCGACCCCTGCCGATCGCTGATGATGACGACAGCGCTGGGGGGGGGGGCGTAGTACCCGCGGCGGGCGACGACTCCCCCTGCTCGGAGGGACCTTCCTCCTCCCGGTCCTCCTCCTCATCCAGGGGGTCGCGCCTTCTTTTTAGCACGGAGGGAGCGAGGGAGACCTCCATGTCTGCAAAGGCCTCCTCCTCGACTCCCTCCGGCGGAGCAGGTTTGTCGGGTTCCTCGGGCCCGAGCCCGGCCGCAGGTATTGGCATTACCGCTGCGGCGGTTGCGGCCACAGGCTCGGGCACGAGGCCCCTCCCGCTCACATCTGCCCTGATCAACTCCGCGAGGAGCGCGGGTGTAAGGGGCTCAAGGGACAAGGGCTCGCCATCCACGGGGGGACCCGCCCTAAGGTGCTTCTTTTTTCCCCGCGCCTTCTTTCCAGCCGGACACGCTCCCTCCCCCCCGCCGGAGGCCTTGGTGGCACCGGCCCCCGACGTCAACCGCGCATCAGACGTACTTGACGCGCGGGCAGATCCGGGGGGAAGGGCGGCGGCGGCGGCGCAAGCCTCGGCCGCACGAGATGATCCGGCGGCCTTGGAGGCAGGGCAGTTCCTCCTGATGTGCCCCACCTCCCTGCAGGCATGGCACCTCACACCGTCCGACGTCCAAAAGGCGCGGTAGGCGGTCCCCTCGTGGAGGACGACGAACGCCCCGTCAGTGTCCTCCTCCCGCGCCAGCTGGATAAACAGCTGGCGCCGGAAGGAGAAGACGTGGCGAAGGCTGGCCTCCCGGAAGCCGAGCGGGATGGGTGTGATCCCCGACCTCACCTCCCCAAGTTGTCGCAAATGGGGAAGGAGGAGCTCACCAGGAACATAGGGCGGGATGTTGGAAATAATGATCCTCTGCGCGGTGGCCTCGAGAGGATCCACCGGCAGGAAGGTCCCGCCCACGGTGAGCCCCTTGGCGACAGCCAGGGACACCGCC
Organism: Somniosus microcephalus; assembly: GCF_052327205.1. Taxonomy (NCBI): domain Eukaryota; kingdom Metazoa; phylum Chordata; class Chondrichthyes; order Squaliformes; family Somniosidae; genus Somniosus; species Somniosus microcephalus. The sequence goes on along the minus strand of NC_140990.1, from coordinate 195,519,414 downwards.
CGCTCCAACCCCAGGAAGAACACAGCCTTCCCATACATTTTCGAGGCCGTGACGATGGCTGAGGGGCCGACAACCCCAGCCATGGCCTTGACGCAGGCCTCGATGGTCATAGTGGGGTGAGTGTAGCTCTTCACCCCAAGCTTTTTTGTTATTAATCGAAAAGGTGACGGGGCAGCAGGAACAGCGGGAGCAGCTGTGGCTGTGGCTACCACTCTCGCATAGGTCCCGGCTGGCCCCGCCACCGGCGAAGACGCAGTCGCCATTCTGGGGTGCTTTTTTTAAGGGCTACACTCACCCCAAGTCACAGGCCTGAAGGTGTTAATGGCCTCGGTGTATATATATTTTTTTTGTCCTCTATTGAGCAGAGGGAGCTGATTAAAATGAGGACACACCTCTCTCCTTATTGATTTAAATTGGGAGAGGGGCCCTCTCCCCTCTGCTCAATTGGCAATTAATAAAATAGATGAAACTAAGGTGCCTTAGAAAGACAGGCAGAGAGAGACAAAGAGAGAGAGAGAGGTGGGGGGGTGGGAAGGAGGGAGGCCGCAAAGGGCAGTGTTGCCACTCAGGATGGTGGGTGGGTGTTGGCAGGGTTGCACTCTCCAATGGAAAAAGTCTTTGGTGGTGGTGGTCTTCTGGCAGGGGGAGAAGACGCCTTCACCTGGAAAAGCTGGAGAAGCCCAGGCTCAGTCCTGCAACAGGTCTTAACGATGTAATTAAATTAAATTAAGGACTTCACCTTGGGCAGCTCCAAGCTCTCCCAGGGCAGGCAATAGAAGGGATGCTAATTAGTGGTGTGTGTGGCCTAGCTTTTAACAAGAGCCACACACACACACACTCTACACCCCTTGATGATCCGGCCTTGCTTCTTCTTTTCTCCCCCCACCTAAAATACAAAGTCTTGGGAGAGTGCCCCAAATAACACCCACCTGTAGATGTTCCGGATGAAGTTTTCTTCCCTCCTTTCAAGCAGTTGGTTTCTCTCCCCTCTCTCCCTCTCCTGAAGTGGAGGCCAATTTGGGGAGGCAGTGATAGAAAAGGCCTCTCCCCTGGTTGATGTTGATGTAGGCCTCCTTTCTCCTTCTCCTCCTCTGTCCTCTCTCTCCAGGCACCTCAGTTGATGTAATGATGGTGGAGTTGGTGGTGGTGGTGGTCCAACATTCTCCTCCTCTTCCTGGTCAGGGGACCACCACTTTAATCCACTCTCCAAAGTCTGGCTGCTCCCTCTGCTCGTGCTTGCAGCTGCACAGCCAACAATGCTGTGCAAACTGAACAGAGGGTAACTTAAGACTGAAGTACAGAAGCCTGCTATGGCTTTATATACAGGGGTGGTCACTGCCGGTACTGCAGTATAGAATCAGTTCTTCTCTTAAAGGTACATACACAGCAATTCCTCCCCTGTTAGACAAACAGTACATAACATTCATTTAACAACTAAATAATAACGAATTACAATTACAATTTTCTCTGTACTATATACATCAACTGAAATAATCATTTATAAGTTCAGTCTTTGAGGAGGCTTCCTGATCCTGACTGGATAGCGCCTTTCTCGAGTATCCTGTTCTTGCGGCGGAGTTGATTCTGGCTCATTGTCATTGGTTGGTTCGTCAGCTTCCAATACCACTGCTTCTGAGGTAGACGCAATCTGTACTTCGGGTTGATTACCAGGTGCACCTGCTCGTGGTATGGGTTTGGCTTGTTCTTGTGACTCTAGAATCTGGTCAGCATGGCGTCTCACGATGCTCTCTCCAACGCCCACTGTGTACATTAGTGGTCCCTGCTGTGTGCATATCGTTCCTGGCTGCCATTTTTCTGTTCGGTAGTCGTGGGCCAAGACTGGTTGCCCTATCTTGAAGCTCCTGGTTGGCTTCTCATTTATGTGCTGGAATTGCTTATCCTCAACATCTCGTCTTTTATTTGGTTTGAGCAAATCCAGGCGACATCTTAGCCTTCGGTTGAAGAACATTATGGCTGGAGCTTGGTTGGTGACTGCATGTGTCGCATTCCGGTAAGCAAACAAGAAATTATCCACCTTGTGTTGTAGTGGTATGTCGTCATTATACATTGCCTTTATTGCCTTTTTAAAGGTCTGAACAAACCTCTCAGCCAATCCATTTGTGGCTGGATGATATGGGGCAGATGTGTAATGTTTCACCCCATTATTCCTCAGAAACCTCCGGAAATCCTCGGACACAAACTGTGGCCCATTGTCGGAGCAAATCTGTTCTGGCAAGCCATTCCTGGCGAAGATGGTCCGTAGGACTGCAATAGTTTTCTCCGTGGTGGTGGAGGACATTTTGATGACCTCTGGCCATTTCGAATGGGCGTCCACAGCGATTAGGAACATTGAGTCCATAAATGGACCAGCAAAATCAATGTGTACCCATTGCCCTGGAGATGAGGGCCACTCCCATGGATGTAGCGGGGCCTGTGGTGGAGCGTTTTGGACCTTCTGGCATCCTGTGCATCTCTTGGTCATATCCTCGATTTCTTTATCGATTCCCGGCCACCACACAAATGCCCTGGCTGGGCTCTTCATTTTTACCCCTCCCAGATGACCCTCATGAAGCTCATTGAGCACTCTATCTCTCAACTTGGGTGGAATTACCACTCAGGATCCACACATCAAGGTCCCCCGGCACACTTACAGCTGTTCTCTCCTTGGCGAGAATGCTGGCAACAGTGAGTCGCCATGTGCTGGCCATCCCTTCACCGTCAAATCACAGACCCGAGAGAGTGTCGGGTCATTTCGGGTTTCCTTCTCTATACTTGAGTTTGTAACAGGTAGACATTCGACTATGGTCGCATGGAATATCTCAACAGGGTCTACTGCAGGTGCTTCCTGATGTAAGAAAAAGGAGACTTACCATCAAGTAACTTTAAAGTAAGCTTTAAGTAACTTATAAACACACTATATACAAGAGAGGTCTTTACCATGCCTCTGGTAGAAGCCTCTTACAATACTGAACAGACCAGTATTTATACCAGTCCAACAGGAAGTGACATTTACAGGAAGTGAGGTATGTACACAGTTCATAGTTCATAGTTCATAGTTCACAGGAAGTGATGACATAACTTCCCGGATGTTATCATTTTTATCACATTCTTCCCTCCTGCAGGATTAGGAGGCTGTGGTCTACCTTTTGGTCCGCAGCCGCCGAACAAGGAAGAGTCGCACCCGTTTGGATTCCCGTCGTAGAGGGTCGCTGGTCCGCTTACTTGCGGTTGGCCATTGGTCAGAGTCTGTGTGGCCTGGATTGCCCTGTGAAGGGTCGGGGAGATCATGGCTTCGAGTACGAGCCCCAATAGGTTCAAAGTCGGACTGCCTCTGTTCAGAGGGAGGTGCAGAGCTGGTCTGTGGCGGATCAGTACTTTCATGCGCGGTACTGGGAGGGTCGCAACCTTGAGCACGGGGTTCTACCGGCACCAAGCTAGTTGGTGTCCGATCAGGATCCTGGAGAGGGGTACCCGATAGGTCCCAAGAGTTTCCTGGTGAAATGCCATCACCCGATGTCCCACTAGGTCCTGGTGGGCAGGGAGCCAGATCCCGTAATGATACGGTAGATTCTCGGCCGTCGGAATATCGTATGTTTGCATAGGTGGGGTTGGCATCGGTTAGTTCGACCTCATCTACAAGAGGGTCATTTTTAGACGTCCGAACGTATCTTCGGAGTAATACAGGTCCAGGAGTAGTTAGCCATGACGGGAGTGATGTCCCATGAGATGAGCGATGCTGGAATCCAAAGAACCGCTCATGAGGTGTAGTATTTGTGGCTGTAGAAAGCAGGGACCGTATAGAGTGCAATGCATCCGGAAGCACTGTTTCCCATTGCTGGTCTGGTAGGCCCCGAGATCTTAAAGCGAGACGTACGGAATTCCAGATGATACCGTTATACCTCTCTACCTGCCCATTTCCGATGGGATGGTATGGTGTTGTTTTGCTTGTAGCAATTCCCCGTTCTGAGAGGTAGTCCTTGAGTTCCCTTGACATAAAGGATGGACCCCGATCTGAGTGAATATAAGCCGGCATGCCACAGAGAGAAAATACCTGCTCAAGGCAGCAGATTACTGTGGACGCCAGCATATTGGAGCAGGGGAAGGCAAACGGAAAACGTGAATATTCGTCGATCATGGTGAGCAAATATGTGTTCCGAGTTGAAGAGGGCACTGGGCCCTTAAAATCGATGCTAAGTCGTTGCATCGGTTGGGTTGCATGTATGAGTATACCATCTGAGGGGCGGAAGAACTGAGGTTTTAATTCCGCACAAAGCCGGCATTCTGAGCATATTTTCTTTACATCTCCAGTGGAAAAAGGGAGATTCCGTGATCGTACGAAATGTAGCATGCGCGTAACGCCAGGATGACACAAACCATTGTGGACATCCATGAGAGTGGAGGATGACATAGTGGAGCAGAATGCCCGTGTGAGGGTGTCCGGGGCCACATTCTCCTTGCCAGGCCGATAGAGAATGGTATAACCAAAAGAGGCCAGTTCCATCCTCCAAAGTTGTATTTTATTATTCTTAATTTTGGTTCGTTTTCGATTATCGAGCATGAAGGCGACTGATCGTTGGTCCGTGATCAACGTAAAGTGCTGGCGAGCTAGAAAATGGTTCCACTTCCGTACTGCCTCTATGATGGCTGTGGCTTCTTTCTCAACCGGAGGATAATGTAGCTCGGCACCTTGTAAGGTCCTGGACATAAATGTTACAGGACGACCTTCCTGATTCAGAGTAGCCGAGATCGCCACCTCCGAGGCATCACATTCAACCACGAAAGGGAGATTCTCATCAATGGAGTGAAGAGCCGCTTTCTCCAACTGTTTTTTGAGAAGGTTAAAGGCTGCAACAGCCGCTGTTCCCAGTGGAAATGATCTAGCATGCAGCAAGGGTTGGATTTCGTCCGAAAAATGAGGAATCCATTTAGCGTAGTATGCAAACAGACCGAGAGCCCGACGTAAAGAAGCCGGATTCTTAGGTGACGGGAGCTCTTGGAGCGGGCGAAGTCTTTCTGGGTCTGGCTTAATGATACCATTGCCTACGCAGTAGCCAAGGATGTTGATGGTCGGTTGCGACTCAACAGATTTGGATTCATTCAGGGTCAAATTACGGCGATGGAGGGCATCCCGAAATTTTTGGAGGTTGGAGTCGTGTTCCTGTTGATCGTGACCTGCAATGGTAATGTTATCAAGATAGGGAAAAGTGTCCCTTAGGTTTTCCTGCTTAACCAGGCCATCCATTGCCCGTTGAAAGACAGCCACTCCATTAGTAACCCCGAATGGGAGGCGACGAAATTGGTACAGCCGTCCATTAGCCTCAAAGGCTGTGTACTGCTTATCTGAGACCTTCAAGGGTAACTGATGATAGGCACTTTTTAAATCGTAAGTTGAGAACACTTTGTATTCGGCCAGTTTATTAACCATATCATCAATGCGTGGCAATGGGTAGGCGTCCAAGTCGGTATATTGATTGATGGTTTGCGAATAATCGATGCATAGTCGCTGTTTGTGAGGTTTTAGAGGGTTCTTGACAATGACGACTTGAGCCCGCCAGGGCGACGAACATGGTTCAATGATATCCTCTGCTAGAAGTCGAGAGATTTCAGCCGCAATAAAAGATTGGTCTTCCTGATTAAAGCGCCGCGATTTCGTTATTATCGGTTGGCATTGAGGCGGAATACTGGCAAATAATGAGGGTTCATTAAGTGAAGCTGCTGATAATGCACAAAATGGTAATTTAGATGGTATATTAGAAATAGTAAGTCCGGGTTTGGATCCACCAAACTCAATGGTGAGTTTCTTATGCTGTTTTTGGAAGTCCAGCCCTAAGAGGAGATCACTACATAAGTCTTTGAGCACCGAAAGTCGGGTGGAGGGATACATACGACCATGAAGTGTCATATCAACAACACAAAAGCCGGAGATTCTGGTATTAAGTGATGACTGGGCCATCGCAATTGCCTGGTCCGATGGGAAGACATGTAGTTTCAATTTCGCAACAATCTGTTTCTTAATGTAACTATCAGTACTTCCTGAGTCAATTAAGGCATCTAAGGTATGCCCTTTAATTGAAATTTTTGTGGCTGCCTGAGACAGGTTCTGTGGGCAAGCAGCTGTAATTGGTGTCGTTGCACAGAGAGTGGCTAAAACTCTCGGTGTGCTTCTTCGGGAGAGAGCTCGAGAGGAAGCTTGATAGGTCCTAGCTGGAGCATCTTGATAGGCCCTAATTGGGGCAGTTCGGTAGGCCTTAGCTGGATTGGCCCTCGTAGAGGCCCTTGATAGGCAAACTTTAGCAAAGTGTCCTTTTTTCCCGCAATAACTGCAGATTGCATTGCGAGCAGGGCAGGTTTTCCTAGGGTGAAAAGCATCTCCACAAAAGAAGCATTCCTTCCTAGATTGCCAAGAGGCTGCTAAAGTGGGGTCGTCCTCCTCTTCTTCATCAGAATTATCAGAATTAGATTCCCCCATGATAGGGTTCACCTGAGACCGCTTGAATTGTCTGGTTGCAGTTACAGCAGCAGATCGAGATCTGGGCAGCTGATAGAGGTCTGCATTTCTCTTTGCCAAATCCAGTGAACAAGCTAGGTCAAAAGCTTTTTGTAGCTCAAGTGTTTTACTTTCTAGTAGACGCTGGCGTATAAATGGAGAGGCAATCCCGCAGATGAAAGCATCACGAATCATTTCTTGGCGGTACAGTTCAGCTGAGGCTGCCTGAAAGTTACAATCTACGCTGAGCCTGCGAAGTTCTTGCAGGAATTCGTCAATTGATTCCCCTGGCCCTTGTCGGGCTGTGGCCAGTAGATGTCTAGCATAGACCTCATTTGGGGTCTTCGCATACAGTTTCTTAAGTGCCCGAATCACCTCTTCGTAACTATCCCAGTCATCAACATATTCGAACACTTTTGGGGTCACATAATTGACAAGTATCTTCAATTTAGCAGGAGCATCCACTTTACATTCATCCAGAAAATTCTCAAAAGTACGATACCAATGCTTCCATACCCTGCCAGCTGCTGGTGTATTCGGGTCCAAGTCCAGACGAATAGGTCTAAGGATTTTCTCCATGATGGGTGCTTCCCTGGATCCTTAACTTCCGAGTTTGTCTGAAGGTCTAGTATTTGTCAGTGTAAATACTAAGTTACTTAAATTGATGTAAGAAAAAGGAGACTTACCATCAAGTAACTTTAAAGTAAGCTTTAAGTAACTTATAAACACACTATATACAAGAGAGGTCTTTACCATGCCTCTGGTAGAAGCCTCTTACAATACTGAACAGACCAGTATTTATACCAGTCCAACAGGAAGTGACATTTACAGGAAGTGAGGTATGTACACAGTTCATAGTTCATAGTTCATAGTTCACAGGAAGTGATGACATAACTTCCCGGATGTTATCATTTTTATCACACTTCCTCTACCGTAGGCAACGGTAGGTGCGACAGCCCATCAGCTTTTCCATGCTGTTTCGTACCCTTGTACTCTATGTCGTACTGATGTGCCCGTAGAAAAAGTGACCATCTTTGCAGCCGTTGCGCCGTCATCACCGGAACGTCCTTCTTTGGGTTAAAAATGGAGACCATGGGCTGATGATCAGTCAGTAGGGTGAATTTCTGCCCATGCAGATAGTGATTGAACTTCTTCACCCCCCACACCAGGCTGAGGGCCTCCCTGTCAATCTGGGCGTAGTTACGCTCGGCTGAGGTTAACGAGCGCGACGCAAAGGCTATTGGCCTCTCTGAACCGTCAAGGAATATGTGTGACAGCACCGCTCCGATGCCGTAGGGAGACGCATCACATGCTAACCGAATCGGTAGTGTTGGATTGTAGTGGGCCAATACTTCTTTTGAAGTCATTAGGCATTTACATTTCTGAAAGGCACGCTTACACTCATCACTCCATTTCCATGTTACTCCAGTTTGTAGTAGGGCGTTCAGTGGGTGCAGAATTGTAGATAAATTCGGCAAGAACCTATGGTAGTAGTTCACCAACCCGAGGAACGACCTCAGTTGCGACACATTTTCCAGTGCTGGAGCCTTGACTACAGCCTCAATCTTGTCCGGCAACTTATGCAACCCTTCCTCATCAATCATGTGGCCACAATACGAGATTTGTCTCCTGAAGAACTCGCATTTGGGGCGGTTGGCTCGTAGCCCATATTCCTGTAATCTCGTGAGCACCTGCTCCAGGTTGGCAAGGTGTTCACTATCATTTTCGACCATAACCAGGATGTCGTCCAAATAACACTGGGTCCCCGGGATCCCTTGCAGGACTTGTTCCATTGCCCTCTGCCAAATAGCCGGGGCTGATGCTACCCTGAATACCAGTCGATTGTACTGGTAAAGGCCTTTGTGAGTGTTTATCATGAGGTATTTCCTAGATGCTTCTTCCACCTCCATTTGAAGATACGCTTGGGCCAGATCAATCTTTGTAAAGCGTTTCCCTCCAGATAGTGAGGCGAAAATATCTTCTATCCATGGAAGTGGATATTGTACTGTGTGCAGGACTGGGTTCACAGTTACCTTGAAGTCCCCACAGATGCGAACCTTCTTCGGTTCCCCAGGCGTGCTGCTCAATGATTTCTTCATTACAGGAATGATGGGTGTGGCCCACTCGCTCCAGTCCACCTTGGACAGCACACCCAAACGCTCCAGACTCTCCAGCTCTGCTTCAACGGCTGGGCGGATCGCGTAAGGTACCGGTCTGGCCTTAACAAATTTTGGGTTTGCGTTATCTTCGATTTTTATCGTTGCCGTTACTCCTTTTAGAGTCCCAAGTCCTTGTTGGAACACCTCTTTCGCGTCAGTTAGAATTTTTGACAGTCGTCCAGGCGTGACGTCATCATCCTTTTTATCAGCCACAGTTAGCGCCTGAATGGAATGCCAATCCAATTGTATTTTTCGGATCCATTCACATCCCAATAATGGTGGTCCTCCATCTGGTAGTATATATAGATACAGTTTCTGCGTTTCCTTGCCGTTGTATTCAACTGGCACCCATATTTTTCCTCTGGGGTAGACTTTTTGCCCCGTGTATGTCTTCAATACAATGGACGTGTCCTTCAAGGGTATGTGTGAGAATAGCCGCTCATAGTCTCGTCGATTCATGACAGTTAGGGCTGATCCTGTGTCCAATTCCATCTTTACTGGGGACCCTGCTATCATGAGGGTGACCCAAATGGTTCGGTGATCCTCCTTTGCAATCACGTTGTGTAACTTTAGAGAACTTAGTCTCCTGCTCCCGGAGTCCTTATCATTCTCCTGATCTTCCAAACTACTGTCTGTCAATTTCTTTACTTTCTTGTACTTTTCCTTAGTCGTTCTTGTAGTGTTTGTTTTCTTTCCCGACCTGCAGACTCTTGCTATGTGTCCCATTTTCCCACATTGTCTGCATACTTTGTCCTTAAACCAGCAGTCCTTCTGATCATGGGTTGTTCTGCTGCAGCGATAGCACTTTTCTGCTCCATACGCCATTTCGTTAGCGCTGTATTCTTGTGGTTTCTGTTGTATTTCCGCAGCTCCCCGTGCTGTTGCTTCGTAGGATACTGCCACGCTGAAAGCCTGTTCTAGCGTTAGGTCCTTTTCCGAAAGTAGTCGTTTCTGGGTTCCTTCAATCTGGAGCCCGCAGACAAACTTATCCTGTAAGGTGTCTGCCAGTCCTGCTCCGAACTGGCAGTGCTTCGATAACTTGCGTAGTTCCGTAAGATAGTCAGCATTGCTCTCATCTTTGTGCTGGTTTCTTTTATGGAACTTGAATCTTTCTGCTATCAGCAGCGGTGTAGGGTTTAGGTGTTCCTGTAAGATATTAACAATCTCTTCAAAACTTTTCTCCATTGGTTTAGCTGGGGTAATTAAATTCCGCAATAGGCCGTACGTTCTCGCGCCCATCAAATTTAATAATACCGACGCCTTCTTTCCATCGGCCACCTCATTTGCCTCGCAGGACACTTCAATTCTTTCCACATACGTGGTCCAGTCTTCTACCTCGTTGTCGAAAGCAGTGATACTGCCACTTTTCGGCATCTTGGGTGATTTAAAATGGCGCCTCCCGCGCTTTTTCTTCTTCACCAATGGATTAAAATGGCGCCTCCCGCGCTTTTCCTTCTTCCCCAATGGAATAAAATGGCGCCTCCCGCGCTTTTCCTTCTTCCCCTTGCTGCCACGCTGCTCCTAGCGTTCTATAGGGTAATGGCGGCGACCCGCGGCTTCGGCGCGTCTCACTTTTCCTTCCCCTTGTTTTATTTTCGCGACGCTGCCCGGTTCTTGAGCACCGACCGCGCCCTGTACGCTCCACCCTCTCTCTCTTTTCCTCCCCACGACGCAGCACGGCCCCTTTGCAGAGCCGCTCGATCGAGCTCGAGCCCGCCGCAGTCCGGAAGGGTCAGCGCACTACCTGCTACCAGCACGATTTGCTGGAACACCTTGACTGGGGAGCCAAGCCCAGCTCTCCACAGCCTCTCCTGCAACTCTCCGAACTCCGATGGATCCTTGGGCGGTTGCCCGCGGTCGATGCCTGTTGTTCTGACTTCGACCACCAAAAGCTTCTTCTCAGGGAAAGATCCCCGTGAGGTGATGCAGTACTGCAGGTGAGTTCGAACCTGTTCGTCGCCAATGTAGTGTCCGAGTATAAATAATACACGGACTGCAGGAGAACAAGTATAACAGGTATTTACTGAACAGAGGGTAACTTAAGACTGAAGTACAGAAGCCTGCTATGGCTTTATATACAGGGGTGGTCACTGCCGGTACTGCAGTATAGAATCAGTTTTTAAAGGTACATACACAACAGGGTCTACGGAAGAAATCGGCCTAGTTTCATTAAAGGTATTTCTTTGTTGCTTATTTTCATATATTTCAATCAGAATGGTCAATTCAATCTGAACTTTGTCTCTTTAAGCAATTGGCGATTTTTCAATGAAGTGATAGTTACAACAGAACAAAGATGATCTGTGAAACCACTGTTTATTTTGTGGCCTAGTAATGTTTAACTTAAGCCACTGTGGCTTAACAGTGGTTTAGTTGATGAATTAAAACAATATTATTGAATCACACTCATCTGTTGCTCATTCAGCTAACTGGCTCAACATCTGTAAACCACTCCTTCATTGGTTTCACGTGTTATGTACTAACTGCCCCTCAATAAATCATTTTTGAGTAACACATCACTCCCATGAAAATCTGTTGATGATATCGTAACATAAAGTGAGACAGGCCTCTTCGGGAACTGAGAACATCAAAGTCATGTGATCTGTATTATTCTTGACATCTTGAATATTCCTTAGCCCTTGACACTTACAAGATATTCTAATTTCTAGTTATGATGACATAAATTCAGTGACCAGGACCTTGCACCAGTGGTGATAAGTTATGGCAGTTCTTTTCATAAGCCTAAGCTGAGATCAGTAATTCACAAGTACTGAAGGCCCCAGAGAGTTATACAAGTCTTATACATGAGTGAAATATCCTTGACAGCTCTGCGGCTAAGCCCGCTGCATGGTGTGATATTTGAAAGGTCTCAGCTTTGATTATTGACCTGGCTGAGTTGAGCTGGTCTCAGTCAGGGCAATGGTACAGGCACAACAAATTGGTGTGATATTTGTGATATGCCATCAATGACTCAAAGACAAGGATTCAACTGAAGGCTTTTAATCACTAAGAACATTGCAGCATTACAGGTCTTCCCACATCGGGTTCGTCTGGTAGGAATGACTCATACAGCTTTTGAGACTTTTATATGGCAAAAGACAGGGGCGTAGCCAATACACACAATAGGAACAAAAGGGGGCGGTTCACACAATACAAGCAGGTAAAACACATGGGCTGATGAAGGCATATATTTCATCACATTCACCCCTTCTACAGATTTAGTCTGTCCAGGGGTGTGATAGTCCTTCCTGAATGTCGCAACAGTACCTTGGGTTCCGACCGGGAGTCCGTGGTGCCCTCCTGGGCATACCCATGTGCTGGGGGTGTTGCAGGTACTTCTGGGGGCAGTGAGGATACCTCTGGGGATGGTGGAGGTTCTTCTGGGGGTGGTGGTGATGGGTCATCATCGTCGCTTCCTGCCGAGGCGAGGTCCTTTATGGACACGGTGTCTTCACGCCCGTCGGCGTGCTTGACGTACGCGTACTGTGGGTTTGCGTGGAGTAGGTGTACTGCCTCCACGAGGGGATCCGTTTTGTGGCCCCTCACATGCTTCCGTAACAGGACTCTTCCTGGGGTGGAGAGCCACGAGGGTAGGGATACTCCTGAGGTTGATTTGCGGGGAAAAACAAACATCTTCTCGTGGGGAGTGGCGTTAGTAGCAGTACACAGTAGCGACCTTATCGAGTGGAGTACGTCTGGGAGGACCTCCTGCCAGCGGGAGGTGGGGAGGCCTTTAGACCTTAGTGCTAAGGTGACCGCCTTCCACACTGTCGCGTTCTCCCTCTCCACTTGCCCATTACCCCGGGGGTTATAACTAGTGGTCCGACTCGTGGCTATCCCCTTTGACAGCAGGTATTGGCGCAGTTCATCGCTCATGAACGACGCCCCCCTGTCAGTGTGGACGTAGTTAGGCATGCCAAACGTGCAAAACAGGTTGCCGAGGCACTTGATGACCGTGGCACTGGTCATGTCTGGGCAGGGGTAGGCGAATGGGAAGCGGGAGTACTCGTCCACAATGTTGAGAAAGTACACATTGCGGTCGGTGGAGGGGAGTGGTCCCTTGAAATCTAAGCTCAGGCGCTCGAATGGCCGTGTAGCTTTGATCAGGTGGGCTCGGTCAGGCCTGAGAAAATGGGGCTTGCATTCCGCACAAGTGCGGCAGTCCCTGGTCATAGACCGGACCTCCTCGATGGAATAGGGCAGGTTACGGGATTTTATAAAGTGGAATAGCCGGGTGACCCTCGGGTGGCAGAGGCCATTGTGGAGGCCCTGTAGCCTGTCCCCCTGGATGCTGGCACACATCCCTCGTGATAGGGCGTCGGGGGATTCGTTGAGGGCCCCCGGCCTATATATTATGTCGTACTCAAATGTGGAGAGTTCGATCCGCCACCTGAGAATTTTGTCGTTCTTGATCTTCCCCCTCTGTTTGTTGTTAAACATGAAGGCTACCGACCGCTGGTCGGTAAGCAGGGTGAAGCGTTTGCCGGCTAGGTAGTGCCTCCAGTGCTGCACTGCCTCCACTATGGCCTGGGCCTCCTTCTCTACCGAGGAGTGCCTGATCTCGGGCCCTTGGAGGGTTCTTGAGAAAAAGGCTACGGGCCGCCCATCCTGGTTGAGGGTGGCTGCTAAAGTGAAGTCGGACGCATCGCTTTCGACCTGGAAAGGATGTTTTCGTCCACTGCCCGCAGCGCGGCCTTCTCAATGTCATGTTTAATGCTGTTGAAGGCGGCGTGGGCCTCGGCCGTGAGCGGGAAGGACGTTGATTTCAGGAGGGGACGGGCCTTGTCGGAATAATTGGGGACCCATTGGGCGTAATAGGAGAAGAACCCCAGGCACCTTTTCAGGGCCTTGGGAGTGTTTGGTAGGGGTAGCTCCCGTAGGGGGCGCAATCAGTCGGGGTCCGGACCGATTTCCCCGTTTTCCACCACGCAGCCCAGGATACAGAGGCGCGTGGTGCTAAAGACACACTTATCCTCGTTGTAGGTGAGATTGAGTCTGAGGGCGGTTTTCAGAAATCTCGCGAGGTTCGAGTCGTGGTCTTGCTGGTCGTGGCCGCAGATGGTGACGTTGTCTAGGTATGGGTAGGTGGCTGTTAACTGGTTCTCATCGACCATGCGGTCCATCTCCCGCTGGAAGACCGAGACCCCGTTCGTTACCCCAAAGGGGACTCTGAGGAAGTGGTAGAGACGTCCGTTCGCCTCGAAGGCGGTGTATGGACGGTCCTCCGGCCTAATGGGGAGCTGGTGGTATGCCGATTTTAGGTCGATGGTGGAAAACACCCGGTATTGCGCGATTTGGTTAACCATATCCGCTATGCGGGGCAGAGGGTAGGCGTCTAGCTGGGTGTATAGATTAACCGTCTGGCTATAATCTATCACCATCCGCTTCTTTTCGCTAGCCTTAACTACTACTACCTGGGCGCGCCACGGGCTGGTACTGCATTCGATGATACCCTCCCGCTTGAGTCTTTCTACTTCCGACGCAATGAACCGTCTGTCCTCCCAGCTGTACCGCCTACTCTTGGTCACTATGGGTCGACAGTTGGGTGCGAGGTTGGCGAACAGAGAGGGCGGCTTGACCTTCAGGGTAGCCAGACCGCACACTGTGAGGGGCGGCTGGGACCCACCGTAGGTAAGTGTGATACTTTGGTGGTGGCACTGGAAGTCCAGACCCAAGATCACGCTCACACAGAGATCTGGCATTATCAATAGTTTAAAATCTCTGTAATCATTGCCTTTTACCGACAACATAACCGTGCAGAAACCTGTAATTTTTGAGGTATGAGTCTTATCGGCCATGGCGATTTTGCCCTGTGTGGGGACTATCGTTAGTGAAAGTCGTTTTACCAGGCTAGGATGAATAAAGCTTTCGGTGCTCCCGCAGTCAATCAAGCATTTAACCTTGTTCCCGTTTACCTCTATGTCCATCATCGATTTAGACAACGGAGGCGGCCTGGATTGATCCACTGTGATCGAGGCCACCAGTGGGTCCTGGAGGTCCGTGTAGTCGGGGCAAGATGGTGGATTCCATGAGGGTGGACAAGATGGCTTCCAAGATGGCCGCTCCCATGGTGCGCACGCGGCGGTGGTGGAGTTGGAGGCGGGGTTCCCTCTGCAGACTTTGCTGAAATGTCCTTTCTTCCCGCATTTAAAACAGGTGGTGCCCTTCGCTGGGCACAGATGCCTGGAGTGTTTGTCCTGGCTGCAGAAGTAGCATTTCGGGCCCCGATGCATCGCGGCAGTAGTGGGGCTCCTGGGTGGAGGCTGGGGCTCCGATGGTGCTGGGCTGGCCTGAGACCTGGGAGGTGAAGATGGCTTCCAAGATGGCGGCCCCTACGGCGCGCACGAGGCGGAGTGGGCCGCGTGGCCTGGGTAACAGGATTCAGAGTTCTTCTGGGCCATATCCAGCGATCGCGCTATATCTATAGCCTGTTTTAAGTCCAGTCCCTCCTTTTCAAACAGTTTCTGCCGAATGTAATTTGAACTGAGGCCCGCAATAAGGGAGTCTCGAATCAGCTCCTCCGTGTACACGATGGCAGACACGGCCTTACAGTTACAGTCTCTGCCCAGTACTTTTAGGCTTAGTATAAAGTCCTCTAGTGACTCACCATGCCGCTGCGTGCGAGTAGTCAGAAGATGCCTGGCGTACACCTCGTTTATTGGCCGCACGTAGTGGGCCTTCAGAATGGTGCAGGCATCCCCGTAGCTGGTGGCATCTTGGATGAGAGGGGAGACCCGATGGCTCACCCAGTTTCGCAGGATTCCCAGTTTCATGTCTCCGGTAGCGGTTGCGGCTGCTATGGTGGTGGATGAGTTTGCAATGAAAAATTCGAAGCATTGGAACCAGTGTCCGAACTGTGTGACTGCGTCTGAGGCATGGGGGTCCAGATCCAAGCGCTCTGGTTTCAGGAGTCGATCCATCTTGGTGTTTTAGTGATTAAAATTGATATGCCATCAATGACTCAAAGACAAGGATTCAACTGAAGGCTTTTAATCACTAAGAACATTGCAGCATTACAGGTCTTCCCACATCGGGTTCGTCTGGTAGGAATGACTCATACAGCTTTTGAGACCTTTATATGGCAAAAGACAGGGGCGTAGCCAATACACACAATAGGAACAAAAGGGGGCGGTTCACACAATACAAGCAGGTAAAACACATGGGCTGATGAAGGCATATATTTCATCACAATTTGAAAGGTCTCAGCTTTGATTATTGACCTGGCTGAGTTGAGCTGGTCTCAGTCAGGGCAATGGTACAGGCACAACAAATTGGCTCATTGTGCCAGGCTAGATCGGGAAAAAACACCCAAGATTCACAATCCTGATCACTAACCTGTGACCCTGCTGGAAAATGCATTTGTGTGGATAGGGATGAGGACAGAATCGGATTTGGTTGTGATGATGGGACGATCAAATGACCAGCTGACACTCTCAGCCAGTGGTTTTCAAACGTTATTGTATGGGATTCCCCAGCAAAAATTGGCATGCTCCTGTAACTCATTTAAATGTTCATTGGTGGTTCAGTAGTGCATCTCCATTGCAACATGGGAGTGGCGCCCTGCAAGGGTTTGAAATTAGGGCAGCCTTTAAAAAGACTGGCTGATTTTCAAATGATGGGTGGCTGATCTGATATCGCTTGTTTTACACAATTACCCAAAGTCAAAATTGCACCTGTAGACTATTAAATAGGTAAGAACACTTCATTAGTCCATTGACTTCTAATGCTCATTGGAGTTGTCATTGAGAAGTCTTCCTCCAAGTCACGGTCCTCCTGGTGCTCTATTCCATGCTATTCTGCCTCCAAAGCAGCTAGGGCCTCTTCCCCAGGAATCTCCATATTCAGGCTTTTTGGATGGCAAAGTTGTGCAGGGCACACACAGCAAGCTACAATTACGCAGGATACTCAATATGGAGCTTATTGCAAAACCCTTCCTGATCTATCAATGCAGAAAAGGCACCCCTTTAGTACCCCTGTGTCCCTTCAGTGATTACTCTGGTAGAAGTGTATGCCTCATTGCAGCCCTGTTCAGCTTGCAACTCTTACAGGAGTCATTATCCATGGCAACAAGGGGTAAGCCTTGCCACTCACAAGCCATCCGTTCACTTAACTATTGTTCTGCAATAACTCGGGGAGGGCAGACTTCCTGAGAATGAATGCTCTATGACTACTTCCAGCAAATCTTGCATTGATGTGAAAGATTCTTTGCACCTGGTCACACACAATCTGGACATTCACCAGGTAAGACCCCTTCTGTTAAAAAATATTGAGGAAATTAACAGTAGGAGTTTGCAATGCTATGTGGGTGTCTCTATTGCACCCTGCACATTGGGGAACCCAGGGATACAATAAAACAAAATGTCCCTATCATACTGCTGCTTTGCTGTTCTACCAAACTGGATGAATTCTCCAGCTCTACTAAATGGTGCGGCATACTAAATTAATGCCCTGATGAATACATGCCTGGATGGCATGGCACCCTGGATGATAGTGCAAAGATCCACTATCCACTGTGACCGCTTGAAATGAGCTTGTGACATAAAAATTGAGTATAGTCATCATTTTCATAGCCACAGGCAGTGTTGTCTGAGCAGATGATGTTGGCCGCAGGTCACCATGCAGTGGCTGGCACAGCTCTCCTATTTCCTCTTTGGTCAAGCACAGTCTTCTAACACACAGCTCCTCACTAAGGTCTTCATAGAATTTAGGTTGCCTATAAGTTCTTTGGGGAGGGGCAGTATCACGTTCTCCTCAAATACTGCCTCACTCTCCTTTCCTCTATCCTGCACTGCTCTCTCCTCCTCCATTAACTTTGCAAATAAGGGAATCGCTCATTGGGAACTCCATACCTCGCACATAGAACCTCACACTGTAGTTGGGGCCAAAATTATCTCAGAGGCCCTCAGGCTTTCAGAGGCAAGTCCAGTTCAATTCAGGATCAAGGCCAAAAATAAAACACTTAAATATCTCTTCTGTAACTGTAGCCATCTTACTTTAAAGTCTCCTCAGGCTCCAAAGTAAAGCACTTCTGCCAGTTTCAGTTGATATTGGCAACAGGTACACCTTATTTATTTTGTTCAAAGTTTCCCTTGCTGCAATGGGAGCGCAAGTCATGGCATTTTGGGGATTCTAACGCCGTTGGAATTCTCTACCCCAGAGGGCTGTGGAGACTCAGTCATTGAGTATATTCAAGATAGAGATCGATAGGTTTTTGGATATTAAGGGAATCAAGGGATATGGAGATAGTGCATGAAAGTGGAGTTGAGGTAGAAGATCAGCCATGACCTTATTGAATGGCGGAGCAGGCTCGAGGGGCCAAATGGCCTCCTCCTGCTCCTATTTCTTATGTTCTTATGTTCCTCCTCATTTTAATAATGAGCTTCCAGCAGTATTGGCGAGCACAAATGTAGATGGCCTCAGATCATGATGGACACTGCAGCACCGCCATTACAGAGCAGAAGCAGGTCCTGTCCCCACAATTCACCTTCAAAATTGCCATGTGTCCTCAGTTTTAAGCTACAACCTTGCCAAAAATGGTGAGGAAATTAGGGGCCAATGCACTAGTAAATGAAAAGTTACAGAAACATTTAGAAATGTGTTGATAGACAGAAATAAAACTTCCTTGCGAGACATCTCGGATCCCCTTTAAGGTCCTAGAACCCCAGTTTGAAAACGTATGCTCTGGGGTCACGTGAAGAATGGCCAGCTGGGCAAGGTACTAGTGGGGCTGACTGATGGCACCTGTGGGACTGTACCCAGCATGAGCTAATACCTTCAAGAGCGGAGAGGAACAAAGCCAGGGGACAGCAGCCTAGCAGTTATGATACTGGACCAGCAACCCAGAGGTCGAGAGTTAAAATTCCACCATGGCAATTAAAATTGAATTCAGCAAGTTTGACAATTTGTGAGCTGGTACCAGAAAATGACCATGAAAACTATTAGATTGTTGTAAAAATCCAATTAGTTCACTGATGTTCTTCAGGGAAGGGAACCTGCCACTCCTACAACAGCAACAACAACCTGCATTTATATAGCTCCTTTAATGTAGCAAAACGTCCCAAGGCACTTCACAAGAGTGTTATCAAACAAAATTTGACACCAAGCCACATAAGGAGGTAGTAGGACATATGACCAAAAGCTTGGTCAAAGAGGTAGGTTTTAAGAAGCATCTTAAAGGAGGAAAGAGAGGTAGAGAGGCAGAGAGGTTTAGAGAGGGAATTCCAGAGCTTAGGGCCTAGGCAGCTGAAGGTACGGCCACCAATGGTGGAACGATTAAAATCGGGGATGTGCAGGATGCCATAATTGGAGGAATGCAGAGATCTCGGAAGGTTGTAGAGCTGGAGCATGTTACAGAGATAGGGAGGGGCGAGGCCATGGAGGGATTTGAAAACAAAGTTGAGAATTTTAAAATTGCGGTGTTGCCGGACCTGGAGCCAATGTAGGTCAGCGAGCACAGGGGCGATGGGTGAATGATACTTGGTGCGAGTTAGGAAACAGGCAGCAGAGTTTTGGTTGAGCTCAAATTTATAGAGGGGGGAAGACGGGAGGCCGGCCAGGAGAGCATTGGAATAATTAAGTCTAGAGTAAACAAAGGCATGGATGATGGATTCAGCAGCAGATGAACTGAGGCAGGGACGGAGTCTGGCCTGGCCTGCATATGACTCCAGTTCATCACTATATGGTTGTCTCTTAATGCCTTTACAACAGCTGGGGATGGGCAATAAATATTGCCTTGCCCATGTCTCAATAATAGAAAGAGAATATTAAGAGCAAAATGGAAAAAAAAACACTGACTACACCTGGTGAAAGACATCTATTTTCAATTGACAAATGCAAAAATGGCACAGATTAATTTGATAATATCATACTTATTCTATTTTGAATGCAATTTATATTAATTTCAGATAGCTTGCACTAATTTACAGCTATGTTATCTCTTTGGCAGTGGTGGATGTGTACCAAGCGTGGTGTGGTCCGTGCAAGGCTGTGATCAGTTTGTTTCGGAAGATTAAAAATGAACTGGGGGATGATCTTTTACATTTTGCATTGGTAAGACATTAATTTCTTGTACGGAATTTCGGAATAGTCGTGTCACCATTATAGTAGTGTCAATCAAAACATAACATAAAGCAAGTCCCAATTAACCCAAGGTGAAGGCATTGTCTGAAAGAGAGCTGTGCAGGAGCTTTGTATGAAGCTTCACTGCTGGTACTCTATGGCGAGATTTTGGAACAATGCAGGATGCTAGGCTGCAGCTGCAGCAACGCCAGAGCTCCCAACGTAAGTGTTAGCAATTATTGTGGTTCTCTTCCAGCCAGGCAAATTGCAGAGGACTGATAGCCTGGCCAACTGTTCATTCGCTCCAGTGTTGTAGAACATGGAGCAGTCCCATAAAAAAAAACCTGAAGCGGTTATATTAGGAAACTGAAGGAATATGCCTTCCAAATGCATTTTAACACGTTGCTGTTTCTACACGATTATTTTTCAGGCTGAAGTGGATATCATTGACTCGCTGCAAAAATACAGAGGGAAATGTGAACCCACCTTTCTTTTCTACGGAGTGAGTTAATATTAAATGGATTTAAGAAGCAAATAGTCACATATTTTCGGGTTCATATGCTCCCTGCCCTCTAACCCCCCCACCCCCGACCTGAGTGCTCCCCCTTCTCCTCTGACCCATGCTGGAGATGGGTTCCATAAGTGCTGCCAGCCTTTTGGTATCTTGCCCAGGTAGCCATTCTTCATTTGCGAGCACAGCCCATGAGTATCAGCAGGCAAATTGACGACGGTGTGGTGGCGGTGGCGGGGGGGGGAGGAGGAGGGGGGGAGGGGGGGAGGAGGAGGGGGAGGGGGGGAGGGAGGGGGGGGAGGGAGGGGGGAGGGGGGAGGGAGGGGGGGGAGGGGTGGGAAGGGCAGGGGGTGTCATAAAACCTGACCCCGACATCATACTCTCCAAGAGCTTGAAGTATCTCCGTGGACCCTGGTCAATGCTTTCCTGTCAACTCTGAAAATGGGACACAGAGGAATTTCAACCCACAAATGCTCACACGCAGGAGCCGATATTTGTCCCCGTTTACAGGTGGTACAGGGCAATTGGATAAGGAAAATTAGAGCGTAGAACTTCTTGCCCCATTTCCATCGATGTCCAGGCCACCACCATCTTGATGGGATCCTGGAAATGGCCAGCCCAAGTGCCTCATCGAAAAGAGGTGTTGAGCTAACCGTCTGTCCTTAAAGGGACTGCTACAGATAAGCTAAACTTATAAAGTAGTTATTGTATGGTCAGGAGGAGTATTAATGCTGCTCCTGACCCCACAAAAATCAACTTAACTAATGTCTGACTCTCCGCAGCCCCTCACCCCCGCCACCCCCCCAACTCTCAACTTACCTGCACTGGCTGGGCTCCATGTTGGAGCCATTGGATTTTCAGCCCTCTCCATTGAAATGCACAAGCAGCTCATCGATGTTTAGGAAATGAAGTCCATCCTTCAAAATTGGTTTGGCCTTGGAAAGTTGATGGGCTCACACTGCCCACCTTCCACCTGATCGAACTGGACATTCGTGGGCTTTCCAGCAGAGATCACTGGATAATGATCAGAAACAGGAGGGCTGGTGAATTATTCTCCCAATCCAACAGGTACCTGGATCAATGGAAGCACTCAACACCATCACCCTGAGTGAGATCAGCATTGGTATTCCTTTATTAATCCCCTCCAAATCATTTTTACCTCAAGTGCAAAATTAAACCATTAATAAAATGTACTCAATTTTGTAAAAGCCAGAAATAATATGAATGAATGTCAATATTATTCACTCTAATGCCCAGCTCTCCAACCACTCTGCCCTTTTTAACTTAACCTGCCACTTTTCAATGTGGTTTGAAGAGAGATGGAAACTGCCTTACAGAACAGCCTGAAGTATTAAATTTCCCATTTTGGGAGTCAAGGGAAGATTTTGCAGAACCCATTGCTTCAATTTTGCTTTAGATCTGGGATTCTATTCGAACTCTGTATCCAATTTCATGTGGCCGACATTGGATTCAGTGTGTTAAGTCTGTGTGTTCCAGTTGTATTAAGATTAATTACTGACACAGACTACAAGAATAAAGTTCAACAGGTCTTTACTAGTTGGAGGTCAGGACTATACTAAATACAATATCACTACACAGTACTTATATACCGGTGGTCACCACCGGTATTACGTATACAGCAGCCAGAGAAAGTAGTACATCTCTTAAGATGGAACAGGCTTAAGTTCTCTTAAGGTGGAACAGGTTACATACACCACAATCCTCCCTTTTTAGCTTAACAGTCATATCCCCATTTAACATAACATCATAACATACATACATATATAACTTCAGGTATAAACAGTTCAAAGGTTCAGTCTCTCAGGAGGCCTTCTGATTCAGTTTGGATAACGCCTTTCAGTGGTCTCTGATTCTTGTTGCTGAGGTGACTCTTCTTGTTGGTTTCCTATGTATTGGACATCATCATCAGGTACAGTCCCTGCCGAGGTAGATGCTTCAGGTTCATTAACGTCTTCCACAGTTGTCTCTGTCGCAACCATGGGTTCGACCCTTGCTCTTGATTCTATCAGTTGATCCGCATGACGCCTTATCACATTGTTACCAATATCTACTGTGTACATCAGAGGTCCTTGTCTGGCCCGAATTGTTCCGGACTGCCATTTTTCGTTTCCATAGCCCCTTGCCAACACTGGTTGTCCTACGTCGAAACTTCGAGTGGACTTGTTATTAATATGCCGGAACTGTTTGTTTTCCACTTCCCTCCGCACATTTGGTTTTAACAAGTCCAACCTGGACCGCAACCTCCTGTTATAAAACATCATGGCAGGACTTTGGTTAGTCACTGCATGAGCGGCGTTTCGATATGCCATTAGGAAATTGTCCACCTTGTGTTGTAACGGAATCTGATCATCGTTCATGGCCTTTATTGCCTTTTTGAATGTTTGGACAAATCTCTCGGCCAACCCGTTTGTCGCCGGATGATATGGGGCAGAGGTATAATGTTTCACCCCATTCTTCTTTAAGAATTTTTGGAATTCTTCCGACATGAACTGTGGTCCGTTGTCCGAACATATCTGTTCTGGCAATCCGTTCCTTGCGAATATTGTTCTTAACACCGCAATTGTCTTTTCTGAAGTAGTGGTATTCATCTTGATCACTTCTGGCCATTTGGAATGTGCGTCCACCGCAATTAGGAACATGGAGTCCATGAATGGACCAGCAAAGTCAATATGTACACGTTGCCATGGGGCTGAAGGCCATTCCCATGGGTGTAGCGGTGCGATCGGAGGTGCATTTTGCACTTTTTGGCACCCAGCGCAGCTTTTTGTCAACTCCTCTATCTGTTGGTCAATGCCCGGCCACCATACATAAGCCCTAGCAAGACTTTTCATCTTAACTCCCCCCAGATGACCTTCATGCAGTTCCTTTAGAACTCTTTCCCGTAACTTGGGAGGAATAATCACTCTTGTCCCGTACATCAAAGTACCATGGCAGACGGACAGCTGGTCTCGCCTTGCCGAGAATGCCGGTAACAGAGGATCACCATGTGTTGGCCATCCCTTCACTGTCACCTCGTAAACTCGGGACAGTGTCGGGTCGTTCCTGGTTTCTCTTTCAATACTTGCATTGGTGACTGGTAAACACTCGATGATGGTCGAATGAAATAACTCAACAGGGTCAACTTTCGTCGTCTCTTCTGCTTCAGGTAGTGGCAGGCGCAACAGCCCATCAGCATTGCCATGCTGCTTTGTACCTTTGAATTCTATTTGACATTGATGTGCCCCTAGGAAAAGGGACCATCTCTGGAGTCGCTGTGCTGTCATCACCGAAACACCCTTCTTAGGGTTAAAAATGGATACCAACGGCTGATGGTCTGTCAGAAGTGTGAATTTTTGGCCCTGCAGGTAATGATTAAACTTCTTCACTCCCCATACAAGGCTGAGAGCCTTCCTATCGATCTGCGCATAATTGCGCTCAGCGGAGGTCAATGATCTGGATGCAAACGCGACTGGCCTTTCCGTGCCATTTGGCAACTTGTGTGAGAGTACTGCCCCAATACCATATGGAGAAGCATCACAAGCCAACCGAATAGGCAGTGTCGGGTTGAAGTGAGCCAACACTTCCTCTGAGGTGATCAATTCTTTGCTTTTGCGAAATGCCTTCTTACAGTTTTCGCTCCATTCCCATGGTACCCCCTTCTGTAAAAGAAACTTATGGTAATAGTTAATCAATCCCAGAAACGACCTCAACTGAGAGACATTATCCGGAGCGGGAGCCTTTACAACTGCCTCTATCTTGTCAGGAGACTTATGAAGCCCCTCCCGGTCAATGACATGACCACAGTACGAGATCCGCTTCTGAAAGAACTCACATTTCTGCCGGTTAACTCTAAGTCCATACTCTTTCAGTCTGTTGAGCACCAGTTCCAAGTTTGCGAGGTGTTCTTCATCACCATCACCTGTAATCAGAATATCGTCCAGGTAACATTGTGTGCCTGGAATTCCCTGTAATACCTGCTCCATGGCCCTCTGCCAAATTGCCGGAGCCGATGCCACTCCAAAAACCAGCCTATTATACCGGTACAAACCTCTATGCGTGTTGATCGTGAGGTACTGGCGTGACTCTTCTTCAACCTCCATCTGCAAGTACGCCTGTGCCAGGTCTATCTTGGTGAAGTGTTTCCCGCCAGACAATGAAGCAAAAATATCCTCAATCCGCGGAAGCGGATACTGCACCGTGTGAAGCAACGGATTAACGGTGATCTTGAAATCTCCACAGAGGCGAACCTTCCCTGGTTCTCCTGGCTTGTTGCTCGAAGGACGTTTCATAACAGGAACAATGGGCGTAGCCCACTCACTCCAATCTACCTTAGACAGTACACCTGAATGTTCTAGCGCTTCCAGTTCCGCTTCTACAGTAGGTCGTATTGCATAGGGTACCGGTCTGGCTTTGAAAAATTTTGGTTGTGCATGTTCATCAATCTTGATGTTTGCCGTAATTCCTTTCAGTGTTCCCAGTCCTTGCTGGAACACCTCTTTAGCATCATCCAATATTTTGGACAATCGTTTAGGTTTGACATCTGTTTCCCCGCAATCTACCGTTCGTGCTTTTAAGGAGTGCCAGTCCATATTCATTTTCCTAATCCACTCCCGTCCCAGTAGTGGTAAATGTAGAGTATGTAACCGTTCCACCTTTAAGAGAACTATTGTATGTAACCGTTCCACCTTTAAGAGAACTATTTTAAGAGTTGCACTACTTTATCTTGGCTGCTGTATACTGTAATACCGGCGGTGACCACACCGGTATATTAGTGCTGTGTAATGATTTATTGGGCAGATCCGCCCTGACCTTCAACCAGTAAAGTCCTGTTAAAGTTTACTCTTGTGGTCTGTGTAGTAATTCGCAATATAACACACAGACTTAACAGTGGACCTCCTTCAGGTAGCACATATAAGTCCATTACTTGGCTTTCTTCGCCCTTGTGGACCACTTTTACCTCTATCTTTCCGATGAGGTACACTCTTTGCCCCGTGTATGTTTTCAATATAATCTCCGTATCCCGTAGGGGAATATGTTGGAATAACCTTTTGTAATCTTTCTTATTCATGACCGTCAATGCCGATCCAGTGTCCAATTCCATCTTTACTTGGACTCCTGCTATCTGAAGAGTGACCCAAATTGTCTGGAGATCTGCATCCTTACCAACGTTGTGTACTCTTAAGCTACCCAGTTCATTACTGCTAGCGTCTGAACCTGACTTCTGTTCGTTCGAACTGGTCTTTGTCACCTTGTGCACCTTTATGTATTTTCCTTGCGGTGACTTTTTGTTGCTGGTCTTCTTTCCTGACCGGCATACTTTAGCTATGTGGCCAAGCCTGCCACACGTTCTGCATTCTTGGTTTTTAAACCAACACTGGTTCTGATCGTGTGTTGTCTTTCCACAACGATAACATTTTACAGTACTCAAACCCAATTTATTTGTACTGAGTTCTGGTGACCGTAGCTGCATTACTGCCGTTCCTCTCGCTGCGGCCTCGTGCGCTGCTGCCATAGTGACCGCTTTCTCAAGCGTCAGCTCATTCTCCTCGAGCAGTCGCTTTTGTGTATCTTCTTTTAATAATCCACACACAAATCTATCCCTTAGCGCGTCTGTCAGTCCCGTTCCAAACTGACAGTACTTTGCTAGCTTACGCAATTCCATTAAATATTCAGCATTGCTTTCATCCTTCAGCTGCCTTCTGCTGTAAACTTTAAATCGTTCCGCTAGCATCAGCGGCGTGGGGTTTAGATGATTTTTCAGGACAGTAACAATCTCCTCGAACGTCTTATCCGCCGGTTCATCTGGTGATAAAAGGTGTTTCAATTGCCCGTATGTCTTCGCACCCATTAAGTTCAATAAAGTAAGTGCTTTCTCTGCATCTGGGATTTTATTTGCTTTACAATAATTTTGTATGCGTTCTACATACATGGCCCAATCTTCGATGTCGCCATCAAAGGTATCAATGTTCCCATGTTTAGGCATCGTTGCAATTTATTTTACCCCAAGATGGCGGCTTCCCGCTCTTGTCTTCGTCCTCCGCCTACAAAATGGCGGTTTTCCCGCGCTTGGCGGTCTTCACCCACTGGCTGCAATGGCGTTTGGCGTGCCGCTGCTGCTCCCCTTTCCCAGCGGTTAGTAACTCCCCCGACGCTGTCTCCGCTTCACCGCGGCTCCCTCGGGCATTCGCGCTACCCCGATGTCGCGCCTCGCAGCCCTTCTTGCAGCCCGGTTATTAGCACCGGCTGCGTTCGCCTTCACCGCGGCTCTCGCGCCTTCAGTCGCCCCAGACGCTGCGCCTTTTTGGCCCGAAAGCGGCCCGGCCCTTATCACCAGCCGCGATCGATGTCCCCGTGCTGCGCCTTTTGGCCCGAATGCGGCCCGGCCCTTATCTCTGGTCGCGATTGATCTCACCGCCCTTATTCCTCCGTCTTCCTCCCCCCGTCTGTACAGTCAACGCGGCCGACTTTCTGCTCGCGTCGCTGACCGGCTTACCCACTACCGAGGTAGAAAGAAGATAGCTGACTGCCGCTGATGGAGGCTTCGAGTTCAGGATGTCTTCTGCACTCCGGGTTCTCGATGCCTGCCGCGCGACGTGTCTTCCAGCAGGGTGATGAGGGTGGATGCCTCTCTTCGACGCCCGTTCTGTGGACGAAGCCGCCGTGGATGTAAACTGCCGCAAGGTAAGAATCGGACTCGTCGCCACTGTTAAGTCTGTGTGTTCCAGTTGTATTAAGATTAATTACTGACACAGACTACAAGAATAAAGTTCAACAGGTCTTTACTAGTTGGAGGTCAGGACTATACTAAATACAATATCACTACACAGTACTTATATACCGGTGGTCACCACCGGTATTACGTATACAGCAGCCAGAGAAAGTAGTACATCTCTTAAGGTGGAACAGGCTTAAGTTCTCTTAAGGTGGAACAGGTTACATACACCACACAGTGGAGCCAAAAATCTACACTGCAGCAGACGATAGGAACATTAGGAACAGGAGTAGGCCATTCAGCCCCTCAGGCCATTCCATTAGATCATGGCTGATCTGCACCCCAACTCCATTTTGCAAAATGCAACTGAGCAGTCATCGGCCACTATGGACACATCTTGGGCACCTACCAGAGGAAGGGTGTGGGAAAAGCGGCATTGCCCAACCGCTAATGTCGCAGCCAGCACGATTAGTTATTTAATTAGACCCAATCGGGCCCCTTTATAAGAGAACCAATATTATTGATGGAGCAGCAATTTTTATTCAGGTTCCAGGTTAGGACCTGGGCCTGGTCCCCCAGGTGGGGCTGACTTATGCCACTGGATAGGCCTGTATACCAGGTTCTACATCCTAGGGTACTTAAGGAAGTGACCCTAGAAATAGTAGATGCATTGCTGGTCATCTGCCAACATTCGATAGAATCTGGAACAGTTCCCATGGATTGGAGGGTAGCTAATGTAACCCCACTATTCAAAAAAGGTGGTAGAGAGAAAATGAGGAATTATAGACCTGTAAGCCTGACATCGGTAGTGGGGAAAATGCTGGAGTCCATTATAAACGATGTAATAGCAGAGCATTTGGAAAACAGTGACAGGATTGGACAAAGTCAACATGGATTTACAAAAGGTAAATCATGCTTGACTAATCTACTGGAATTTTTTGAGGATGTAACTGGTAGGATAGATAAGGGAGAACCAGAGGATGTGGTGTATTTGGACTTTCAGAAGGCTTTCAATAAGGTCCCGCATAAGAGATTAGCGTGCAAAGTTAAGGCACATGGGATTGGGGGTAAGGTACTGACTTGGATGGAGAACTCGTTAACAGACAGGAAGCAAAGAGTTGGAATAAACGGGTCTTTTTCTGAGTGGCAGGCAGTGACTAGTGGGGAACTGCGGGGATCGGTGCTAGGACCCCAGTTATTCACAATATATATTAATGATCTAGACGAGGGAACCAGATGTAATATCTCCAAGTTTGCAGACGACACATAGCTGGGTGGGCGTGTGTGCTGTGAGGAGGATGCAGCGAAACTCCAGTATGATTTGGACAGGTTGGGTGATTGGGCAGATGCATGGCAGATGCAGTATAATGTGGATAAATGCGAGGTTATCCACTTTGCTGGCTAAAACAGGAAGGCAGATTATTATCTGAATGGCAATAGATTGGGAAAAGGGGAAGTGCAACGAGACCTGGGTGTCCTTGTGCACCAGTCGCTGAAGGTAAGCATGCAGGTGCAGCAGGCGGTTAAGAAGGCAAATGGTATGTTGGCCTTCATAGCGAGAGAATTCGAGTACAGGAGCAAGGATGTCTTGCTTCAGTTGTACAGGGCCTTGGTGAGACCACACCTAAAGTATTGTGTTCAGTTTTGGTCGCCTTATCTGAGGAAGGATGTTCTTGCCATGGAGGGAGTGCAGCGAAGATTCACCAGACTGATACCTGGGATGGCAGGAATGACGTATGAAGAGAGATTGGGTCGATTGGGCTTGCATTCGTTAGAGTTTAGATGAATGAGAGGAGATCTCATTGAAACTTATAAAATTCTAACAGGACTAGTCAGACTAGATACAGGAAGGATGTTCCCGATGGCGGGGGAGTCCAGAACGAGGGGTCACAGTCTAAGGATACGGGGTAAGCCATTTAGGACTGAGAGGAGGAGGAATTTCTTCACCCAGAGAGTGGTGAACCTGTGGAATTCTCTACCACAGAAGGAAGTTGAGGCCAATTCATTAAATATATTCAAGAAGGAGTTAGATATATTTTTTAAGCCTAATGGGATCAAGGGATATGGGGAGAAAGCAGGGACAGGGTACTGACTTTGGATGATCAGCCATGATCTCATTAAATGGCGGAACAGGCTCGAGGGGCCGACTGGCCTACTCCTGCTCCTATCTTCTATGCTTCATTCTGGCGTCCACAGCATATGGCGGTAAGGAGGCTGGGACCAAGGACATTTTCGGCATTGGAATTTTCTCCCCTTGGCTTTGCCCTCTCTGATGTGAGGGGCCATGTTTTGAGCTGATGGCAGTGACCACTGGCCGCATGTAAATCGGGGATCTGGGAGACAAACTGGGGAAAAGGTTGGGACCATGATTAAGTTCTATCTCTAATTTCAACCTGCTTTATAAAAACAATATAATTACAATACCAACTAAATACACTAGTGACATCAAATGGCATCAATATTTCACCAAACTTTACTTTCATTATACAATTGACAGACTGTCCAATCTGGTTACTTCTGGCTGCTTGAATGTCCACTTGAAATGCCAACTGTCCACTAAATGTTTGGACATTTGACCCAAATGGAAGATTGTTGTGAAGCTTACTCATTTAAAAAAAAATGTGCTCTTAATCTGAGTGTCACTCTGTCTGTGTTTGCAGGGGGGGCAGCTGGTTGCTGTTGTGAGGGGAGCAAATGCCCCACTGCTGCAGAAGACCATCCTTCAACAGCTAGGCACAGAAAAGAAGGTGCTGGAAGAGGGAGCTGAACGCCAAGTGGTGAGATCATTACTGACAAAGGCAAAAAAAGTAGTGTTCATTGTACAATTCAGGAAAGTATCTTTAATAAATGGCATGTTTCATTTCTTGTCATCATTTATTTTTCTATTGTATCTAGTCCTTGGTGCCTTTTCCCAAGTGCCCTAATTGGCTTTTCATCTGAACCAATGGTATATTTGATTCCTGTTTAGGGTTAATTTTCTCTGATTGCACCTTTTAGGAAGCACAGTGCATTGGAGCAGCAACACGTGGCGTAACAGAATAGTGGGGCACAGATTCCAATCATCATTCTGCTGTGATTCTCAAGCCATTCAAGTTACCGTGGGGAGCTGCCGAACACAGGCCCAATGCCACTGTAAAGAGAGGGAAGCATTGAAAAGTTGGAGGGACAGTCAGCACTGGGCTTCTCTAAAGATACATCCTGGCAGTGTGTGGAGATGGAGGCTGTGAGAAGGCTGCCTGTCCTTTTCAGCTGTAGGTAGTGAACAGCTCAGGAAGAAAGAAAGGAGAAAAAAGCGGTTTAAAAAAGTTGATATCCTACTCAATAAGAAGTGGTCAACTCTTAAAACATTTATCTGGCACAAAATGGTGGGGGTGGGGGTGGGGGATCCCAAACATCCACAGGGACATAGACTGAAATAAATCCATGGGGTGTATCCTGAAATAAATCTATTAGAGTGCAGCCTGAGATAAATCCATGGGGAGTATCCTGAGATAAATTCACAGGGTGTATCCTGAGATAAATCCATGGGGTCTATCCTGAGATAAATCCATGGGGAGTATCCTGAGATAAATCCATGGGGTGTATCCTGAGATAAATCTATGGGGTGTATCCTGAGATAAATCCATGGGGAGTATCCTGAGATAAATCCACGGGGAGTATCCTGAGATAAATCCATGGGGAGTATCCTGAGATAAATTCATAGGGTGTATCCTGAGATAAATCCATGGGGTGTATCCTGAGATAAATCTATGGGGTGTATCCTGAGATAAATCCATGGGGTGTATCCTGAGATAAATCCACGGGGTCTATCCTGAGATAAATCCATGGGGAGTATCCTGAGATAAATCCATGGGGTGTATCCTGAGATAAATCTATGGGGTGTATCTTGAGATAAACCCACGGGGAGTATCCTGAGATAAATCCATGGGGTGTATCCTGGGATAAATCCATGGGGTGTATCCTGAGATAAATCCATGGGGTGTATCCTGAGATAAATCCATGGGGCGTAACCTGAGATAAATCCATGGGGTGTATCCTGAGATAAATCCATGGGGTGTATCCTGGGATAAATCCATGGGGTGTATCCTGAGATAAATCCATGGGGAGTATCCTGGGATAAATCCATGGGGTGTATCCTGAGATAAATCCATGGGGTATATCCTGGGATATAGCCATGGGGTGTATCCTGGGATAAATCCATGGGGCGTGTCCTGAGATAGATCCATGGGGTGTATCCTGGGATAAATCCATGGGGTGTATCCTGAGATAAATCCATAGGGTGTATCCTGAGATAAATCCATGGGGTGTGTCCTGAGATAAATCCACGGGGTGTATCCTGAGATAAATCCACGGGGTGTATCCTGAGATAAATCCATGGGGTGTATCCTGGGATAAATCCATGGGGTGTGTCCTGAGATAAATCCATGGGGTGTATCCTGAGATAAATCCATGGGGTGTATCCTGGGATAAATCCATGGGGAGTATCCTGAGATAAATCCATGGGGTGTATCCAGAGATAAATCCATGGGGTGTATCCTGGGATAAATCCATGGGGTGTGTCCTGAGATAAATCCATGGGGTGTATCCTGAGATAAATCCATGGGGTGTATCCTGGGATAAATCCATGGGGCGTGTCCTGAGATAGATCCATGGGGTGTATCCTGGGATAAATCTATGGGGTGTATCCTGAGATAAATCCATGGGGTGTATCCTGAGATCAATCCATGGGGTGTATCCTGGGATAAATCCATGGGGTGTATCCTGAGATAATTCCATGGGGTGTATCCTGAGATAAATCCATGGGGTGTATCCTGGGATAAATCCATGGGGTGTATCCTGAGATAAATCCATGGGGTGTATCCTGAGATAAATCCACGGGGTGTATCCTGAGATAAATCCATGGGGTGTATCCTGAGAAAAATCCAGGCGATGTATCCTGAGATAAATCCATGGGGTGTATCCTGGGATAAATCCATGGGGTGTATCTTGAGATAAATCCATGGGGTGTATCCTGGGATAAATCCATGGGGTGTATCCTAAGATAAATCCATGGGGTGTATCCTGAGATAAATCCACGGCGTGTATCCTGGGATAAATCCATGGGGTGTATCCTGAGATAAATCCAGGCGATGTATCCTGAGATAAATCCATGGGGTGTATCCTGAGATAAATCCATGGGGTGTATCCTGAGATAAATCCATGGGGTGTATCCTGAGATATATCCATGGGGTGTATCCTGAGATAAATCCAGGCGATGTATCCTGAGATAAATCCATGGGGTGTATCCTGAGATAAATCCACGGGGTGTATCCTGAGATAAATCCATGGGTTGTATCCTGAGATAAATCCATGGGGTGTATCCTGAGATAAATCCATGGGGTGTATCCTGAGATAAATCCATGGGGTGTATCCAGAGATAAATCCAAGGGGTGTATCCTGGGATAAATCCATGGGGTGTATCCTGAGATAAATCCATAGGGTGTATCCTGGGATAAATCCATGGGGTATATCCTGAGCTAAATCCATGGGGTGTATCCTGAGATAAATCCATGGGGTGTATCCTGAGATAAATCCATGGGGTGTATCCTGGGATAAATCCATGGGGTGTATCCTGAGATAAATCCATGGGGTGTATCCTGAGATAAATGCATGGGGTGTATCCTGAGATAAATCCATGGGGTGTATCCTGAGATAAATCCACGGGGTGTATCCTGTGATAAATCCATGGGGTGTATCCTGAGATAAATCCATGGGGTGTATCCTGAGATAAATCCATGGGGTGTATCCTGAGATAAATCCATGGGGTGTATCCTGAGATAAATCCACGGGGTGTATCCTGGGATAAATCAATGGGGTGTATCCTGCGATAAATCCATGGGGTGTATCCTGGGATTAATCCATGGGGTGTATCCTGAGATAAATCCACGGGGTTTATCCTGAGATAAATCCATGGGGAGTATCCTGAGATAAATCGACGGGGTTTATCCTGAGATAAATCCATGGGGTGTATCCTGAGATAAATCCATGGGGTGTATCCTGAGATAAATCCATGGGGTGTATCCTGAGATAAATCCATGGGGAGTATTCTGAGATAAATCCATGGGGTGTATCCTGAGATAAATGCTTGGGGAGTATCCTGAGATAAATCCATGGGGTGAATCCTGAGATAAATCCATGGGGTGTATCCTGAGATAATTCCATGGGGAGTATCCTGAGATAAATCCACAGGGTGTATCCTGAGATAAATCCATGGGGTGTATCCTGAGATAAATCCACAGGGTGTATCCTGAGATAATTCCATGGGGTGTATCCTGAGATAAATCCACAGGGTGTATCCTGAGATAAATCCATGGGGACTATCCTGAGATAAATCCATGGGGTGAATCCTGAGATAAATCCACGGGGTGTATCCTGAGATAATTCCATGGGGTGTATCCTGAGATAAATCCACAGGGTGTATCCTGAGATAAATCCATGGGGAGTATCCTGAGATAAATCCATGGGGTGTATCCTGAGATAAATCCATGGGGTGTATCCGGAGATAAATCCATGGAGTGTATCCTGAGATAAAACCACGGGGTGTATCCTGAGATAAATCCATGGGGTGTATCCTGAGATAAATCCATGGGGTGTATCCTGAGATAAATACTTGGGGTGTATCCTGAGATAAATCCATGGGGTGTATCCTGAGATAAATCCATGGGGTGTATCCTAAGATAAATCCACTGGACTATCCTGAGATAAATCCATGGGGTACATCCTGAGATAAATCCATGGGGACTATCCTGAGATAAATCCATGGGGTGAATCCTGAGATAAATCCACGGGGTGTATCCTGAGAAAAATCCATGGGGTGTATCCTGAGATAAATCCATGGGGTGTATCCTGAGATAAATCCATGGGGTGTATCCTGAGATAAATCCACGGGGTGTATCCTGTGATAAATCCATGGGGTGTATCCTGAGATAAATCCATGGGGTGTATCCTGAGATAAATCCATGGGGTGTATCCTGAGATAAATCCATGGGGTGTATCCTGAGATAAATCCACGGGGTGTATCCTGGGATAAATCAATGGGGTGTATCCTGCGATAAATCCATGGGGTGTATCCTGGGATTAATCCATGGGGTGTATCCTGAGATAAATCCACGGGGTTTATCCTGAGATAAATCCATGGGGAGTATCCTGAGATAAATCGACGGGGTTTATCCTGAGATAAATCCATGGGGTGTATCCTGAGATAAATCCATGGGGTGTATCCTGAGATAAATCCATGGGGTGTATCCTGAGATAAATCCATGGGGAGTATTCTGAGATAAATCCATGGGGTGTATCCTGAGATAAATACTTGGGGAGTATCCTGAGATAAATCCATGGGGTGAATCCTGAGATAAATCCATGGGGTGTATCCTGAGATAATTCCATGGGGAGTATCCTGAGATAAATCCACAGGGTGTATCCTGAGATAAATCCATGGGGTGTATCCTGAGATAAATCCACAGGGTGTATCCTGAGATAATTCCATGGGGTGTATCCTGAGATAAATCCACAGGGTGTATCCTGAGATAAATCCATGGGGACTATCCTGAGATAAATCCATGGGGTGAATCCTGAGATAAATCCACGGGGTGTATCCTGAGATAATTCCATGGGGTGTATCCTGAGATAAATCCACAGGGTGTATCCTGAGATAAATCCATGGGGAGTATCCTGAGATAAATCCATGGGGTGTATCCTGAGATAAATCCATGGGGTGTATCCGGAGATAAATCCATGGAGTGTATCCTGAGATAAATCCACGGGGTGTATCCTGAGATAAATCCATGGGGTGTATCCTGAGATAAATCCATGGGGTGTATCCTGAGATAAATACTTGGGGTGTATCCTGAGATAAATCCATGGGGTGTATCCTGAGATAAATCCATGGGGTGTATCCTAAGATAAATCCACTGGACTATCCTGAGATAAATCCATGGGGTACATCCTGAGATAAATCCATGGGGTGTATCCTGGGATAAATCCACGGGGTGTATCCTGAGATAAATCCACGGGGTGTATCCTGAGATAAATCCATGGGGTGTATCCTGAGATAAATCCATGGGGTGTATCCTGGGATAAACCCATGGGGTGTATCCTGAGATAATTCCATGGGGTGTGTTCTGAGATAAATCCATGGGGTGTATCCTGGGATAAATCCATGGGGTGTATCCTGAGATAAATCCATGGGGTGTATCCTGAGATAAATCCACGGGGTGTATCCTGAGATAAATCCATGGGGTGTATCCTGAGAAAAATCCAAGCGATGTATCCTGAGATAAATCCATGGGGTGTATCCTGGGATAAATCCATGGGGTGTATCCTGAGATAAATCCATGGGGTGTATCCTGGGATAAATCCATGGGGTGTATCCTGAGATAAATCCATGGGGTGTATCCTGAGATAAATCCAGGCGATGTATCCTGAGATAAATCCATGGGGTGTATCCTGAGATAAATCCATGGGGTGTATCCTGAGATAAATCCACGGGGTGTATCCTGAGATATATCCATGGGGTGTATCCTGAGATAAATCCAGGCGATGTATCCTGAGATAAATCTATGGAGTGTATCCTGAGATAAATCCACGGGGTGTATCCTGAGATAAATCCATGGGGTGTATCCTGAGATAAATCCATGGGGTGTATCCTGAGATAAATCCACGGGGTGTATCCTGGGATAAATCCATGGGGTGTATCCTGGGATAAATCCATGGGGTGTATCCTGAGATAAATCCATAGGGTGTATCCTGGGATAAATCCATGGGTTATATCCTGAGATAAATCCTTGGGGTGTATCCTGAGATAAATCCATGGGGTGTATCCTGAGATAAATCCATGGGGTGTATCCTGGGATAAATTCTTGTGGTGTATCCTGAGATAAATCCATGGGGTGTATCCTGAGATAAATCCATGGGTTGTATCCTGAGATAAATCCACGGGGTGTATCCTGAGATAAATCCACGGGGTGTATCCTGGGATAAATCCATGGGGTGTATCCTGAGATAAATCCATGGGGGGTATCCTGAGATAAATCCATGGGGTGTATCCTGAGATAAATCCATGGGGAGTATCCTGAGATAAATCGAAGGGGTGTATCCTGAGATAAATCCATGGGGTGTATCCTGAGATAAATCCACGGGGTGTATCCTGGGATAAATCCATGGGGTGTATCCTGAGATAAATCCATGGGGTGTATCCTGGGATTAATCCATGGGGTGTATCCTGAGATAAATCCACGGGGTATATCCTGAGATAAATCCATGGGGAGTATCCTGAGATAAATCCATGGGGTGTATCCTGAGATAAATCCATGGGGTGTATCCTGAGATAAATCCATGGGGTGTATCCTGAGATAAATCCATGGGGAGTGTCCTGAGATAAATCCATGGGGGTA
Organism: Somniosus microcephalus; assembly: GCF_052327205.1. Classification (NCBI taxonomy): domain Eukaryota; kingdom Metazoa; phylum Chordata; class Chondrichthyes; order Squaliformes; family Somniosidae; genus Somniosus; species Somniosus microcephalus. Next base: position 195,483,059 of record NC_140990.1, on the reverse strand, counting down.
ACCTGAGATAAATACTTGGGGAGTATCCTGAGATAAATCCATGGGGTGAATCCTGAGATAAATCCATGGGGTGTATCCTGAGATAAATACTTGGGGAGTATCCTGAGATAAATCCACGAGGTGTATCCTGAGATAAATCCATGGGGTGAATCCTGAGATAAAGCCATGGGGTGTATCCTGAGATAAATACTTGGGGAGTATCCTGAGATAAATCCATGGGCTGTATCCTGACATAATTCCATGGGGTGTATCCTGAGATAAATCCACAGGGTGTATCCTGAGATAAATCCATGGGGTGTATCCTGAGATAAATCCACAGGGTGTATCCTGAGATAAATCCATGGGGAGTATCCTGAGATAAATCCATGGGGTGTATCCTGAGATAAATCCATGGGGTGTATCCTGAGATAAATCCATGGAGTGTATCCTGAGATAAATCCACGGGGTGTATCCTGAGTTAAATCCATGGGGTGAATCCTGAGATAAATCCACGGGGTGTATCCTGAGATAAATCCATGGGGTGTATCCTGAGATAAATCCATGGGGTGTATCCTGAGATAAATCCATGGGGTGTATCCTGAGATAAATCCACGGGGTGTATCCTGTGATAAATCCATGGGGTGTATCCTGAGATAAATCCATGGGGTGTATCCTGAGATAAATCCATGGGGTGTATCCTGAGATAAATCCATGGGGTGTATCCTGAGATAAATCCACGGGGTGTATCCTGGGATAAATCAATGGGGTGTATCCTGCGATAAATCCATGGGGTGTATCCTGGGATTAATCCATGGGGTGTATCCTGAGATAAATCCACGGGGTTTATCCTGAGATAAATCCATGGGGAGTATCCTGAGATAAATCGACGGGGTTTATCCTGAGATAAATCCATGGGGTGTATCCTGAGATAAATCCATGGGGTGTATCCTGAGATAAATCCATGGGGTGTATACTGAGATAAATCCATGGGGAGTATTCTGAGATAATCCATGGGGTGTATCCTGAGATAAATACTTGGGGAGTATCCTGAGATAAATCCATGGGGTGAATCCTGAGATAAATCCATGGGGTGTATCCTGAGATAATTCCATGGGGAGTATCCTGAGATAAATCCACAGGGTGTATCCTGAGATAAATCCATGTGGTGTATCCTGAGATAAATCCACAGGGTGTATCCTGAGATAATTCCAAGGGGTGTATCCTGAGATAAATCCACAGGGTGTATCCTGAGATAAATCCATGGGGACTATCCTGAGATAAATCCATGGGGTGAATCCTGAGATAAATCCACGGGGTGTATCCTGAGATAATTCCATGGAGTGTATCCTGAGATAAATCCACAGGGGTATCCTGAGATAAATCCATGGGGAGTATCCTGAGATAAATCCATGGGGTGTATCCTGAGATAAATCCATGGGGTGTATCCGGAGATAAATCCATGGAGCGTATCCTGAGATAAATCCAAGGGGTGTATCCTGAGATAAATCCATGGGGTGTATCCTGAGATAAATCCATGGGGTGTATCCTGAGATAAATACTTGGGGTGTATCCTGAGATAAATCCATGGGGTGTATCCTGAGATAAATCCATGGGGTGTATCCTAAGATAAATCCACTGGACTATCCTGAGATAAATCCATGGGGTACATCCTGAGATAAATCCATGGGGTGTATCCTGGGATAAATCCACGGGGTGTATCCTGAGATAAATCCACGGGGTGTATCCTGAGATAAATCCATGGGGTGTATCCTGAGATAAATCCATGGGGTGTATCCTGGGATAAACCCATGGGGTGTATCCTGAGATAATTCCATGGGGTGTGTTCTGAGATAAATCCATGGGGTGTATCCTGGGATAAATCCATGGGGTGTATCCTGAGATAAATCCATGGGGTGTATCCTGAGATAAATCCACGGGGTGTATCCTGAGATAAATCCATGGGGTGTATCCTGAGAAAAATCCAGGCGATGTATCCTGAGATAAATCCATGGGGTGTATCCTGGGATAAATCCATGGGGTGTATCCTGAGATAAATCCATGGGGTGTATCCTGGGATAAATCCATGGGGTGTATCCTGAGATAAATCCATGGGGTGTATCCTGAGATAAATCCAGGCGATGTATCCTGAGATAAATCCATGGGGTGTATCCTGAGATAAATCCATGGGGTGTATCCTGAGATAAATCCACGGGGTGTATCCTGAGATATATCCATGGGGTGTATCCTGAGATAAATCCAGGCGATGTATCCTGAGATAAATCTATGGAGTGTATCCTGAGATAAATCCACGGGGTGTATCCTGAGATAAATCCATGGGGTGTATCCTGAGATAAATCCATGGGGTGTATCCTGAGATAAATCCACGGGGTGTATCCTGGGATAAATCCATGGGGTGTATCCTGGGATAAATCCATGGGGTGTATCCTGAGATAAATCCATAGGGTGTATCCTGGGATAAATCCATGGGTTATATCCTGAGATAAATCCTTGGGGTGTATCCTGAGATAAATCCATGGGGTGTATCCTGAGATAAATCCATGGGGTGTATCCTGGGATAAATCCATGGGGTGTATCCTGAGATAAATCCATGGGGTGTATCCTGAGATAAATCCATGGGTTGTATCCTGAGATAAATCCACGGGGTGTATCCTGAGATAAATCCACGGGGTGTATCCTGGGATAAATCCATGGGGTGTATCCTGAGATAAATCCATGGGGTGTATCCTGAGATAAATCCATGGGGTGTATCCTGAGATAAATCCATGGGGAGTATCCTGAGATAAATCGACGGGGTGTATCCTGAGATAAATCCATGGGGTGTATCCTGAGATAAATCCACGGGGTGTATCCTGGGATAAATCCATGGGGTGTATCCTGAGATAAATCCATGGGGTGTATCCTGGGATTAATCCATGGGGTGTATCCTGAGATAAATCCACGGGGTATATCCTGAGATAAATCCATGGGGAGTATCCTGAGATAAATCCATGGGGTGTATCCTGAGATAAATCCATGGGGTGTATCCTGAGATAAATCCATGGGGTGTATCCTGAGATAAATCCATGGGGTGTATCCTGAGATAAATCCATGGGGTGAATCCTGAGATAAATCCATGGGGTGTATCCTGAGATAAATACTTGGGGAGTATCCTGAGATAAATCCACGGGGTGTATCCTGAGATAAATCCATGGGGTGAATCCTGGGATAAAGCCATGGGGTGTATCCTGAGATAAATACTTGGGGAGTATCCTGAGATAAATCCATGGGGTGTATCCTGACATAATTCCATGGGGTGTATCCTGAGATAAATCCACAGGGTGTATCCTGAGATAAATCCATGGGGTGTATCCTGAGATAAATCCACAGGGTGTATCCTGAGATAAATCCATGGAGTGTATCCTGAGATAAATCCACGGGGTGTATCCTGAGTTAAATCCATGGGGTGTATCCTGAGATAAATCAACGGGGTGTATCCTGAGATAAATCCACGGGGTGTATCCTGAGATAAATCCATGGGGTGCATCCTGAGATAAATCCATGGGGTGTATCCTGAGATAAATCCATGGGGTGTATCCTGAGATAAATAGTTGGGGTGTATCCTGAGATAAATCCATGGGGTGTATCCTGAGATAAATCCATGGGATGAATCCTGAGATAAATCCATGGGGTGTATCCTGAGATAATTCCATGGGGTGTATCCTGAGATAAATCCACAGGGTGTATCCTGAGATAAATCCATGGGGTGTATCCTGAGATAAATCCACAGGGTGTATCCTGAGATAAATCCATGGGGAGTATCCTGAGATAAATCCATGGGGTGTATCCTGAGATAAATCCATGGGGTGTATCCTGAGATAAATCCACGGGGTGTATCCTGAGTTAAATCCATGGGGTGTATCCTGAGATAAATCCACGGGGTGTACCCTGAGATAAATCCACGGGGTGTATCCTGAGATAAATCCATGGGGTGTATCCTGGGATAAATCCATGGGGTGTATCCTGAGATAAATCCATGGGGTGTATCCTGGGATAAATCCATGGGGTGTATCCTGAGATAAATCCATGGGGTGTATCCTGAGATAAATCCATGGGGTGTATCCTGAGATAAATCCATGGGTTGTATCCTGAGATAAATCCATGGGGTGTATCCTGAGATAAATCCATGGGTTGTATCCTGAGATAAATCCATGGGGTGTATCCTGAGATAAATCCATGGGGTGTATCCTGGAATAAACCCATGGGGTGTATCCTGAGATAAATCCAAGGGTTGTATCCTGAGATAAATCCATGGGGTTTATCCTGAGATAAATCCATGGGGTGTATCCTGAGATAAATCCATGGGGTGTATCCTGAGATAAATCCATGGGGTGTATCCTGAGATAAATCCATGGGTTGTATCCTGAGATAAATCCATGGGGTGTATCCTGAGATAAATCCACGGGGTGTATCCTGAGATAAATTCACGGGGTGTCTCCTGAGATAAATCCATGGGGAGTATCCTGAGATAAATCCACGGGATGTATCCTGAGATAAATCCATGGGGTGTATCCTGAGATAAATCCATGGGGTGTATCCTGAGATAAATCCATGGGGTGTATCCTGAGATAAATCCATGGGGAGTATCCTGAGATAAATCCATGGGGTGTATCCTGAGATAAATACTTGGGGAGTATCCTGAGATAAATCAATGGGGTGAATCCTGAGATAAATCCATGGGCTTTATCCTGAGATAAATCCATGGGGTGTATCCTGAGATAAATCCATGGAGTGTATCCTGAGATAAATCCATGGGGTGCATCCTGAGATAAATCCATGGGTTATATCCTGAGATAAATCCATGGGGTGTATCCTGAGATAAATCCACAGGGTGTATCCTGAGATAAATCCATGGGGAGTATCCTGAGATAAATCCATGGGGTGTATCCTGAGATAAATCCATGGGGTGTATCCTGAGATAAATCGATGGGGTGTATCCTGAGATAAATCCACGGGGTCTATCCTGAGATAAATCCACAGGGTGTATCCTGAGATAAATTCATGGGGTGTATCCTGAGATAAATCCATGGGGTGTATCCTGAGGTAAATCCACAGGGTGTATCCTGAGATAAATCCATGGGGTGTATCCTGAGATAAATCCATGAGAAGTATCCTGAGATAAACCCATGGGGTGTATCCTGAGGTAAATCCATGGGGTGTATCCTGAGATTAATCCATGGGGTGTATCCTGAGATAAATCCATGAGAAGTATCCTGAGATAAACCCATGGGGTGTATCCTGAGGTAAATCCATGGGGTGTATCCTGAGATAAATCCATGGGGTGTATCCTGAGATAAATCCATGGGGTGTATCCTGAGATAAATCCATGGGGTGTATCCTGAGATAAATCCACAGGGTGTATCCTGAGATAAATTCATGGGGTGCATCATGAGATAAATCCACAGGGTGTATCCTGAGATAAATTCATGGGGTGCATCCTGAGATAAATCCATGGGGTGTATCCTGAGATAAATCCACAGGGTGTATCCTGAGATAAATCCATGGGGTGTATCCTGAGATTAATCCATGAGGTGTATCCTGAGATAAATCCATGGGGTGTATCCTGAGATAAATCCATGGGGTGTATCCTGAGATAAGTCCATGGGGTGTATCCTGAGATAAATCCATGGCGAGTATCCTGAGATAAATCCATGGGGTGTATCCTGGGATAAATCCATGGGGTGTATCCTGGGATAAATCCATGGGGTGTATCCTGGGATAAATCCATGGGGTGTATCCTGAGATAAATCCATGGGGTGTATCCTGAGATAAATCCATGGGGTGTATCCTGAGATAAATCCATGGGTTGTATCCTGAGATAAGTCCATGGGGTGTATCCTGAGATAAATCCATGGGTTGTATCCTGAGATAAATCCATGGGGTGTATCCTGGAATAAATCCATGGGGTGTATCCTGAGATAAATCCATGGGTTGTATCCTGAGATAAATCCATGGGGCTTATCCTGAGATAAATCCATGGGGTGTATCCTGAGATAAATCCATGGGGTGTATCCTGAGATAAATCCAGGCGATGTATCCTGAGATAAATCCATGGGGTGTATCCTGAGATAAATCCAGGCGATGTATCCTGAGATAAATCCATGGGGTGTATCCTGAGATAAATCCATGGGGTGTATCCTGAGATAAATCCACGGGGTGTATCCTGAGATATATCCATGGGGTGTATCCTGAGATAAATCCAGGCGATGTATCCTGAGATAAATCTATGGAGTGTATCCTGAGATAAATCCACGGGGTGTATCCTGAGATAAATCCATGGGGTGTATCCTGAGATAAATCCATGGGGTGTATCCTGAGATAAATCCACGGGGTGTATCCTGGGATAAATCCATGGGGTGTATCCTGGGATAAATCCATGGGGTGTATCCTGAGATAAATCCATAGGGTGTATCCTGGGATAAATCCATGGGTTATATCCTGAGATAAATCCTTGGGGTGTATCCTGAGATAAATCCATGGGGTGTATCCTGAGATAAATACATGGGGTGTATCCTGGGATAAATCCATGGGGTGTATCCTGAGATAAATCCATGGGGTGTATCCTGAGATAAATCCATGGGTTGTATCCTGAGATAAATCCACGGGGTGTATCCTGAGATAAATCCACGGGGTGTATCCTGGGATAAATCCATGGGATGTATCCTGAGATAAATCCATGGGGTGTATCCTGAGATAAATCCATGGGGTGTATCCTGAGATAAATCCATGGGGAGTATCCTGAGATAAATCGACGGGGTGTATCCTGAGATAAATCCATGGGGTGTATCCTGAGATAAATCCACGGGGTGTATCCTGGGATAAATCCATGGGGTGTATCCTGAGATAAATCCATGGGGTGTATCCTGGGATTAATCCATGGGGTGTATCCTGAGATAAATCCACGGGGTATATCCTGAGATAAATCCATGGGGAGTATCCTGAGATAAATCCATGGGGTGTATCCTGAGATAAATCCATGGGGTGTATCCTGAGATAAATCCATGGGGTGTATCCTGAGATAAATCCATGGGGTGTATCCTGAGATAAATCCATGGGGAGTGTCCTGAGATAAATCCATGGGGTGTATCCTGAGATAAATACTTGGGGAGTATCCTGAGATAAATCCATGGGGTGAATCCTGAGATAAATCCATGGGGTGTATCCTGAGATAAATACTTGGGGAGTATCCTGAGATAAATCCACGGGGTGTATCCTGAGATAAATCCATGGGGTGAATCCTGAGATAAAGCCATGGGGTGTATCCTGAGATAAATACTTGGGGAGTATCCTGAGATAAATCCATGGGGTGTATCCTGACATAATTCCATGGGGTGTATCCTGAGATAAATCCACAGGGTGTATCCTGAGATAAATCCATGGGGTGTATCCTGAGATAAATCCACAGGGTGTATCCTGAGATAAATCCACGGGGAGTATCCTGAGATAAATCCATGGGGAGTATCCTGAGATAAATCCATGGGGTGTATCCTGAGATAAATCCATGGGGTGTATCCTGAGATAAATCCATGGAGTGTATCCTGAGATAAATCCACGGGGTGTATCCTGAGTTAAATCCATGGGGTGTATCCTGAGATAAATCAACGGGGTGTATCCTGAGATAAATCCACGGGGTGTATCCTGAGATAAATCCATGGGGTGCATCCTGAGATAAATCCATGGGGTGTATCCTGAGATAAATCCATGGGGTGTACCTGAGATAAATAGTTGGGGTGTATCCTGAGATAAATCCATGGGGTGTATCCTGAGATAAATCCATGGGGTGAATCCTGAGATAAATCCATGGGGTGTATCCTGAGATAATTCCATGGGGTGTATCCTGAGATAAATCCACAGGGTGTATCCTGAGATAAATCCATGGGGTGTATCCTGAGATAAATCCACAGGGTGTATCCTGAGATAAATCCATGGGGAGTATCCTGAGATAAATCCATGGGGTGTATCCTGAGATAAATCCATGGGGTGTATCCTGAGATAAATCCACGGGGTGTATCCTGAGTTAAATCCATGGGGTGTATCCTGAGATAAATCCACGGGGTGTACCCTGAGATAAATCCACGGGGTGTATCCTGAGATAAATCCATGGGGTGTATCCTGGGATAAATCCATGGGGTGTATCCTGAGATAAATCCATGGGGTGTATCCTGGGATAAATCCATGGGGTGTATCCTGAGATAAATCCATGGGGTGTATCCTGAGATTAATCCATGGGGTGTATCCTGAGATAAATCCATGGGTTGTATCCTGAGATAAATCCATGGGGTGTATCCTGAGATAAATCCATGGGTTGTATCCTGAGATAAATCCATGGGGTGTATCCTGAGATAAATCCATGGGGTGTATCCTGGAATAAACCCATGGGGTGTATCCTGAGATAAATCCAAGGGTTGTATCCTGAGATAAATCCATGGGGTTTATCCTGAGATAAATCCATGGGGTGTATCCTGAGATAAATCCATGGGGTGTATCCTGAGATAAATCCATGGGGTGCATCCTGAGATAAATCCATGGGTTGTATCCTGAGATAAATCCATGGGGTGTATCCTGAGATATATCCACGGGGTGTATCCTGAGATAAATTCACGGGGTGTCTCCTGAGATAAATCCATGGGGAGTATCCTGAGATAAATCCACGGGATGTATCCTGAGATAAATCCATGGGGTGTATCCTGAGATAAATCCATGGGGTGTATCCTGAGATAAATCCATGGGGTGTATCCTGAGATAAACCCATGGGGAGTATCCTGAGATAAATCCATGGGGTGTATCCTGAGATAAATACTTGGGGAGTATCCTGAGATAAATCAATGGGGTGAATCCTGAGATAAATCCATGGGCTTTATCCTGAGATAAATCAATGGGGTGTATCCTGAGATAAATCCATGGAGTGTATCCTGAGATAAATCCATGGGGTGCATCCTGAGATAAATCCATGGGTTGTATCCTGAGATAAATCCATGGGGTGTATCCTGAGATAAATCCACAGGGTGTATCCTGAGATAAATCCATGGGGAGTATCCTGAGATAAATCCATGGGGTGTATCCTGAGATAAATCCATGGGGTGTATCCTGAGATAAATCGATGGGGTGTATCCTGAGATAAATCCACGGGGTCTATCCTGAGATAAATCCACAGGGTGTATCCTGAGATAAATTCATGGGGTGTATCCTGAGATAAATCCATGGGGTGTATCCTGAGGTAAATCCACAGGGTGTATCCTGAGATAAATCCATGGGGTGTATCCTGAGATAAATCCATGAGAAGTATCCTGAGATAAACCCATGGGGTGTATCCTGAGGTAAATCCATGGGGTGTATCCTGAGATTAATCCATGGGGTGTATCCTGAGATAAATCCATGAGAAGTATCCTGAGATAAACCCATGGGGTGTATCCTGAGGTAAATCCATGGGGTGTATCCTGAGATAAATCCATGGGGTGTATCCTGAGATAAATCCATGGGGTGTATCCTGAGATAAATCCATGGGGTGTATCCTGAGATAAATCCACAGGGTGTATCCTGAGATAAATTCATGGGGTGCATCCTGAGATAAATCCACAGGGTGTATCCTGAGATAAATTCATGGGGTGCATCCTGAGATAAATCCATGGGGTGTATCCTGAGATAAATCCACAGGGTGTATCCTGAGATAAATCCATGGGGTGTATCCTGAGATTAATCCATGAGGTGTATCCTGAGATAAATCCATGGGGTGTATCCTGAGATAAATCCATGGGGTGTATCCTGAGATAAGTCCATGGGGTGTATCCTGAGATAAATCCATGGCGAGTATCCTGAGATAAATCCATGGGGTGTATCCTGGGATAAATCCATGGGGTGTATCCTGGGATAAATCCATGGGGTGTATCCTGGGATAAATCCATGGGGTGTATCCTGAGATAAATCCATGGGGTGTATCCTGAGATAAATCCATGGGGTGTATCCTGAGATAAATCCATGGGTTGTATCCTGAGATAAGTCCATGGGGTGTATCCTGAGATAAATCCATGGGTTGTATCCTGAGATAAATCCATGGGGTGTATCCTGGAATAAATCCATGGGGTGTATCCTGAGATAAATCCATGGGTTGTATCCTGAGATAAATCCATGGGGCTTATCCTGAGATAAATCCATGGGGTGTATCCTGAGATAAATCCATGGGGTGTATCCTGAGATAAATCCATCGGGTGTATCCTGAGATAAATCCATGGGTTGTATCCTGAGATACATCCATGGGGTGTATCCTGAGATAAATCCACGGGGTGTATCCTGAGATAAATTCACGGGGTGTATCCTGAGATAAATCCATGGGGAGTATCCTGAGATAAATCCACGGGATGTATCCTGAGATAAATCCATGGGGTGTATCCTGAGATAAATCCATGGGGTGTATCCTGAGATAAATACTTGGGGAGTATCCTGAGATAAATCAATGGGGTGAATCCTGAGATAAATCCACGGGGTTTATCCTGAGATATTTCCATGGGGTGTATCCTGAGATAAATCCACAGGGTGTATCCTGAGATAAATCCTTGGGGTGTATCCTGAGATAAATCCATGGGGAGTATCCTGAGATAAATCCATGGGGTGTATCCTGAGATAAATCCATGGGGAGTATCCTGAGATAAATCCACAGGGTGTATCCTTAGATAAATCCATGGGGAGTATCCTGAGATAAATCCATGGGGTGTATCCTGAGATAAATCCATGGGGTGTATCCTGAGATAAATCCATGGGGTCTATCCTGAGATAAATCCACAGGGTGTATCCTGAGATAAATTCATGGGGTATATCCTGAGATAAATCCATGGGGTGTATCCTGAGATAAATCCATAGGGTGTATCCTGAGATAAATCCATGGGGTGTATCCTGTGATAAATCCATGGGGAGCATCCTGAGATAAATCCACAGGGTGTATCCTGAGATAAATCCATGGGGTGTATCCTGAGATAAATCCATGGGGTGTATCCTGAGATAAATCCATGGGGTGTATCCTGAGATAAATCCACAGGGTGTATCCTGAGATAAATCCACAGGGTGCATCCTGAGATAAATCCATGGGGAATATCCTGAGATAAATCCATGGGGTGTATCCTGAGATTAATCCATGGGGTGTATCCTGAGATAAATCCATGGGGTGTATCCTGAGATAAATCCATGGGGTGTATCCTGAGATATATCCATGGGGTGTATCCTGAGATAAATCCATGGGGTGTATCCTGGGATAAATCCACGGGGTGTATCCTGAGATAAATCCATGGGGTGTATCCTGAGATAAATCCATGGGGTTTATCCTGAGATAAATCCATGGGGTGCATCCTGAGATAAATCCATGGGGTGTATCCTGAGATAAATCCATAGGGTGTATCCTGAGATAAATCCATGGGGTGTATCCTGAGATAAATCCATGGGGTGTATCCTGGGATAAGTCCATGGGCTGTATCCTGAGATAAATCCACGGGGTGTATCCTGAGATAAATCCACGGGGAGTATCCTGGGATAAATCCATGGGGTGTATCCTGAGATAAATCCATGGGGTGTATCCTGAGATAAATCCATGTGGTGTATCCTGAGATAAATCCATGGGGTGTGTCCTGAGATAAATTCATGGTGTGTATCCTGAGATAAATCCATGGGGTGTATCCTGAGATAAATCCATAGGGTGTATCCTGAGATAAATCCATGGGGTGTATCCTGGGATAAATCCATGGGGTGTATCCTGGGATAAATCCATGGGGTGTATCCTGAGATAAATCCATGGGATGTATCATGAGATAAATCCATGGGGTGTATCCTGAGATAAATCCATGTGGTGTATCCTGGGATAAATCCACTTGGCGTATCCTGAGATAAATCCACGGGGTGTATCCTGGGATAAATCCATGGGGTGTATCCTGAGATAAATCCATGGGTTTATCCTGAGATAAATCCACGGGGTGTATCCTCAGATAAATGCACGGGGTGTATCCTGAGATAAATCCATGGGGTGTATCCTGAGACAAATCCATGGGGTGTATCCTGAGATAAATCCACGGGGTGTCTCCTGAGATAAATCCACGGGGTTTATCCTGGCATAAATCCACGGGGTGTATCGTGAGATAAATCCATGGGGTGTATCCTGAGATAAATCCATAGGGTGTATCCTGAGATAAATCCATGGGGTGTATCCTGTGATAAATCCATGGGGAGTATCCTGAGATAAATCCACAGGGTGTATCCTGAGATAAATCCATGGGGTGTATCCTGAGATAAATCCATGGGGTGTATCCTGAGATAAATCCACGGGGTGTATCCTGAGATAAATCCACAGGGTGTATCCTGAGATAAATCCAGAGGGTGCATCCTGAGATAAATCCATGGGGAATATCCTGAGATAAATCCATGGGGTGTATCCTGAGATTAATCCATGGGGTGTATCCTGAGATAAATCCATGGGGTGTATCCTGAGATAAATCCATGGGGTGTATCCTGAGATATATCCATGGGGTGTATCCTGAGATAAATCCATGGGGTGTATCCTGGGATAAATCCACGGGGTGTATCCTGAGATAAATCCATGGGGTGTATCCTGAGATAAATCCATGGGGTTTATCCTGAGATAAATCCATGGGGTGCATCCTGAGATAAATCCATGGGGTGTATCCTGAGATAAATCCATAGGGTGTATCCTGAGATAAATCCATGGGGTGTATCCTGAGATAAATCCATGGGGTGTATCCTGGGATAAGTCCATGGGCTGTATCCTGAGATAAATCCACGGGGTGTATCCTGAGATAAATCCATGGGGTGTATCCTGGGATAAACCCATGGGGTGTATCCTGAGATAATTCCATGGGGTGTGTTCTGAGATAAATCCATGGGGTGTATCCTGGGATAAATCCATGGGGTGTATCCTGAGATAAATCCATGGGGTGTATCCTGAGATAAATCCACGGGGTGTATCCTGAGATAAATCCATGGGGTGTATCCTGAGAAAAATCCAGGCGATGTATCCTGAGATAAATCCATGGGGTGTATCCTGGGATAAATCCATGGGGTGTATCCTGAGATAAATCCATGGGGTGTATCCTGGGATAAATCCATGGGGTGTATCCTGAGATAAATCCATGGGGTGTATCCTGAGATAAATCCAGGCGATGTATCCTGAGATAAATCCATGGGGTGTATCCTGAGATAAATCCATGGGGTGTATCCTGAGATAAATCCACGGGGTGTATCCTGAGATATATCCATGGGGTGTATCCTGAGATAAATCCAGGCGATGTATCCTGAGATAAATCTATGGAGTGTATCCTGAGATAAATCCACGGGGTGTATCCTGAGATAAATCCATGGGGTGTATCCTGAGATAAATCCATGGGGTGTATCCTGAGATAAATCCACGGGGTGTATCCTGGGATAAATCCATGGGGTGTATCCTGGGATAAATCCATGGGGTGTATCCTGAGATAAATCCATAGGGTGTATCCTGGGATAAATCCATGGGTTATATCCTGAGATAAATCCTTGGGGTGTATCCTGAGATAAATCCATGGGGTGTATCCTGAGATAAATCCATGGGGTGTATCCTGGGATAAATCCATGGGGTGTATCCTGAGATAAATCCATGGGTTGTATCCTGAGATAAATCCACGGGGTGTATCCTGAGATAAATCCACGGGGTGTATCCTGGGATAAATCCATGGGGTGTATCCTGAGATAAATCCATGGGGTGTATCCTGAGATAAATCCATGGGGTGTATCCTGAGATAAATCCATGGGGAGTATCCTGAGATAAATCGACGGGGTGTATCCTGAGATAAATCCATGGGGTGTATCCTGAGATAAATCCACGGGGTGTATCCTGGGATAAATCCATGGGGTGTATCCTGAGATAAATCCATGGGGTGTATCCTGGGATTAATCCATGGGGTGTATCCTGAGATAAATCCACGGGGTATATCCTGAGATAAATCCATGGGGAGTATCCTGAGATAAATCCATGGGGTGTATCCTGAGATAAATCCATGGGGTGTATCCTGAGATAAATCCATGGGGTGTATCCTGAGATAAATCCATGGGGTGTATCCTGAGATAAATCCATGGGGAGTGTCCTGAGATAAATCCATGGGGTGTATCCTGAGATAAATACTTGGGGAGTATCCTGAGATAAATCCATGGGGTGAATCCTGAGATAAATCCATGGGGTGTATCCTGAGATAAATACTTGGGGAGTATCCTGAGATAAATCCACGGGGTGTATCCTGAGATAAATCCATGGGGTGAATCCTGGGATAAAGCCATGGGGTGTATCCTGAGATAAATACTTGGGGAGTATCCTGAGATAAATCCATGGGGTGTATCCTGACATAATTCCATGGGGTGTATCCTGAGATAAATCCACAGGGTGTATCCTGAGATAAATCCATGGGGTGTATCCTGAGATAAATCCACAGGGTGTATCCTGAGATAAATCCATGGAGTGTATCCTGAGATAAATCCACGGGGTGTATCCTGAGTTAAATCCATGGGGTGTATCCTGAGATAAATCAACGGGGTGTATCCTGAGATAAATCCACGGGGTGTATCCTGAGATAAATCCATGGGGTGCATCCTGAGATAAATCCATGGGGTGTATCCTGAGATAAATCCATGGGGTGTATCCTGAGATAAATAGTTGGGGTGCATCCTGAGATAAATCCATGGGGTGTATCCTGAGATAAATCCATGGGGTGAATCCTGAGATAAATCCATGGGGTGTATCCTGAGATAATTCCATGGGGTGTATCCTGAGATAAATCCACAGGTTGTATCCTGAGATAAATCCATGGGGTGTATCCTGAGATAAATCCACAGGGTGTATCCTGAGATAAATCCATGGGGAGTATCCTGAGATAAATCCATGGGGTGTATCCTGAGATAAATCCATGGGGTGTATCCTGAGATAAATCCACGGGGTGTATCCTGAGTTAAATCCATGGGGTGTATCCTGAGATAAATCCACGGGGTGTACCCTGAGATAAATCCACGGGGTGTATCCTGAGATAAATCCATGGGGTGTATCCTGGGATAAATCCATGGGGTGTATCCTGAGATAAATCCATGGGGTGTATCCTGGGATAAATCCATGGGGTGTATCCTGAGATAAATCCATGGGGTGTATCCTGAGATAAATCCATGGGGTGTATCCTGAGATAAATCCATGGGTTGTATCCTGAGATAAATCCATGGGTTGTATCCTGAGATAAATCCATGGGGTGTATCCTGAGATAAATCCACAGGGTGTATCCTGAGATAAATCCACAGGGTGCATCCTGAGATAAATCCATGGGGAATATCCTGAGATAAATCCATGGGGTGTATCCTGAGATTAATCCATGGGGTGTATCCTGAGATAAATCCATGGGGTGTATCCTGAGATAAATCCATGGGGTGTATCCTGAGATATATCCATGGGGTGTATCCTGAGATAAATCCATGGGGTGTATCCTGGGATAAATCCACGGGGTGTATCCTGAGATAAATCCATGGGGTGTATCCTGAGATAAATCCATGGGGTTTATCCTGAGATAAATCCATGGGGTGCATCCTGAGATAAATCCATGGGGTGTATCCTGAGATAAATCCATAGGGTGTATCCTGAGATAAATCCATGGGGTGTATCCTGAGATAAATCCATGGGGTGTATCCTGGGATAAGTCCATGGGCTGTATCCTGAGATAAATCCACGGGGTGTATCCTGAGATAAATCCACGGGGAGTATCCTGGGATAAATCCATGGGGTGTATCCTGAGATAAATCCATGGGGTGTATCCTGAGATAAATCCATGTGGTGTATCCTGAGATAAATCCATGGGGTGTGTCCTGAGATAAATTCATGGTGTGTATCCTGAGATAAATCCATGGGGTGTATCCTGAGATAAATCCATAGGGTGTATCCTGAGATAAATCCATGGGGTGTATCCTGGGATAAATCCATGGGGTGTATCCTGGGATAAATCCATGGGGTGTATCCTGAGATAAATCCATGGGATGTATCATGAGATAAATCCATGGGGTGTATCCTGAGATAAATCCATGTGGTGTATCCTGGGATAAATCCACTTGGCGTATCCTGAGATAAATCCACGGGGTGTATCCTGGGATAAATCCATGGGGTGTATCCTGAGATAAATCCATGGGTTTATCCTGAGATAAATCCACGGGGTGTATCCTCAGATAAATGCACGGGGTGTATCCTGAGATAAATCCATGGGGTGTATCCTGAGACAAATCCATGGGGTGTATCCTGAGATAAATCCACGGGGTGTCTCCTGAGATAAATCCACGGGGTTTATCCTGGCATAAATCCACGGGGTGTATCGTGAGATAAATCCATGGGGTGTATCCTGAGATAAATCCATAGGGTGTATCCTGAGATAAATCCATGGGGTGTATCCTGTGATAAATCCATGGGGAGTATCCTGAGATAAATCCACAGGGTGTATCCTGAGATAAATCCATGGGGTGTATCCTGAGATAAATCCATGGGGTGTATCCTGAGATAAATCCACGGGGTGTATCCTGAGATAAATCCACAGGGTGTATCCTGAGATAAATCCAGAGGGTGCATCCTGAGATAAATCCATGGGGAATATCCTGAGATAAATCCATGGGGTGTATCCTGAGATTAATCCATGGGGTGTATCCTGAGATAAATCCATGGGGTGTATCCTGAGATAAATCCATGGGGTGTATCCTGAGATATATCCATGGGGTGTATCCTGAGATAAATCCATGGGGTGTATCCTGGGATAAATCCACGGGGTGTATCCTGAGATAAATCCATGGGGTGTATCCTGAGATAAATCCATGGGGTTTATCCTGAGATAAATCCATGGGGTGCATCCTGAGATAAATCCATGGGGTGTATCCTGAGATAAATCCATAGGGTGTATCCTGAGATAAATCCATGGGGAGTATCCTGAGATAAATCCATGGGGTGTATCCTGGGATAAGTCCATGGGCTGTATCCTGAGATAAATCCACGGGGTGTATCCTGAGATAAATCCATGGGGTGTATCCTGGGATAAACCCATGGGGTGTATCCTGAGATAATTCCATGGGGTGTGTTCTGAGATAAATCCATGGGGTGTATCCTGGGATAAATCCATGGGGTGTATCCTGAGATAAATCCATGGGGTGTATCCTGAGATAAATCCACGGGGTGTATCCTGAGATAAATCCATGGGGTGTATCCTGAGAAAAATCCAGGCGATGTATCCTGAGATAAATCCATGGGGTGTATCCTGGGATAAATCCATGGGGTGTATCCTGAGATAAATCCATGGGGTGTATCCTGGGATAAATCCATGGGGTGTATCCTGAGATAAATCCATGGGGTGTATCCTGAGATAAATCCAGGCGATGTATCCTGAGATAAATCCATGGGGTGTATCCTGAGATAAATCCATGGGGTGTATCCTGAGATAAATCCACGGGGTGTATCCTGAGATATATCCATGGGGTGTATCCTGAGATAAATCCAGGCGATGTATCCTGAGATAAATCTATGGAGTGTATCCTGAGATAAATCCACGGGGTGTATCCTGAGATAAATCCATGGGGTGTATCCTGAGATAAATCCATGGGGTGTATCCTGAGATAAATCCACGGGGTGTATCCTGGGATAAATCCATGGGGTGTATCCTGGGATAAATCCATGGGGTGTATCCTGAGATAAATCCATAGGGTGTATCCTGGGATAAATCCATGGGTTATATCCTGAGATAAATCCTTGGGGTGTATCCTGAGATAAATCCATGGGGTGTATCCTGAGATAAATCCATGGGGTGTATCCTGGGATAAATCCATGGGGTGTATCCTGAGATAAATCCATGGGGTGTATCCTGAGATAAATCCATGGGTTGTATCCTGAGATAAATCCACGGGGTGTATCCTGAGATAAATCCACGGGGTGTATCCTGGGATAAATCCATGGGGTGTATCCTGAGATAAATCCATGGGGTGTATCCTGAGATAAATCCATGGGGTGTATCCTGAGATAAATCCATGGGGAGTATCCTGAGATAAATCGACGGGGTGTATCCTGAGATAAATCCATGGGGTGTATCCTGAGATAAATCCACGGGGTGTATCCTGGGATAAATCCATGGGGTGTATCCTGAGATAAATCCATGGGGTGTATCCTGGGATTAATCCATGGGGTGTATCCTGAGATAAATCCACGGGGTATATCCTGAGATAAATCCATGGGGAGTATCCTGAGATAAATCCATGGGGTGTATCCTGAGATAAATCCATGGGGTGTATCCTGAGATAAATCCATGGGGTGTATCCTGAGATAAATCCATGGGGTGTATCCTGAGATAAATCCATGGGGAGTGTCCTGAGATAAATCCATGGGGTGTATCCTGAGATAAATACTTGGGGAGTATCCTGAGATAAATCCATGGGGTGAATCCTGAGATAAATCCATGGGGTGTATCCTGAGATAAATACTTGGGGAGTATCCTGAGATAAATCCACGGGGTGTATCCTGAGATAAATCCATGGGGTGAATCCTGGGATAAAGCCATGGGGTGTATCCTGAGATAAATACTTGGGGAGTATCCTGAGATAAATCCATGGGGTGTATCCTGACATAATTCCATGGGGTGTATCCTGAGATAAATCCACAGGGTGTATCCTGAGATAAATCCATGGGGTGTATCCTGAGATAAATCCACAGGGTGTATCCTGAGATAAATCCATGGAGTGTATCCTGAGATAAATCCACGGGGTGTATCCTGAGTTAAATCCATGGGGTGTATCCTGAGATAAATCAACGGGGTGTATCCTGAGATAAATCCACGGGGTGTATCCTGAGATAAATCCATGGGGTGCATCCTGAGATAAATCCATGGGGTGTATCCTGAGATAAATCCATGGGGTGTATCCTGAGATAAATAGTTGGGGTGCATCCTGAGATAAATCCATGGGGTGTATCCTGAGATAAATCCATGGGGTGAATCCTGAGATAAATCCATGGGGTGTATCCTGAGATAATTCCATGGGGTGTATCCTGAGATAAATCCACAGGTTGTATCCTGAGATAAATCCATGGGGTGTATCCTGAGATAAATCCACAGGGTGTATCCTGAGATAAATCCATGGGGAGTATCCTGAGATAAATCCATGGGGTGTATCCTGAGATAAATCCATGGGGTGTATCCTGAGATAAATCCACGGGGTGTATCCTGAGTTAAATCCATGGGGTGTATCCTGAGATAAATCCACGGGGTGTACCCTGAGATAAATCCACGGGGTGTATCCTGAGATAAATCCATGGGGTGTATCCTGGGATAAATCCATGGGGTGTATCCTGAGATAAATCCATGGGGTGTATCCTGGGATAAATCCATGGGGTGTATCCTGAGATAAATCCATGGGGTGTATCCTGAGATAAATCCATGGGGTGTATCCTGAGATAAATCCATGGGTTGTATCCTGAGATAAATCCATGGGTTGTATCCTGAGATAAATCCATGGGTTGTATCCTGAGATAAATCCATGGGGTGTATCCTGAGATAAATCCATGGGGTGTATCCTGGAATAAACCCATGGGGTGTATCCTGAGATAAATCCAAGGGTTGTATCCTGAGATAAATCCATGGGGTTTATCCTGAGATAAATCCATGGGGTGTATCCTGAGATAAATCCATGGGGTGTATCCTGAGATAAATCCATGGGGTGTATCCTGAGATAAATCCATGGGTTGTATCCTGAGATAAATCCATGGGGTGTATCCTGAGATAAATCCACGGGGTGTATCCTGAGATAAATTCACGGGGTGTCTCCTGAGATAAATCCATGGGGAGTATCCTGAGATAAATCCACGGGATGTATCCTGAGATTAATCCATGGGGTGTATCCTGAGATAAATCCATGGGGTGTATCCTGAGATAAATCCATGGGGTGTATCCTGAGATATATCCATGGGGTGTATCCTGAGATAAATCCACGGGGTGTATCCTGAGATAAATCCACAGGGTGTATCCTGAGATAAATCCAGAGGGTGCATCCTGAGATAAATCCATGGGGAATATCCTGAGATAAATCCATGGGGTGTATCCTGAGATTAATCCATGGGGTGTATCCTGAGATAAATCCATGGGGTGTATCCTGAGATAAATCCATGGGGTGTATCCTGAGATATATCCATGGGGTGTATCCTGAGATAAATCCATGGGGTGTATCCTGGGATAAATCCACGGGGTGTATCCTGAGATAAATCCATGGGGTGTATCCTGAGATAAATCCATGGGGTTTATCCTGAGATAAATCCATGGGGTGCATCCTGAGATAAATCCATGGGGTGTATCCTGAGATAAATCCATAGGGTGTATCCTGAGATAAATCCATGGGGAGTATCCTGAGATAAATCCATGGGGTGTATCCTGGGATAAGTCCATGGGCTGTATCCTGAGATAAATCCACGGGGTGTATCCTGAGATAAATCCATGGGGTGTATCCTGGGATAAACCCATGGGGTGTATCCTGAGATAATTCCATGGGGTGTGTTCTGAGATAAATCCATGGGGTGTATCCTGGGATAAATCCATGGGGTGTATCCTGAGATAAATCCATGGGGTGTATCCTGAGATAAATCCACGGGGTGTATCCTGAGATAAATCCATGGGGTGTATCCTGAGAAAAATCCAGGCGATGTATCCTGAGATAAATCCATGGGGTGTATCCTGGGATAAATCCATGGGGTGTATCCTGAGATAAATCCATGGGGTGTATCCTGGGATAAATCCATGGGGTGTATCCTGAGATAAATCCATGGGGTGTATCCTGAGATAAATCCAGGCGATGTATCCTGAGATAAATCCATGGGGTGTATCCTGAGATAAATCCATGGGGTGTATCCTGAGATAAATCCACGGGGTGTATCCTGAGATATATCCATGGGGTGTATCCTGAGATAAATCCAGGCGATGTATCCTGAGATAAATCTATGGAGTGTATCCTGAGATAAATCCACGGGGTGTATCCTGAGATAAATCCATGGGGTGTATCCTGAGATAAATCCATGGGGTGTATCCTGAGATAAATCCACGGGGTGTATCCTGGGATAAATCCATGGGGTGTATCCTGGGATAAATCCATGGGGTGTATCCTGAGATAAATCCATAGGGTGTATCCTGGGATAAATCCATGGGTTATATCCTGAGATAAATCCTTGGGGTGTATCCTGAGATAAATCCATGGGGTGTATCCTGAGATAAATCCATGGGGTGTATCCTGGGATAAATCCATGGGGTGTATCCTGAGATAAATCCATGGGGTGTATCCTGAGATAAATCCATGGGTTGTATCCTGAGATAAATCCACGGGGTGTATCCTGAGATAAATCCACGGGGTGTATCCTGGGATAAATCCATGGGGTGTATCCTGAGATAAATCCATGGGGTGTATCCTGAGATAAATCCATGGGGTGTATCCTGAGATAAATCCATGGGGAGTATCCTGAGATAAATCGACGGGGTGTATCCTGAGATAAATCCATGGGGTGTATCCTGAGATAAATCCACGGGGTGTATCCTGGGATAAATCCATGGGGTGTATCCTGAGATAAATCCATGGGGTGTATCCTGGGATTAATCCATGGGGTGTATCCTGAGATAAATCCACGGGGTATATCCTGAGATAAATCCATGGGGAGTATCCTGAGATAAATCCATGGGGTGTATCCTGAGATAAATCCATGGGGTGTATCCTGAGATAAATCCATGGGGTGTATCCTGAGATAAATCCATGGGGTGTATCCTGAGATAAATCCATGGGGAGTGTCCTGAGATAAATCCATGGGGTGTATCCTGAGATAAATACTTGGGGAGTATCCTGAGATAAATCCATGGGGTGAATCCTGAGATAAATCCATGGGGTGTATCCTGAGATAAATACTTGGGGAGTATCCTGAGATAAATCCACGGGGTGTATCCTGAGATAAATCCATGGGGTGAATCCTGGGATAAAGCCATGGGGTGTATCCTGAGATAAATACTTGGGGAGTATCCTGAGATAAATCCATGGGGTGTATCCTGACATAATTCCATGGGGTGTATCCTGAGATAAATCCACAGGGTGTATCCTGAGATAAATCCATGGGGTGTATCCTGAGATAAATCCACAGGGTGTATCCTGAGATAAATCCATGGAGTGTATCCTGAGATAAATCCACGGGGTGTATCCTGAGTTAAATCCATGGGGTGTATCCTGAGATAAATCAACGGGGTGTATCCTGAGATAAATCCACGGGGTGTATCCTGAGATAAATCCATGGGGTGCATCCTGAGATAAATCCATGGGGTGTATCCTGAGATAAATCCATGGGGTGTATCCTGAGATAAATAGTTGGGGTGCATCCTGAGATAAATCCATGGGGTGTATCCTGAGATAAATCCATGGGGTGAATCCTGAGATAAATCCATGGGGTGTATCCTGAGATAATTCCATGGGGTGTATCCTGAGATAAATCCACAGGTTGTATCCTGAGATAAATCCATGGGGTGTATCCTGAGATAAATCCACAGGGTGTATCCTGAGATAAATCCATGGGGAGTATCCTGAGATAAATCCATGGGGTGTATCCTGAGATAAATCCATGGGGTGTATCCTGAGATAAATCCACGGGGTGTATCCTGAGTTAAATCCATGGGGTGTATCCTGAGATAAATCCACGGGGTGTACCCTGAGATAAATCCACGGGGTGTATCCTGAGATAAATCCATGGGGTGTATCCTGGGATAAATCCATGGGGTGTATCCTGAGATAAATCCATGGGGTGTATCCTGGGATAAATCCATGGGGTGTATCCTGAGATAAATCCATGGGGTGTATCCTGAGATAAATCCATGGGGTGTATCCTGAGATAAATCCATGGGTTGTATCCTGAGATAAATCCATGGGTTGTATCCTGAGATAAATCCATGGGTTGTATCCTGAGATAAATCCATGGGGTGTATCCTGAGATAAATCCATGGGGTGTATCCTGGAATAAACCCATGGGGTGTATCCTGAGATAAATCCAAGGGTTGTATCCTGAGATAAATCCATGGGGTTTATCCTGAGATAAATCCATGGGGTGTATCCTGAGATAAATCCATGGGGTGTATCCTGAGATAAATCCATGGGGTGTATCCTGAGATAAATCCATGGGTTGTATCCTGAGATAAATCCATGGGGTGTATCCTGAGATAAATCCACGGGGTGTATCCTGAGATAAATTCACGGGGTGTCTCCTGAGATAAATCCATGGGGAGTATCCTGAGATAAATCCACGGGATGTATCCTGAGATAAATCCATGGGGTGTATCCTGAGATAAATCCATGGGGTGTATCCTGAGATAAATCCATGGGGTGTATCCTGAGATAAATCCATGGGGAGTATCCTGAGATAAATCCATGGGGTGTATCCTGAGATAAATACTTGGGGAGTATCCTGAGATAAATCAATGGGGTGAATCCTGAGATAAATCCATGGGCTTTATCCTGAGATAAATCCATGGGGTGTATCCTGAGATAAATCCATGGAGTGTATCCTGAGATAAATCCATGGGGTGCATCCTGAGATAAATCCATGGGTTATATCCTGAGATAAATCCATGGGGTGTATCCTGAGATAAATCCACAGGGTGTATCCTGAGATAAATCCACGGGGTCTATCCTGAGATAAATCCACAGGGTGTATCCTGAGATAAATTCATGGGGTGTATCCTGAGATAAATCCATGGGGTGTATCCTGAGGTAAATCCACAGGGTGTATCCTGAGATAAATCCATGGGGGTGTATCCTGAGATAAATCCATGAGAAGTATCCTGAGATAAACCCATGGGGTGTATCCTGAGGTAAATCCATGGGGTGTATCCTGAGATAAATCCATGGGGTGTATCCTGAGATAAATCCATGGGGTGTATCCTGAGATAAATCCATGGGGTGTATCCTGAGATAAATCCACAGGGTGTATCCTGATATAAATTCATGGGGTGCATCATGAGATAAATCCACAGGGGTGTATCCTGAGATAAATTCATGGGGTGCATCCTGAAGATAAATCCATGGGTGTATCCTGAGATAAATCCACAGGGTGTATCCTGAGATAAATCCATGGGGTGTATCCTGAGATTAATCCATGAGGTGTATCCTGAGATAAATCCATGGGGTGTATCCTGAGATAAATCCATGGGTGTATCCTGAGATAAGTCCATGGGGGTGTATCCTGAGATAAATCCATGGCGAGTATCCTGAGATAAATCCATGGGGTGTATCCTGGGATAGAATCCATGGGGTGTATCCTGGATAAATCCATGGGGTGTATCCTGGGATAAATCCATGGGGTGTATCCTGAGATAAATCCATGGGGTGTATCCTGAGATAAATCCATGGGTGTATCCTGAGATAAATCCATGGGTTGTATCCTGAGATAAGTCCATGGGGTGTATCCTGAGATAAATCCATGGGTTGTATCCTGAGATAAATCCATGGGGTGTATCCTGAATAAATCCATGGGGTGTATCCTGAGATAAATCCATGGGTTGTATCCTGAGATAAATCCATGGGGCTTATCCTGAGATAAATCCATGGGGGTGTATCCTGAGATAAATCCATGGGGTGTATCCTGAGATAAATCCAGGCGATGTATCCTGAGATAAATCCATGGGGTGTATCCTGAGATAAATCCAGGCGATGTATCCTGAGATAAATCCATGGGGTGTATCCTGAGATAAATCCATGGGGTGTATCCTGAGATAAATCCACGGGGTGTATCCTGAGATATATCCATGGGGTGTATCCTGAGATAAATCCAGGCGATGTATCCTGAGATAAATCTATGGAGTGTATCCTGAGATAAATCCACGGGTGTATCCTGAGATAAATTCCATGGGTTGTATCCTGAGATAAATCCATGGGGTGTATCCTGAGATAAATCCACGGGGTGTATCCTGGGATAAATCCATGGGGTGTATCCTGGGATAAATCCATGGGGTGTATCCTGAGATAAATCCATAGGGTGTATCCTGGGATAAATCCATGGGTTATATCCTGAGATAAATCCTTGGGGTGTATCCTGAGATAAATCCATGGGGTGTATCCTGAGATAAATACATGGGGTGTATCCTGGGATAAATCCATGGGGTGTATCCTGAGATAAATCCATGGGGTGTATCCTGAGATAAATCCATGGGTTGTATCCTGAGATAAATCCACGGGGTGTATCCTGAGATAAATCCACGGGGTGTATCCTGGGATAAATCCATGGGGTGTATCCTGAGATAAATCCATGGGGTGTATCCTGAGATAAATCCATGGGGTGTATCCTGAGATAAATCCATGGGGAGTATCCTGAGATAAATCGACGGGGTGTATCCTGAGATAAATCCATGGGGTGTATCCTGAGATAAATCCACGGGGTGTATCCTGGGATAAATCCATGGGGTGTATCCTGAGATAAATCCATGGGGTGTATCCTGGGATTAATCCATGGGGTGTATCCTGAGATAAATCCACGGGGTATATCCTGAGATAAATCCATGGGGAGTATCCTGAGATAAATCCATGGGGTGTATCCTGAGATAAATCCATGGGGTGTATCCTGAGATAAATCCATGGGGTGTATCCTGAGATAAATCCATGGGGTGTATCCTGAGATAAATCCATGGGGAGTGTCCTGAGATAAATCCATGGGGTGTATCCTGAGATAAATACTTGGGGAGTATCCTGAGATAAATCCATGGGGTGAATCCTGAGATAAATCCATGGGGTGTATCCTGAGATAAATACTTGGGGAGTATCCTGAGATAAATCCACGGGGTGTATCCTGAGATAAATCCATGGGGTGAATCCTGAGATAAAGCCATGGGGTGTATCCTGAGATAAATACTTGGGGAGTATCCTGAGATAAATCCATGGGGTGTATCCTGACATAATTCCATGGGGTGTATCCTGAGATAAATCCACAGGGTGTATCCTGAGATAAATCCATGGGGTGTATCCTGAGATAAATCCACAGGGTGTATCCTGAGATAAATCCATGGGGAGTATCCTGAGATAAATCCATGGGGAGTATCCTGAGATAAATCCATGGGGTGTATCCTGAGATAAATCCATGGGGTGTATCCTGAGATAAATCCATGGAGTGTATCCTGAGATAAATCCACGGGGTGTATCCTGAGTTAAATCCATGGGGTGTATCCTGAGATAAATCAACGGGGTGTATCCTGAGATAAATCCACGGGGTGTATCCTGAGATAAATCCATGGGGTGCATCCTGAGATAAATCCATGGGGTGTATCCTGAGATAAATCCATGGGGTGTATCCTGAGATAAATAGTTGGGGTGTATCCTGAGATAAATCCATGGGGTGTATCCTGAGATAAATCCATGGGGTGAATCCTGAGATAAATCCATGGGGTGTATCCTGAGATAATTCCATGGGGTGTATCCTGAGATAAATCCACAGGGTGTATCCTGAGATAAATCCATGGGGTGTATCCTGAGATAAATCCACAGGGTGTATCCTGAGATAAATCCATGGGGAGTATCCTGAGATAAATCCATGGGGTGTATCCTGAGATAAATCCATGGGGTGTATCCTGAGATAAATCCACGGGGTGTATCCTGAGTTAAATCCATGGGGTGTATCCTGAGATAAATCCACGGGGTGTACCCTGAGATAAATCCACGGGGTGTATCCTGAGATAAATCCATGGGGTGTATCCTGGGATAAATCCATGGGGTGTATCCTGAGATAAATCCATGGGGTGTATCCTGGGATAAATCCATGGGGTGTATCCTGAGATAAATCCATGGGGTGTATCCTGAGATAAATCCATGGGGTGTATCCTGAGATAAATCCATGGGTTGTATCCTGAGATAAATCCATGGGGTGTATCCTGAGATAAATCCATGGGTTGTATCCTGAGATAAATCCATGGGGTGTATCCTGAGATAAATCCATGGGGTGTATCCTGGAATAAACCCATGGGGTGTATCCTGAGATAAATCCAAGGGTTGTATCCTGAGATAAATCCATGGGGTTTATCCTGAGATAAATCCATGGGGTGTATCCTGAGATAAATCCATGGGGTGTATCCTGAGATAAATCCATGGGGTGTATCCTGAGATAAATCCATGGGTTGTATCCTGAGATAAATCCATGGGGTGTATCCTGAGATAAATCCACGGGGTGTATCCTGAGATAAATTCACGGGGTGTCTCCTGAGATAAATCCATGGGGAGTATCCTGAGATAAATCCACGGGATGTATCCTGAGATAAATCCATGGGGTGTATCCTGAGATAAATCCATGGGGTGTATCCTGAGATAAATCCATGGGGTGTATCCTGAGATAAACCCATGGGGAGTATCCTGAGATAAATCCATGGGGTGTATCCTGAGATAAATACTTGGGGAGTATCCTGAGATAAATCAATGGGGTGAATCCTGAGATAAATCCATGGGCTTTATCCTGAGATAAATCCATGGGGTGTATCCTGAGATAAATCCATGGAGTGTATCCTGAGATAAATCCATGGGGTGCATCCTGAGATAAATCCATGGGTTGTATCCTGAGATAAATCCATGGGGTGTATCCTGAGATAAATCCACAGGGTGTATCCTGAGATAAATCCATGGGGAGTATCCTGAGATAAATCCATGGGGTGTATCCTGAGATAAATCCATGGGGTGTATCCTGAGATAAATCGATGGGGTGTATCCTGAGATAAATCCACGGGGTCTATCCTGAGATAAATCCACAGGGTGTATCCTGAGATAAATTCATGGGGTGTATCCTGAGATAAATCCATGGGGTGTATCCTGAGGTAAATCCACAGGGTGTATCCTGAGATAAATCCATGGGGTGTATCCTGAGATAAATCCATGAGAAGTATCCTGAGATAAACCCATGGGGTGTATCCTGAGGTAAATCCATGGGGTGTATCCTGAGATTAATCCATGGGGTGTATCCTGAGATAAATCCATGAGAAGTATCCTGAGATAAACCCATGGGGTGTATCCTGAGGTAAATCCATGGGGTGTATCCTGAGATAAATCCATGGGGTGTATCCTGAGATAAATCCATGGGGTGTATCCTGAGATAAATCCATGGGGTGTATCCTGAGATAAATCCACAGGGTGTATCCTGAGATAAATTCATGGGGTGCATCCTGAGATAAATCCACAGGGTGTATCCTGAGATAAATTCATGGGGTGCATCCTGAGATAAATCCATGGGGTGTATCCTGAGATAAATCCACAGGGTGTATCCTGAGATAAATCCATGGGGTGTATCCTGAGATTAATCCATGAGGTGTATCCTGAGATAAATCCATGGGGTGTATCCTGAGATAAATCCATGGGGTGTATCCTGAGATAAGTCCATGGGGTGTATCCTGAGATAAATCCATGGCGAGTATCCTGAGATAAATCCATGGGGTGTATCCTGGGATAAATCCATGCGGTGTATCCTGGGATAAATCCATGGGGTGTATCCTGGGATAAATCCATGGGGTGTATCCTGAGATAAATCCATGGGGTGTATCCTGAGATAAATCCATGGGGTGTATCCTGAGATAAATCCATGGGTTGTATCCTGAGATAAGTCCATGGGGTGTATCCTGAGATAAATCCATGGGTTGTATCCTGAGATAAATCCATGGGGTGTATGCTGGAATAAATCCATGGGGTGTATCCTGAGATAAATCCATGGGTTGTATCCTGAGATAAATCCATGGGGCTTATCCTGAGATAAATCCATGGGGTGTATCCTGAGATAAATCCATGGGGTGTATCCTGAGATAAATCCATCGGGTGTATCCTGAGATAAATCCATGGGTTGTATCCTGAGATACATCCATGGGGTGTATCCTGAGATAAATCCACGGGGTGTATCCTGAGATAAATTCACGGGGTGTATCCTGAGATAAATCCATGGGGAGTATCCTGAGATAAATCCACGGGATGTATCCTGAGATAAATCCATGGGGTGTATCCTGAGATAAATCCATGGGGTGTATCCTGAGATAAATCCATGGGGTGCATCCTGAGATAAATCCATGGGTTGTATCCTGAGATAAATCCATGGGGTGTATCCTGAGATAAATCCACAGGGTGTATCCTGAGATAAATCCATGGGGAGTATCCTGAGATAAATCCATGGGGTGTATCCTGAGATAAATCCATGGGGTGTATCCTGAGATAAATCGATGGGGTGTATCCTGAGATAAATCCACGGGGTCTATCCTGAGATAAATCCACAGGGTGTATCCTGAGATAAATTCATGGGGTGTATCCTGAGATAAATCCATGGGGTGTATCCTGAGGTAAATCCACAGGGTGTATCCTGAGATAAATCCATGGGGTGTATCCTGAGATAAATCCATGAGAAGTATCCTGAGATAAACCCATGGGGTGTATCCTGAGGTAAATCCATGGGGTGTATCCTGAGATTAATCCATGGGGTGTATCCTGAGATAAATCCATGAGAAGTATCCTGAGATAAACCCATGGGGTGTATCCTGAGGTAAATCCATGGGGTGTATCCTGAGATAAATCCATGGGGTGTATCCTGAGATAAATCCATGGGGTGTATCCTGAGATAAATCCATGGGGTGTATCCTGAGATAAATCCACAGGGTGTATCCTGAGATAAAT
Source organism: Somniosus microcephalus (assembly GCF_052327205.1). Taxonomy (NCBI): domain Eukaryota; kingdom Metazoa; phylum Chordata; class Chondrichthyes; order Squaliformes; family Somniosidae; genus Somniosus; species Somniosus microcephalus. The sequence continues at coordinate 195,453,326 of NC_140990.1, read as the reverse complement.
TCATGGGGTGCATCCTGAGATAAATCCACAGGGTGTATCCTGAGATAAATTCATGGGGTGCATCCTGAGATAAATCCATGGGGTGTATCCTGAGATAAATCCACAGGGTGTATCCTGAGATAAATCCATGGGGTGTATCCTGAGATTAATCCATGAGGTGTATCCTGAGATAAATCCATGGGGTGTATCCTGAGATAAATCCATGGGGTGTATCCTGAGATAAGTCCATGGGGTGTATCCTGAGATAAATCCATGGCGAGTATCCTGAGATAAATCCATGGGGTGTATCCTGGGATAAATCCATGCGGTGTATCCTGGGATAAATCCATGGGGTGTATCCTGGGATAAATCCATGGGGTGTATCCTGAGATAAATCCATGGGGTGTATCCTGAGATAAATCCATGGGGTGTATCCTGAGATAAATCCATGGGTTGTATCCTGAGATAAGTCCATGGGGTGTATCCTGAGATAAATCCATGGGTTGTATCCTGAGATAAATCCATGGGGTGTATGCTGGAATAAATCCATGGGGTGTATCCTGAGATAAATCCATGGTTGGATCCTGAGATAAATCCATGGGGCTTATCCTGAGATAAATCCATGGGGTGTATCCTGAGATAAATCCATGGGGTGTATCCTGAGATAAATCCATCGGGTGTATCCTGAGATAAATCCATGGGTTGTATCCTGAGATACATCCATGGGGTGTATCCTGAGATAAATCCACGGGGTGTATCCTGAGATAAATTCACGGGGTGTATCCTGAGATAAATCCATGGGGAGTATCCTGAGATAAATCCACGGGATGTATCCTGAGATAAATCCATGGGGTGTATCCTGAGATAAATCCATGGGGTGTATCCTGAGATAAATACTTGGGGAGTATCCTGAGATAAATCAATGGGGTGAATCCTGAGATAAATCCACAGGGTTTATCCTGAGATATTTCCATGGGGTGTATCCTGAGATAAATCCACAGGGTGTATCCTGAGATAAATCCATGGGGTGTATCCTGAGATAAATCCATGGGGAGTATCCTGAGATAAATCCATGGGGTGTATCCTGAGATAAATCCATGGGGAGTATCCTGAGATAAATCCACAGGGTGTATCCTTAGATAAATCCATGGGGAGTATCCTGAGATAAATCCATGGGGTGTATCCTGAGATAAATCCATGGGGTGTATCCTGAGATAAATCCATGGGGTCTATCCTGAGATAAATCCACAGGGTGTATCCTGAGATAAATTCATGGGGTATATCCTGAGATAAATCCATGGGGTGTATCCTGAGATAAATCCATAAAGTGTATCCTGAGATAAATCCATGGGGTGTATCCTGTGATAAATCCATGGGGAGTATCCTGAGATAAATCCACAGGGTGTATCCTGAGATAAATCCATGGGGTGTATCCTGAGATAAATCCATGGGGTGTATCCTGAGATAAATCCATGGGGTGTATCCTGAGATAAATCCACAGGGTGTATCCTGAGATAAATCCACAGGGTGCATCCTGAGATAAATCCATGGGGAATATCCTGAGATAAATCCATGGGGTGTATCCTGAGATTAATCCATGGGGTGTATCCTGAGATAAATCCATGGGGTGTATCCTGAGATAAATCCATGGGGTGTATCCTGAGATATATCCATGGGGTGTATCCTGAGATAAATCCATGGGGTGTATCCTGGGATAAATCCACGGGGTGTATCCTGAGATAAATCCATGGGGTGTATCCTGAGATAAATCCATGGGGTTTATCCTGAGATAAATCCATGGGGTGCATCCTGAGATAAATCCATGGGGTGTATCCTGAGATAAATCCATAGGGTGTATCCTGAGATAAATCCATGGGGTGTATCCTGAGATAAATCCATGGGGTGTATCCTGGGATAAGTCCATGGGCTGTATCCTGAGATAAATCCACGGGGTGTATCCTGAGATAAATCCACGGGGAGTATCCTGGGATAAATCCATGGGGTGTATCCTGAGATAAATCCATGGGGTGTATCCTGAGATAAATCCATGTGGTGTATCCTGAGATAAATCCATGGGGTGTGTCCTGAGATAAATTCATGGTGTGTATCCTGAGATAAATCCATGGGGTGTATCCTGAGATAAATCCATAGGGTGTATCCTGAGATAAATCCATGGGGTGTATCCTGGGATAAATCCATGGGGTGTATCCTGGGATAAATCCATGGGGTGTATCCTGAGATAAATCCATGGGATGTATCATGAGATAAATCCATGGGGTGTATCCTGAGATAAATCCATGTGGTGTATCCTGGGATAAATCCACTTGGCGTATCCTGAGATAAATCCACGGGGTGTATCCTGGGATAAATCCATGGGGTGTATCCTGAGATAAATCCATGGGTTTATCCTGAGATAAATCCACGGGGTGTATCCTCAGATAAATGCACGGGGTGTATCCTGAGATAAATCCATGGGGTGTATCCTGAGACAAATCCATGGGGTGTATCCTGAGATAAATCCACGGGGTGTCTCCTGAGATAAATCCACGGGGTTTATCCTGGCATAAATCCACGGGGTGTATCGTGAGATAAATCCATGGGGTGTATCCTGAGATAAATCCATAGGGTGTATCCTGAGATAAATCCATGGGGTGTATCCTGTGATAAATCCATGGGGAGTATCCTGAGATAAATCCACAGGGTGTATCCTGAGATAAATCCATGGGGTGTATCCTGAGATAAATCCATGGGGTGTATCCTGAGATAAATCCACGGGGTGTATCCTGAGATAAATCCACAGGGTGTATCCTGAGATAAATCCACAGGGTGCATCCTGAGATAAATCCATGGGGAATATCCTGAGATAAATCCATGGGGTGTATCCTGAGATTAATCCATGGGGTGTATCCTGAGATAAATCCATGGGGTGTATCCTGAGATAAATCCATGGGGTGTATCCTGAGATATATCCATGGGGTGTATCCTGAGATAAATCCATGGGGTGTATCCTGGGATAAATCCACGGGGTGTATCCTGAGATAAATCCATGGGGTGTATCCTGAGATAAATCCATGGGGTTTATCCTGAGATAAATCCATGGGGTGCATCCTGAGATAAATCCATGGGGTGTATCCTGAGATAAATCCATAGGGTGTATCCTGAGATAAATCCATGGGGTGTATCCTGAGATAAATCCATGGGGTGTATCCTGGGATAAGTCCATGGGCTGTATCCTGAGATAAATCCACGGGGTGTATCCTGAGATAAATCCACGGGGAGTATCCTGGGATAAATCCATGGGGTGTATCCTGAGATAAATCCATGGGGTGAATCCTGAGATAAATCCATGTGGTGTATCCTGAGATAAATCCATGGGGTGTGTCCTGAGATAAATTCATGGTGTGTATCCTGAGATAAATCCATGGGGTGTATCCTGAGATAAATCCATAGGGTGTATCCTGAGATAAATCCATGGGGTGTATCCTGGGATAAATCCATGGGGTGTATCCTGGGATAAATCCATGGGGTGTATCCTGAGATAAATCCATGGGGTGTGTCCTGAGATAAATTCATGGTGTGTATCCTGAGATAAATCCATGGGGTGTATCCTGAGATAAATCCATAGGGTGTATCCTGAGATAAATCCATGGGGTGTATCCTGGGATAAATCCATGGGGTGTATCCTGGGATAAATCCATGGGGTGTATCCTGAGATAAATCCATGCGGTGTATCCTGAGATAAATCCATGGGGTGTATCCTGGGATAAGTCCATGGGCTGTATCCTGAGATAAATCCACGGGGTGTATCCTGAGATAAATCCACGGGGAGTATCCTGGGATAAATCCATGGGGTGTATCCTGAGATAAATCCATGGGGTGAATCCTGAGATAAATCCATGTGGTGTATCCTGAGATAAATCCATGGGGTGTGTCCTGAGATAAATTCATGGTGTGTATCCTGAGATAAATCCATGGGGTGTATCCTGAGATAAATCCATAGGGTGTATCCTGAGATAAATCCATGGGGTGTATCCTGGGATAAATCCATGGGGTGTATCCTGGGATAAATCCATGGGGTGTATCCTGAGATAAATCCATGGGATGTATCATGAGATAAATCCATGGGGTGTATCCTGAGATAAATCCATGTGGTGTATCCTGGGATAAATCCACTTGGCGTATCCTGAGATAAATCCACGGGGTGTATCCTGGGATAAATCCATGGGGTGTATCCTGAGATAAATCCATGGGTTTATCCTGAGATAAATCCACGGGGTGTATCCTGAGATAAATGCACGGGGTGTATCCTGAGATAAATCCATGGGGTGTATCCTGAGACAAATCCATGGGGTGTATCCTGAGATAAATCCACGGGGTGTCTCCTGAGATAAATCCACGGGGTTTATCCTGGCATAAATCCACGGGGTGTATCGTGAGATAAATCCATGGGGTGTATCGTGAGGTAAATCCATGGGGAATATCCTGAGCTAAATCCATGGGGTGTATCCTGAGATAAATCCACGGGGTGTATCCGGAGATAAATCCATGGGCTGCATCCTGAGATAAATCCATGGGCTGTATCCTGCGATAAATCCTAGAATCTGCCGCCTGTGTGACTTCCACCAAAGTTTACAGGGGCAGGAAGGGGACACTTGTAATAAACAATGCATACCTGTACCAACCTAATGTCAGGTCCCAACTGAGAGCCAGAGCATAGGAACTGCTGACTGAGGGAATCAAAAACCTCTACCCGCCGCCCCTGCCCCGCACCCCCAACTACCACCACCAACATGTCCACCCCCTCAATTCCATCCTGGAAACTTCACCCTGGAACCGGAATTCGCACAGTGTGATATTTCAGAAGTGTGATTTTGTTTTCCTTGTCTGATTTTATTGACTTATGATGGGACTAGCTGGAGTGCCCGGCAGTGCCGAGGCTTTTTCGAGGGCATGTTGTTGTTGGAAGAGAGAGAGAGAGCGACTGGGGGGAAGAGAGAGAGCGACTGGGGGGAAGAGAGGGAGCGACTGGGGGGAAGAGAGAGAGAGACTTGGGGGAAGGAGAGAGAGAGACTTGGGGAAGGAGAGAGAGAGAGAGAGAGACTTGGGGGAAGGAGAGAGCGAGAGAGACTTGGGGGAAGGAGAGAGCGAGAGAGAAACTGGGAGAAGGAGAGCGAGAGAGAGACTGGGGGAAGGAGAGAGCGAGAGAGAGACTGGGGGGAAGGAGAGAGCGAGAGAGAGACTGGGGGGAAGGAGAGAGCGAGAGAGAGACTGGGGGGAAGGAGAGAGCGAGAGACTGGGGGGAAGGAGAGAGCGAGAGACTGGGGGAAGGAGAGAGAGAGAGGGGGGAAGGAGAGAAGAGAGAGAGAGGGAAGGAGAGAGAGACAGAGAGAGAGAGGGAAGGTGAGAGTGAGGGAAGGGGCTGGACTCAGAGCCCGGTGGGTGAAGGGCGGCGCCATTTTGTGAGGTCGGCGGACTGTTGAGACCGCGGGGAAGGGCTTGGACTTAGAGCCCAGCCGCGGTGACCGTGGGTTATATTGCGATGAATGTGTTATAGGACAATGAAGCCAGCTACCCTCTGACCGGAGGAATCAGGAGCCACTTTCTTAAGGCTTTTTAATCTGCGATTTAATAATTTCAAAATACTGTTACTTGTTCCACATTTAAATTTTATGTAGTTTTAAAATACTCCTAACATTGAATATAATTCTGGTTAATGATGGGATCCAGGGTGTAGTTAGTAATGCTTGAAGTCTTACGTTGCAGCTTCTGAAGCTAGGAACTACCCGAATTGATGAACGCACGATCC